>NW_028297098.1:17168522-17504772 GCF_055798465.1 Pogonomyrmex barbatus
AAGCAAACCACCGTGAGAAAGAAATCTCTATATTGGTCACTTCTACGACTCTAACATTCCATATCATTATCATCTCACGTACTCAAGAATTATAAAAAAAAAGAAATTGTATATTTATTTGTAATCGGATTACTCTTCTTTTAATATTGATTTTGATTGATAAAGAATTATATCTATGAAAATGTGATGTTAAATTACAATTGCCAGAAAATGCTTATTTCTCTCTTTTTATGAGTTTCAATTATTCTAGAAACTTAAATTATTATTTTGGAATTGCTTTATATTTTTAAATTTCTTTGAAAAAAAAATCGGAAAAAAGATAATATAGATAATATGAATACATGCTTCATAATTAGAATTTATTTATATCTGATTATTGTAAAATAAACTTTTTTTTTTTAATTCTTCTGATCAATACAGTGAATGACAATTTCCATGAGTGAGACTCAAAACAGAGAACCAAAAACTTGCAAACAAGAGAAATATTAGCTGACATGTCAGCTGTCAAACGTTCACACATGTCGTGACGATGCTCGCGGCGATACTCGGCCTTTCGATAACTCCCAGGAGAGCTCGTAGGATACCCTCTCTTTCGGTTTCTCCTGAGGACGCGGCGACGGCGGGGTGGCAGTGCTGGTTTAATAAATGTCCCTGACGCGTGGTCGGCAAGGGTACAAATCGCTTGGAACCGCAGACACAATGCTTAGTAATGGCGGCCGACGGGTTCGCGCAATGGGTCCCCCTTCCCCCTCGACATGGCAGGTTCCCCAGGTTACTATACCTCGCAATGCCCATCCGTTATGTTCCTTGAGCACTGCTGCTAGCCAGCATCAGTGCGTGCGCGCGTGCGATCACTGCGATTTGATTTCGACACAAATCGATGGACAAACGATCGTAATTAATCCCGGTCGTTGGCCCGCGGCGCGCCCGCCAGATGTTCGACCGGGGTCTATCGGAAACATCATCGTGTTGATACCTTAACACGGCGTTGCTCGTAATTCGAGGACATCAATTTGAGTGATTTGATCCGAGATAGCTAATTTAAACTTAGAGATATGGAAATAGAGTAAATTTGAGAAATTTCTTATTAAGAAGTATTATAGTGTCTGAAATATTTGAAGTATATTTAAGTTTTATTTTATCCTACATTATATTGGGGGTTTGGATTTTATTTCTGATATGAAATTGATCAGTGTTGTATATTCAGAGTTGTAACAAATAATTGAAACAAACAAGATATATATGTACATGCAAACTTCATTCAGAGATTTTTATTTAATGATTTTATGTAACTAAACTCTGATAGAGAGATATGAAAAACTCGAACTATATTTGTACTTATAAATTGTATTTTATTTATTTTTTTTTATTTTTTGTAATATAAAATTATTTTTCTTCTTTTTTTTTCTTATGTTCTATGTAATATGGCTTTGCAAATATTGTGAATCTTTTTTGAAACTAACAATATTGTATGTGATGTTTTATATATTTCATATATTTTCGCGTATAAAGTGTCGTCGCTGGATTTTACAAATGTATATACAGTTGAGATTTTGAATAAACAATGTTGTCGATGTTCACACATGCTGGTCCAGAATCCTTGAAGGATTCATGCACGACTGGTACGTGCTCCCGCATTCCCTTTGAATTTGTCTCTTGATGGTACTGCAGAGTCACATATTGCCGCGACAAGCCTCAGCAAGAATCTTATTACAGCCTGCTAGCCGGTACTGCGTAAAGATGGTCGAATTTCCGAGAATATATATGAAATATACTAAATCAATCTTGGGATTCATACTCTTAGCAGATGCGTACGATAAAATCGGAAAAATCGAGTTTCACTGATCTATTTATAACGACGGTGACGATGTGATCTCGCGAAATGTGGGAGTATCGACCGAATGATGGAAATACGTTTATAGATAAGTTCCTATTGCAATATTGCCTTTGGAATCTGTCGTAGCAATCCATCGGAGCGAACTGCAACTTCGTTTTCTTCTCTCTCCGGTTTTGAGCCCATATTACGAACTGCAAGTCTATTGGAAAATAAATTGATCCCGTTCGACTTCGACCACGACTTTGTTTATAGACTTATGGTCTCTTGTTTCGCGCTATGCTATCGCTGGAATTACCATTATTAGATATTGAAAGTATTGAATGAAACAAAATTATTGTGCCAATATATTTCTATTTATATTAATAATCTCATATTCTATTATTATTTTAACATTTGCTTCTGTACAAGTACAAAATTTTAGAACAATGACATTTAGTAAAAATAATATCAGAATTAAAACAATTTTTTTATTACAGGGATGAAAAAAATTCTCTTTTATTAAAATCTTTGTTATAAAAATTCTCTTTTATCTATCTCGTTATCAGTCTTCAAAGACAATGGCGAAATAAAAATAATTAAAAGTTAATTTGGATAATTCTTTGAAACTCTATCATATCAGATCTGAGAACAGTCCGCTGAACTTCCGCTGAACCAGATGCATAAAGTTGGATTAGTTGGAAAATTAATAGTTTACCGGTGGAAAACCATCGAAACGAACCCAGCCAAACGTAACAGAAGAACAGAGGGCTGCGAGACGAATGCGCACGAGGAGGGTAGCGAGGGGGAGGGACAGTGGAACGGAGGGAAAATTGCGTTGCGAACGAGTAACACGAGTCGTTAGTGGCTAATCCGCCATAGGGGACGAAGGGGACACGTTTCGGACCAGTAACGACGTGCACCAACCCCCTCCCGGATTGCGCGAGCTCAAGAGTTGCGCGAAAACAAGAGGACTGCTTTTTGAGGCTCGCGAGAGGAGGGTTTACTTCCGTAGATGAGTGACGAGAGGGTCGAGGGTGCAGGAAGAAGAGGGGAAGGGAATGCATGGAGGGCCCAACTGAGAGAGCACCAACCAACGTCGGGAGAGGGAGCTTTCTGTTGATTCAAGTGGGCACGTGATAAAAATGACAATGATGAGTTAATGCAATAACTGTGTACCTTCCGACCCTCGTTCGGCTGGTGTCTCACACATACAACCGCAGTGTATCGTCGGTGTGCAATCGTGCGTATAACGCACGCACATACACACACACACACACACACACACACACACACACACACACACACACACACACACACACGACGATGGTAGAATGATCGGACCATGACGACGACGACGTGTCGGTATAATTTTCAGGGAGAGAAGTTCCTCGACAGGCGCAAGCGATGATAAAGGCGACGCGTTAATTACCGATACAAGATTCAAATTTACGTGACTATCATGCCACAAGTTGAATTAACGATGGGATATCAAAAGTGGAGAAATTGACTTTAGTAACACGTAAGAAAATGATGCAGATAGATAAAATGGATATATTTGGAATAATACAATATTTAAATTAGCTATTTTTGGTTTTTTCATCCGATATCGTATTGATTGTCTAAATAATATTGCTTAATAATGATAAAATAAAACATTTTCTCCACATATTTTCTTTAAAGGCGGATAAATTTAGAATATTTTATGCAATAAAGATTTATTCACTTTTTTTTTTTTATATTTTCATTCATTCTTAATTTCCAATAATAATCGAAAATTCTTTTAAAATAGAATTCTAAGATTGAGAATAAAATTTTCTTATACATTTCTAAAATTTATCTGTTTATTTTCAATTATTTATAATTAGTATATATATATATATATATATATATATAAGATAATTGAAATATTTTATTGGAATATTTCATAATTTTGCAAATTATTTACAATTAATATTTTCCATTGACATTTAAAATACAATACGAAATCTCTAGCATTTTAGATTTATCATAGACACTATTGTAGCAAATTGACAGAACGATACACGTTACACGTAAAACTAATTGATTGGTATACGCTCCTCAATATATATATATATATATATATATATATATATATATATATATATACACGCGCATCCATTTCGCTACTGAATTCAAGCAAACCAGCCTTTGTAGAAGCAGATTGGGGTGGAACGAATGATCACCATTGCCGATGGAAACCGTATTCCTGGTATTTAGCGGCGACCGTTGCCAATTTACTTCGTGCGCACGATAAACCCAGCTGAACGGGATTAATGCCCGGCAACGGTTCCTCCCTGGTCCAGTATCGTCTATGTCACTTCACTAAGGATACTCTTCGAGCGAGAATTCCTTCCTTCGCCCTTCTTTCTTGCTGCAAACTACAATCCCTTACAGCGTTAGAACGTATCGCAACTCTAAACGTGCCGTAAATTTAAAGCTTTGAGATACGTCCGAAATACAAATCGTTCACCAATTCATTCTACTTTAAAACAAATAAAATTGTAGAAAGATACATTGGCGAAAAAAAGTACTCTGAAGTACTTTAAGAAGGAATACTTGTTCGACGAATGCACATGTATTTATCATAGATGTATTTATCATAGAATTATCTTAAGTTTTTTACAATATTGGAAGAGATTTTTCTCTCTCTATTTTCTTTTAATTTACAAGATATTTTTATAAACAATTCATTATCGTAAAATATTTCTCGCAATTCACATAATTCGTACCGATTAAACTCGGATTATAATCAAGCTTGATTATTAAAATGCGCGAGCTGGCGAGGGAATTATCAATTATGTACGACGAAATGGATTAACATAAATCGATCCCGTGATCGATTTGGTCGGAACATGTTATAATGGATTTGAGAAACTCTCGCGACATCATCTCGTGATACTGTCATGAGAAGTGCCATTGACCCCACGCCCAGGGTCCAGGTATATCAGTTTGGGTATTTATAAACGTTTATTTGCGTAATGGCTTTTTCATTTAAATTGCGAAGATGCATCGGCTGCACACCGAGTGATTCTCCCGCACCGCTCGCCTCCCTGATCACCTTTCGGAGTGACACACCGACCGCTTGGATTTCGTGGCTCGTGGATGTTTTCGGAGTTAATTGGCCGGTGGACAGGCGAACACTGCACCGGCCCGAGGTTCGCTGCATAATTAATCCCACCGTCGGCTGACCTCACGGTGCACATTGACTGCCGGTGCTCGCGCAATTCGAATGGCCGATAGCTGACCCTGTATGCATGATAGCCAACCAGCCGAAAACATCAACTTACATATTCAGTGGTCCGTTGTACTTGCTTGCAGTTTGCACTGATACACTGATAGCTTGACGGGATGATTTAAAGCATACAGATGTCGACTATGTGATAAAGAAAGACGTGTGCAGGATGTTTGGCAGTGTTCCTGTCGAATTTCAATGATATTCCCTAGCATTGACATGAATCGATTTCTCTTCACTCATTTAAGTGTCTAAAATGTAATATGATTACTGAAATAATCTAAGGACTAAAATAGAAATGATTTCCAATTTATATTTATATCTATAGATACAAAAAGGATTTCTTTTAATAAAATATTAATAATTAAAATAATTAAAATTCATCAAATTTAAAATATCTATAATAGAAGATTAAATTGCAATGCATTGTACATTCCAATATTAATTTGTTAACAATATGGCTTGCATGATACATTAGCCTCTTTGAGTATAATACTTTGTCGACGTCCGTATTGACAAAGTATCCATTAATTTATCCACAAAATAATCCTTCTTCCATTAAGGCATTGTCGTTATGAAGGCAGTCATTTACTGAAGTTTACGCGGCAAGGTGCCGCGTTCACTGACATTTTCTGAGTGAACGAGTGCATCAAGGGATGGCCACAAAGAGAATATTCATAAAGTCGACCAACGACCGCTCTCATACTATCCTTCGTGGTGGAAGAGTGCGCAGGATGGAAGGACGAATTTCGGATGGCGGGGGTAGTTGAGCCGCTTAACGACAGACGATACCCGTCTCATCGGTCCATTTCCATGAGCATCCCACACCAAAAGTCTTCTTGCACTCAGTCGACTGTATTCGAATTTCGTATAATAAAACTTATGCGATAACTTGCCGATGTATTTGTAAGATGCGCAATAAAATCAATGATAAATTAATATTACAAATCATGCTAAACTTTTTGTAATTTCTTATTATTCGTTTCTTGAACGATGCGAGTATAAAAATATTAGATATTGCAATCTGAGTATTTTAATATATTAATATCGATTTATTTAATATTTTACTATTAAATTTTAATCGAATTAAATTCTAGACTTCTTTAATCATGTAAAATATATTTTAATCTAAGTTAATTAAATTTTACATGAATGTCTCCGTAAAGTTTAAATAAGTTCAGATTTTGCATGTTCTTGTCATTGACGTTCTGGTCATTTCATCCCGGTATTCTCTCATTTGCCATTTAACAATAGCATCGTCCAGGAAGTTTACGAAGAGACGTGCGGGCGAGTCTGAATCAAATTTTATCGTGAACTCGTCCCGTTAGCGCCGTAGGCCTTAGCCTGTTTTACATTTAAAACGCATTACCGCGTCGGCCGCTTCGAGCCCCGCGCGACGATAAAATGAAATTAATGGTTCTGCTCGCCGATTCGAGATATATCGACAGAACGGCGGCGGGAGCGCCGGCAGGGAGAGAAAACGCGAGCAAGTTGATACGAGAGGAAAGAAAAGACGCATCGAGATATCGCGAGAGTCTAATGCGAAATGTCGATCAATTTTCGTAGACTTCGAGAAATCACCCACCGCGGATGGAACAATGCAAGTCAATATATAAATCAATATATATATATATATAAGTCGAATTTTTATAGTTGACAGAAATCTTGAATACTGAATCGATTCCAGCATAATATTCAGTATGAACAAACAGTATGAACAATTTTATATATCGTGATTTTTGTTAAAATTAATTAAAATACATCATTTATCAAATACAGTCCTAGATTTTTTACATTTTACTCTACTTATGTCTCTTTTATTATTCTTTAATATTTATTTAATTTTTTATTAATAAAAAAGTCTTGCATTACATGAAAAGTAAAATATTTATGAGAAAAATATTAGGTTGTAAACAATAAATTATGTATTATATTTTTATAATATAATATTATATAAAATTTTCGCAACAGCAGTAAAGTATTTTATGATTATCTTGAGACTCAACTGACACTTGTAATTTACATTTGGAAATTAATTACCATCCATATACATAATGAATGACGATCCTAACTTTGCACATGTCTGTGGACTTCAAAATATTCCATTATTTTCATCACCTATTTTGTGCGCTGTTATAACTCGCTAAATGTGGTTAATTACCGAAGTTATTAAATACCATTATCGCATCATTAAACCGTGCAGAGAATAACATAATTACATTTATTTAATTGCAAACGTATTCGAGTCTATGAAATACTATTATGCGAGCTAATTGGGCGACCAATTAATCGACAATATCATCTTTTGTTATAGGATAAAATTTTCATTGAAATTTTTGTTTATCATTACTTCCCAATATCAATTTTAAATTGTGTAAACAAGAAATCCACTAATCAGTTTTTCCTCTTGATGAAAGTTTAAAATTTTCAAAAAGGTCTTGAGAACTTTTTGAAGATTGATTATAACTTTAGTAAGACATTTACGTAAAACTTTTAACAGAGATTTGCTTAATATTATATTTTCGCTCTTAAATGATTTTTTTCAAATATCCACGATTCTCTTTTGCGAAATCTGAAATGTTCAGCTCAATTTAATACTTTTAAGAATTACCTCAATTTCAACTCGTAAAAATTAGATTAGTCGTTTAGAACAATTGGTAGCAATTTTGCGAGAATTTTATTCAATCGCGTTCAAAGCAATGCAATCTGAAGAGAGATACATCGAGGTGAGCAAAAATGTCAGAGGGTGAAGGTGCAAACAGAAAAAAAGGTTGAAAACATAGGAAACAGCTATTTCCCTGCATTAGCCGGGCTTTTTACTCTTGGGGAAGGAGGAGGAGGGGAGCAGGGAGTTATACCCGGCGGGAATACCTCGCGAGGGTCAGAAAATATGAGGAGACTCGTCCCGGTAATAGACGAGCACTATTAATTAGGTAGATTAAACTTTAAGTGCCCATCGTTAGCTGGGACCGGGCAAAAGGCGGTTCGTTATCCTCCGGGAGGCAGGGAGTGAAAAGAATGAAAAAAAAAAAAGAACTACGGGGTACGCGAGCCCCGTTCCGATGTGACATTTACACGCGGCACGGAAAAGAAAGAACAGCGGAAGGTAAAGGTTTTCCTTTTTTTCCCCATCTTCTTTTTTTATCTTCTTTCTTCTTTTTGCACGAGTGCTAATCTCGGCAAGAGAATTCGTTATGAGAGTAATGGAGTAGCGCGAAATGGATTAACGCGATGCACCGTCGTCTCTCGTTTCGTCGAGAACACCTGGATATCCGTTCGGCTTGGCGGCGGGGTGGGCTTAATCGATTCCGGGGGAGAAGGTTTCGAAAATGATTTTTGATAACCCATCGGTAATAAATAGCAATTGTGATGCGTGAGCAGGCGATTCAGAAGGTGGCGGACAGCGAGACCGCAGAATCCGTTTAATACCGACTCGCTTGGTATTTTGCACCCTTTTTCTTCATTGCTATTTCTTCCTCAGTTCACTCGACAGTCTGCTCCTGCCACATCGTTTTTTCCGTGGTTCCCCCGGGACTTCCGGTACTCGTCCGGCCATCCGACGTTAATGGACTCCCTCAAGACCGGCCGCTTCGTCTCGGACGAATGGACGGACAGTCGAAGGAAGTAACTGTTTTAATAGAAATTGTATTTGATATCTGCCCAGCCTTTTATCCGAGTTTTATCGGCACTGCTGATGTTAATTTCGTTTGTAGATAACATAAAATTGATTTTTCGTTTGTAGATAACATAAAATTGATTTTCGCGAAACATGAGTTCTCTTTGATCGCTTCCGCAAGTTGGACATGAGCAAATATTGTTGATTGTATATATGATTTACACAATTTCGGAATGACATAACGTAAAAATATGAAAAGTAATTAAAATAACATTTTATACAAATACATAAAATGTTTAACGTATATACGATTGCACAAAATAATTTATAAATTTTCAGAAACATAATTCTAAATATCCAAACAAAATTATTATTTAATAACAGCAGAATTAAATATCTATTATATACTATATTATATGATACAACAGTATGATATTCATTTATCGTTGTAATTTCACATTCATGTGGCAAATCAAAATGGATAGGATGAAAAAGTGTTCTACGTTTTATCGTAGAGATTTTCGATGACATCTCTCTTTCATTTTGAAATTAAATCTTCCGATTTTATCCGACAAAAGCTCGGATTTCCTAGGAGATCGTGGCGGAAGAATGCGAGGTGGGTGTATTGCCTCCACCTTTGCCACCAAGTCAATAATCGATAGTACTCGTACTCACAGGGCTATGAACCTCGACGGGACCACATTCCGCCCCCTCTCGTCTCTCCTCCAATCCTCTCCTGCTCATCGCGGCGCGATCGTGGCCCGTTTGGAACTTTAATAAAATATCTGAAATACCAATATTGTTTCGCGCTCACATTCGAGCATGTCATTGTATTAGGACCGAACCGATTAAACGCGCGGATGCATTCGGTATACGGCAATTTTGCTTTCGACGCGGGCAAATTACATAATTCGTTTGGAACTTCCGCGTCACAGAGCAATTTGTTGAGCTAGGTTATCAATGTTAAAAATGTTACGGCAAAATGCGCTTCGCTGAAATACCATTCCGTTAAACATCGCCGAATAAAGCGTGCTTCATAAAATACCTCGCTTTTATTCATAGATAGTGTAACTAAATTTTAAACAAGCATACACGCATACTCGTGCACGCACATACAACATGTGCGTGTGCTCACATGCATATAAGAATAAATAAATGAGGATATATTATTATGAGAGATATTACAGGATATATTAAAATAAAATATTCATTTAAAGGTTACACTTTTCACGTAAATTATATGTTTACTTGAAGTAGCGCTTTTTTCAAATGGAAAATCAAAAAATACATTAAATGCGATAAAACACATTTTTTCTATTTTCCAAGCAGCTGACATTTTAATTATAAGGTAATATAAAAAATTATATTCAACTACATAACTGCATCTGTGCGTATCATTTACTTGTCGAGCGACACCGTGAGAACTTTGGTGCTTTTAGTAAATGAGCGAACTATCAAAGTGCGTTGTTCGCGAAACTTGATGAAAAGTATCACTAGATGATGAACTGAGGGAGAACAAACGAACATTGTCAAACATGAATTTTCAAGTTCAAGTCTGCGATCTTTCTTTCTCTCATACTTTTTCTCTCTTTTCCGTTTCTACTCACGTACGCGACGTCGATATGAACTTTTTTTCCACTTTCTTCCGCCCGCTTTTATATCTACGAGCGGAAGAACGTCGGCAAGGAGAAAGGAGAACGGGTAAGACGAAGTTCTCGTCCGAAAAAGTTGAGAGCTCGTGTGAGGTAACGAGGAGACGGGGATTAAACAATATCGTCTACTGAGAAAAGTTGAGTGCGATTCACCATGTTCACCATGTTCCATTCCCGTTCCGGCGAGATCAGGAGACCCGGAAATGATTGTTCCGGAATTTCAAGGTCTTCTAAATATATCGTTCGATATCTATATCGAAATGTTCTATCACTATATATATATATATATATATATATATATATATATTGTATTTCTTTTAAGAGTCTTATTTGTTATCAATAAAAAGATATCAATTTTTAAATAATTGAAAATAAAAAATTAAATTCCACTAAATTCTGCACAAATTTATACGAGAGCATAAATAGTAACTTATTTTCTTTTTTCAACTTCATCAACGTAACGATGCGTTTAATTAACGGCGTTTCTCAGTCATAATATTAAAAAAAATCTTAATTAGCACTGTTATAGCACACGCCATAAATCCTTCAAAGGTCGCAGCATGCAAAACCGACAGCGGCGACTTACGTTTTTAGATGCACATTTGTTTGTGTTATTTACCTACTTACCACCATGATTGTAATTTCCAACATACGGCCGTGTTATGCAAATTATAAAACGGAAGACAGTAAAGAGTAACTTTCCGTGGTACCGTGGGAGTACGCTGCACGTTGAAAGCTACTCTGTCTGAGCAGGTTTGTGTATCAGCCGCTGTAAACGCGCCGGCTACTTATTATCGTACACCGCGGGCACGAAGGAGCTTAGATTGCCAAGCACAAGCCTTAAGAGGTGGCTTTAAGGATCCCAGGGTAAGTCTGGCCGGCAATTACTCCATTGTTCCCTCTGTGAGCGTTAAGGGAGCAAATAATGATAATAATAATTAATAGCGCCAGCGCACAGACCGTACTTATAACGTCAAAAATTCTCATGAGTCCGAGCTTCCGCTCGAATCTTCGCTTTGCAGACCTTTCGGATTATCGGAGCGACGTACGTCACGACAAATCGTTAAAAAAGTTTAAATGAGTCGACGACGAGTGGACAAAGTTGAAGAATAAAATCAGCACATTGCATGAAAAATAATTGCAGCGTATTCTTATCGTTGGCGAGAGAATATAAAGCTGCACCTTTTAAATCCTTGCCATTGTTTCTCAATAAAAAGCTATACAATTCTTTTACTTTAAAAATAATGTAAAATATGTTTAAAAATAGATGAGAAAGATGTAAGTATTTATTATCATCGTGATGTGTTCAACGTGATGTATTCGTGATTAATCTAGAATTTAAGTTTAACGTGTTGTAAGTGTGAATAACAAATCTTACGCTATTCAGGAGATAAATGTGCACATTGATTAGATCCGTTGGGTGAATTTGTCCGTGAATTTTTCACGGAAGTTCGTCCAGAGGGCAGTGCCGAGATTTCTTTCTACGTGCGTGTCGACGAGCGGTTAGCGAGCGTAAGAAAAACATTTCGCGAAATGCGCGAGCAGGCGAAACTGGCGTCGTGACGGCAACAGACGCGACCACCGCGGCGCGGAGAGCCGCAGCGAACCGCAAAAAGTGCAGTTTGACACGAAGTCGACCCTACTCAGACCGGCGAACAATCCGGCGGAAAACAATGCCCGCTTCCACTCCAACTTCCGCCGTATTGCTTCCGTCTTCCTGCCGCGGTGGCTGTCTAGCCGCGAACGTATTTCGTCGCTCGACGCTATTTCTTCCAGCGTGTCGGGCCGTGCTTCAGGCTTCTTGTTTGTCCACTTAATGGATAACACGCGAATTAACAAAGGGCTGTGTCGATGTTTTCGGTGCTCGCGAGACGGGTAAATTGCACGACGAGTGACGCCTAAGTAACATTTGTGTTTGAAACAATAGGATTTTGGGCTGGCGACTAGTATTAATGCACACGTCGTTACTACTATGCACGACGATAATTTTCCTACGATATAAAATTTTATTTAAATTTTCATTGTTCCTTGTATCTCACTTTGTAATTGTGTATGGAAGCTATCTAAATTGCACTGTCGTAAAGCGATACAAAGTTCAAGAAAAAAAGGCAAACGCGTTAGAGAATGTTGGGAATTCTTCAACCATCCCACAGGATAGGCGAGTCGCGACAGTTTCGTTCTATTGAAAATGGCAGCCAGCTTAGAGAGTTGTACAAACTCTCCTTGCCGAGGTGCCGAAACACTTCTACGGAGAACAATAGTCTCGGTCGTACTGGCTCTTCTTCTCACCTTTCTTTTCATTCTCTCTGCCTCTGTCTGCACAAACAGAGTTTTATCCTCAATCTCGATCTTCGCATACTTCATCACGATGGGATAATGCAGTGTACTGTACCAATCTGTTTTCCATTCTCTTTGAGTTGCTTTGAGAATGTTCTTTCAAAATGGCAGAAGCAGCACGAGGAACATTATCATTTTGCGAGGCGACCAGATAAGAATTGACAAACTGGCAATTTCGATAACGGACGTGCAGTATCGATAACAGAAAATGTGCATAGATAGCTTATCGGTAACATTTCTCGGTGTAATCGCCGGAATTACGCGCGAAAATTCCATGACGAGGGAACATACGGTGATATATTTTTTATTCAAGATAAATCGGCAAGAAAGTGTAGTAGCGAAAAAGAAAAGAGATAAAGAAAAAGATCAAATAAAAAGGGAAAATCCTCAAATTGGAGAAGCACTTACGCGATCCTCCGGCCGACTTTTATTTTTAATGGCATCGATGGATGGAAAAAGTTGGGCGCCCGAGTAAATAAGCGACGGAGGTAGAAGGAAACTCAGCCCTCTAAGTCCCGACCGCCCCTTTTAAATTCTCAAGGTACTGCCGCGACGAGGGTGAATGTTGGCACCTCGAGCGATATATAAGAAACGTAAATCCACCGATTCTCTCTTCGTTGTCTCGCTTTCTCTCTCGGCTTCTCTTTTCTTAAGTGTACGCTACCTTCACGAGACGACGAAGCAGAGGGAATGAAGTAGGACGAAAGGGAGGACGTTTCTCCTCTATTTGAGTACTTCTCTCTTTCACTTTCTCTTTCTCTTGGGAAGAGATATCTGACTTGCTAATGTACCGGCGATATCTCTCAGGATTGTGGCGAAGTAGAGGGGAAGAAACAGCTTTGATTATTCGGACCATGAGCTCGGCTGTGTTCATTGTTCTTATTTTCTTACGCTGGTGACTATAGGGTAAATTTTTCGCGATTAATTCACGAGCGTATCGAGACACGTTTGTAATGTAACGGCGCCAATTAGTTGGCAATTCGCTTACAGCACTAGTGTCGCTCGTGAACGCTTTCAGACTCCATAAAACGAAATGTAGAGAGTACGGACGAATGGTTAACAAAACGCGTGTGCCGCAACCTAATCTCTAATGCACCCACATTGTGGGTTTTGACATGTGTGACGCGTGCCGGCGAAGAGCGATACGTTTCCGAAGTGCTCAGTCAGTGACGATCGATACTATCTTCATCAACGTAATGTCGAATGAGAAAATACATCGAGTTGCCTCGAAGTAAGCTTCTATGTAATTCTTTATAATTCGGTGATATTAATTTTGATTAAATTTTTTAATTGGTTCAGAAATTGATTTTCTCTTAGGTAAAATAAACAATTACAAATAGAGAAATTTTTGTTAACCTATCTTTGTATATAAAAAATTAAAAAAGATCTTATTATTATTGAATCGAAATCTTATTACTGATTTATATTTATATTTAAATAGATATTGTAATTGCAATTTTATCTTATGAAAAATTTGTAAAAAAAATTCAGAAATGGATTTTCTTATGTCATTTCTTATGGATTTTCTTATGTCTATAAAATGATGTTCGCTTCGGTATAAGTTGTACGGTGATCTACCCTTATATGTCGGATATTAGGATGTCGAGAATGGACGTATTCGATGTATTATTAATCCCTGGATAACAATGAACAATGGTATAGGGTCGAATGGAATTCGCAAATTGAGACCATGAAGAGCATTCGTAATCTTGACTGGTGGTTTCCGTCATTATTATTCTATGCATGTATAGGCTGACATTCCCTTGGCTATAGAAGAAAAATTTTTTAATGACACTTTTATCTGTATGCAAGATGATCTGAAATGTACACATGTTTGGTTGTTTGAATATGCAAAAGTGATTACATGAATTTCGCGGTTTAATATCTTACGATCTTGTGATGAAGAAACATGATTTTGAATTATTTAATTTTGCAGTTTTCAAGAGAGCTGTTTCTTTTAAAATTTAAAAAATGTTTCAGTCGTTTAATCCTTAATCGTGTCGCTGGCTACGAGTCACTGCCACATCCCCTTCTTTAAGAATGAGTGATGTCTCGGGGGTGCACTATTCGAGATAACCTTCTGTCCCGAAGGGCGAAAAAGTTAAGTATATAATTACTTGGGGATGACGAAGCTGGCCGGATGGAACCTTGTAAGAATGTGCTGACTGTAATTTGAATTAACAGTGGACGTTTTTTGCCATTACTGATTCCTGTTAAATACGAATATTTCATTTTTTCCTTAAATATATATCCTTTATATAACGATATTTATCCGAATACAAATAAAAAATATATAGGTAAAAGATTATACTATACTTAGTTAAGTACTGCGCATAATTAAATTTACATTTTCTATGAGATATACAAATATAATTGTTGGTAGGATTAAGCTAAAAGCATGACAAAGCAATTTCTTAAGCCATTATTTAGAGATGCCTAAGGTCTGTTAATTAGAAGACTCAACCAAGAGGGCAGAGCGACAATCGAAAGTCAGTATTAAAATGTAAATAGCTGGGGTCGGCAAATTGACAAATAAAAAAGAGATCTGGAAAAAAGTTTTTGACCCACTGTTCAATTCCATCAACCCTCTCTTTGCTGTCTACCCTGAAGCCGTTTCCTCTCGAGAATAACCATGTCCGTCAGATGTCTCGTTATCGTAGTTCGGGCAAACGTGCTGCTGGAATTCTTTTTCGGAAGACTTTATGCTTAATGAAAATAATTACAACATGCCTAAAACGCTTGACGTATTCAAATTAATTATAAAATACTGGAAAAAAATATTATATATTTACAAAGAAGGGCAAAACTACATCATACAGATATAACTAATTATATACAGGTACATAACTTTGTAACTTGTGGTTTAAATAAAGTATAAATATCAGAGAAATCTGAATCAGTTACGTGTTACAATATGTATGAAGAAACTAATACTGTCGTATCGATTGATCGATTATTCCATAATTTTTACTTTTTTTATATCCCATTTTCTATATATTTTTATTTTGTATAAATAAAAAAATATGTGAGTTTTGAACTTTTCGTTTAAATATATATCACGTTTTTGTGGAAAATTATAGTCTTTCTTACTTTACATATGTTTACATGTTTTTATATTTGTATTTTAACATTAATTGATTCGCTACTTTATAATTTCTAAGCTTTCTTTACTTTGTATTATTAATAACCTTTCTGTCTAGACTTCTTACTTAAATATTACAAAATGCTATTTTCATATCTATTTATGGGCAATATCATTTTTGTTCATACGTTTATCTAAAAAATATGAACCTTATATTCTTATCGTGTGATACTTTATGTAGACAATAATTAAAACAAAGGAAGAAAAATATGTTTAGTGATAAGACGATAAAAATAGATAGTTTATTGCAGTATTAACGCTAAAAAACTCATTAAACACGGTGTACAATTTTCGATTCTCTTTCTCTCTCTCTCTCTCTCTCTCTCTCCCCCCCATTGTATACGAAAGCTCTGTATATGCAATCGCGCAATCGCTGGACATTCGCACAAAGCAGCAGCTGACGGTGAGCTTTCACTGATATATTATGAGACCCATAAATGTTTAATGTGCATGGCTTAATTGTGCTTTTGAATCAAGGCGCTCTGGGTTGCCAGGTGAAGAGGAGGAATTTGGGAGAATGATGGAGCGAAACAGAGTGGAGAGCACCCAATCCCTAGGTGCACACACTGTCTCTCTCTCTCTCTCTCTCTCTCTCTCTCTCTCTCTCTCTTTTCCTCTTTCTGCTAGTTCTCTGATATTCATGCATAGATGAAATGTACCGAGAAGCGAGGCTGCTATAAAATGCATTAGAAGAAGAGAGAGGCCAGACGAAGGTATTCGTGCCACGTGGAAACGCGTTGCCGAGAAAATTGAAAATGCCGCAATCGTCCACGAATTGACTGTAAATTAAAAAACAATTTTTTACAGTGATCGTATTAACCATTAGTCTTAATTTTATATCTTGTATCTCCACAAGAACTGTCTCCTTCCTTACGAAATTATTTTGCTTATTTGACATCAATTAAATATCAACAAACAGTACATTTGTACAAGAGCATTTAAAACTTTCATTTTATTGAAATTGGAAGATGCAAGGGAATTTAGTTGTAATGTAACAAACTCCGGATCTAAATTTTTTTATTATCGAATCTAATATCATTTTCGTTATAGAATTTAATATCAAAAAACAAATTATACCATTCACGCGATAGAAAATTGAGTCATCATCCATAAATGATGGTGGTACTATTGTTCTGATTGCGCTATAGCATTGTTTAGTATATGTCTACACCTTATAAGCAACAGTTTTCACCACGGCATAATATATAACTTTGTTGCTAAAGATTGCGAGTCGGCAAATAGCCGTAAAGGATTGAAGAGAAGAATGTTGGCGTGCTCGAGGTCGAGTTACTTTGGATAGGGATGAAGGTAGTGTACCCTCAGGTGCTGTTCCGGGGTGGCAAGCAACCCTTTCGGGGTAATAATCGGGAATGATACCCCAGAGAGGGGCGTCTGGTCGGGCGCGCGGCCTTCGTGTATTAGAACGAATGGTAATAATGGAACGGTGCATACTAACGATGTTTATAACCGAGGGTGCGCGCCACCATAACTCGTTATCCGCGCGCTTCGTGAGTTTCTTTCATGGAATTTTTCAAGGTGCGGCCGTACCTACAAATGCTTGCACAATGCACTCACATCATTGATCGACAATGCTCAGATAGATTTGAGATTCTAATACACTTCATATTGATTTAATATAATTTTACGAATGTTTCTCATAAAGATGTAGCCTCCAGTAGATTAAACTTTTGTTGATTATATGTTGTCATTTTTATTTCAGTTTTCGAGCAATTAAATTAATATTTAAACTGCAAAATATATTCCTATGTGAATTTTAATTTTATTAGATATTGTCATAATTTTTAAGATTATTATTATTTAAATAGAGAACAATTTTGTTTGTGAGTTTGAGTTAATCTGATTATTTATTAAATATGTTTTTAGCAAATAACAAATATCTATTTAAGTTGTTAATTCTTAGTATTTATAAATCTTAGGATGTAGAAGTAATATTCATTGTATAAGTTGTTATGCTTCTATTTATCTTGAGAGATCTCGTATTTCTCTTTTATTAGATATAGAGCATAAATCCGTGGTCCAAACAGTCTAATCCTTAAGAAAACGGAGCTTATCTTAATACCGACAAATGATGTAATATATAAAGGTGCATAACGCAAGAGTTTTAATATCGCTTTCAAAAATAAAGCAATCAAATTAACACGCAGTTCTAGAGGTTTTACGCTAGCATATAGCTTTAATTTTATTAAATCTAAGAATGTTTAATTTGCGTGTGTATACATACGTAAACGCTTATATATTTAACCAATTTAAATAATGGATATATTCCTCGTTGTCAATTATGATAAAGTGAGCATAGTGGCGTATATCAATTTCTCAACAGTCTGACTCGTCCCATATATGTCACAGTGGGCGACCGATATAGAGCTGGCGCGGAATTGTATTTCCCGGATCCGTCTGGTCACTGAACCTTATCTATAATTCGGACGCCGCCACGCCACGAATTCTCTTGATATAACTCGGCGAATTATCGAATCTCACTGTCGAATTAAAGCAAACGAATCGGATGTCGCGGACGGGGAGACGAATAAAGGAGATCGATTTCGAGAGATTTGACCTCCGTGGACGACGGAGGGGATCAGAGTACCAGCCTGGAGGGGAGATGGTGCAGCCAGAGCAGATCCGCTGCGGTTCACGGGGTGTAAGGATGGACGGAATTTAGATTGCTTATTAAACGACGAATAAATAATGGCGGCTGTACCGACTTCCGAGTGAAGTGCAATCGGCCACTTCCACGTTCCGAAGATTTCTGCGAGTTTCACCGCCGATCGAATTATCTCTCGCTATCGGGGGAGAAGGATCGCTTGCATTAATCGGATTTTTAAAAAGACGCGTTATTCTCGGATATTAAATAAAGGTATCTCTTTCGTAAATAATCTGAGAAATGCTCATACACTTTATAATATTGTAGCCATTAACTTAAGAAGATACATAACATTTTTTTAATAAGAGAAAGGTATGCATGATGATGTTTCCTTTTTCTATATTTTTTATAGTTTTTTAAAACAATGTAATGCCTAGTACTATTTATCCTCTTTTATTTTAAAATACTGAAAAATGAGGGAAAAGTAATTTTGATTATTATAGACATAACTATCGACATATATCGACATATATCGATTATATATCAAAATAAATCTTTTTGCTCGCAGGAATTTAAATTTCTTTTGCAAGCTTGAAATGATTTTTCAATTTTGTTCAACTTCTTTATTACCTTGGTTGATTTTATTTTTCCTTTTAGAAAATCTTCTTATAAAACAATTTTGACATCTATTACAAGAAGTTCCAACGTTTGTAAGTACTATTTCATTAAGTTTTGATGTAACTTGTTCTTACTGTTCATTTCGTTTAAATAGTTACTAGGTGTTGTGTAAATTGCTCTTTCAACTTACCAAGCTCAGGAGAACTTGCATTCCGATTCTTCTTCAGATGTCTGCTATTGCGAACGGTATAAATAGTTCTGGCTTTATTATTTCATAGTTACAGTAACATTAGCAATATTCTTTATCGTTATGAAACAATTATAAAATTACACTAAAGATCCGTTAACAATAACTACAAGTATGATATCAACTGTTTTCCAAGAATAGCATAAAAAGCAAGAACAGCAGACGAAAATAGTTCGACTTAAAAAATTTATATTAATAATTAAGAAGAGCGTGTAGCTAAATACAAAGAAATTATCCTATTATATTAATATTTAATATAAATCAGAATAAAGAAGAATTTGAATCTGTTGACAGCAATTTATTATAAAAAATTCATACTTGAGATAAAACGACTATGTTCAGTGAATATTTGAGCGCATATCACGAATGCTACTTGTCATTTAAGGAACATTTTTCTGATTTGAATTGTCTCCGGTTGTCTTATGCTTCATTATTCTTCGAGAATATCATTTATAACAAATAATTTACGATTGAGAAAATTTAAATTGCAAAAGAGCGCTATTAAAACCGTCGAAAATTCTAAGACGAATTTAGATTTACGTGATTTTATTTGTTACACTCGATGTGATTTTTGGCACGTAAAATGCGTATTATTTGCATTAAATATTAGGAGCGAAAATTTCACATTTCTTCGTGCCAGACTGTAATACATTGACTTTAATCCGAACGGAGGAAATGGAGCAGAGTAACAGCGAGTAACTTCAGTCGCGCAGAAGACATCTCATTGGATCTCTTTTGCGAGATAAAATATAAGTTCGATTAATACATGTCGTGCGATGTCGCAAAATTGAACGATATAATACTCGTGTATAATTTCGTTCGCTGATATATGTCTATGGAATAAAATAGATAAGCCTAAAATACTAGTCGCGATAAATCATTACAATCTCTTCGACATTTGTACATTAACATTGTCCATTTTCAATTACAATTGATTATATGAAACAAAACGCAATTTTTACTTTCTGCAACAAAATTAAATGTAAAATTAATGTAGTTAAAAATTAAAATATAGAAATTGATATATTCTTAAACTGTTTCAGTAAAATTATTATTTCTTATATTTTTGACGTGTTATAATAAAGTAATTTTTTTATATTAAAATTAAAATTCTGAATTAAATGTATACCATACTTTATAATAATAAAAATTTATAATAAATCATATACTGAAGATAAAGTTTCATTGTATATTTATGACCTAAGAAAGTTTTGCGTGATAAGTTATGAATGTTAAATAAAAATATGAAAATGGCATATAAGAGAGATATATACTTCAAACTTTCGTGTTTTCACATGTTGCATGTTTTATTTTTTCGTCTCTTGACGTGCATTGCATACTATTTGCTTAAACATCCGCCACCAGTACCTCGAAAAATACAACGGTGCGTTCTTTCACAGGAACAACTTTCGCTGCGGTTAAGCAGTTCGCAAAATCCGACGTAGGACGCGAGCAACGGCGTTCGCCCTCTCTTTCTTTCCCACCTCCCTCTCAGAGAGCTTTTGTGCGAAATAATTCAGACATAAAATACGCACCGCAAGTCGTGCGGGTTTTCGACGTAAGCGTGCCATTGTTTTCGCTGCGAAAAGGCGGTAGAAGATAAAGAAGAGGGACAGCTGCATGAAAAGCACAGACCGTCACTTGAGGGACGTCGGTCGAGGACCACAATCCAGATTCGTTGATCAATGCTTATTCTTAGTGGAATCTCTTTTTCGAAATCAAATACGCGTTTACGTGTATTTGTGTATTCTTTAATTGCGACTAGAGCTGATGTAAAGCCGTGTGTTCACGATGCTAAAAATTAGCCCGCGATCTCGGACGGAAAGAGAATTGATGACCAATCGCATTGGCCAATTGTCTGAATTATTCAAATGCAATTATTCAATTTTCTCTTCCTTCGAGATCTCGAACCAATTTCTAGCATCGTGAACACAAGACTTAAGGGCTTATGATAGTTAGAAAACATTATTAAGTTACTTAATTCGTTCGCTAAAATAAAGATTATTGTTTAGATTTTTCTTCAACATATTAAAATAGTAAAGAGTAACAAAAGCAAAAGTATTAACTTCAACCGTGCATACATATTTTATGCCGCAACTTCTAAATCAGGAACAGTACAGCTCTGCCTGCTTCCTACAAATCCAGGTAAACATATTTCCTACTACTTTCTTGACATTGCTTATTAATTTATGACTGGCGCGCAATGGTAGTATTTTACATATATTACTTTGCATTACGTATGTTTTTACTTCACACGCATTTGCATTTATTCTCCTCCCATGCAGTTGAACGGCAGAAAGCCGTTATAATAACGAGCGGAAATCAGACTCGCCTGAAACGCGCGGCAGGTCGAAAAAATGTCTACGCCAAAGATTTCATCTTTCATTAGCTTTCGGCCGTAGCTCGCGGCGCATAAACGCAGTCTGTCGTGCTACACTCGCATTTTGCCACGACATCGCGCACGCAATCACTAAGTGCAATCTGTCACTATGCATGTCGCGAGTGATGGCACTCTGATACCCTCACGATGTATCGAATCGCGTGTAGGGTAAATTGAGGGTTATCACAATTATGATAGCCTGGATACATATTTTCCAGGAAATATTTTCCAGTGAAATGAATATTCTAATTTTAATGAGTCTTAATAGTATCTGAAGCTAATGAAAATTATTGCTGCTATTTTTGTATTACAACGAAATCTAAATTTTCAAATAATTTTTATTATAGCAATATAATAAAAATGTTAATAAAAATAACAAATTTTAATGGTAATATTAAAATACATTTTAAAATACATTTTAAAACCAATGTCTCGCAAAAAGTTATGCATAAGATTTTATAAAATGGTACACCTTTAAGATTTACAACTAATTTCTAAACTACATAGCGCTATATGCACAGTGAATAATAATGTACGCTGATAATTTAGGTGCACATATTCGCAACGCGATGCGCTTTAAGCTTGTTAAGTCGCGCTTCTCTACAGCGCGTTATTCAGACGCGCATCACGCATCATCATTATAATTTAGTTGCGATGAGTTCTGAGAGCATGCAGAAACCTCTGAGAAACTTCTGCAATCTTCGAGGGTCGACTCGCTACATTCAGATTTAATCTGAATTCCGTTCGCGTGATTTTTATATCGCCCGGTCTCGTCTTCATGGCGAAACGCTATGCTCCCATTTGCCGTTACTCGGTACATCATATCCGACATACGATTTTCTCGAGAATGTTCGCCGGGTATAATCCAACGTTAACGAACGCGTACGTATACGGGATGTAAGCATCGACCGCGAATTGCATAGTGCGGTCGAAATGCCGTCCGATGCGCGTTGCAATTGCGCGCGTTACAGCGGCGTCTCTGATATACATGAATTTCATAAACGTGCAAGCGAAAACAATTAGTGGTGAGTGGGAACTATTGCAGAAGCTGAGAATGAAAATTTCAGAGCGAATTTGAAAACTCGATCATCAACTGTTTTTAATTTGGGAATATTCATCTCTGTGGGGTGATTTTATATCCCAACGGTGAAGAAATAAAGAAATAAAGAAAATTCATGTCTGCTTAACATATAAACGTAACATGCTTACTCGATTTGTTTAATATTCTTTCATTTCTACTTATTTCTTTTAGAAAAAAATAGCGGGTAAATTTATATTCATAATATTCTGCTAGAAACATTAATAGAGAATGAGAAATGATCAATAATACGCAATATGTTGGTAATAATAATAATTTTTAATTGAGATGTAATAAATACCCCACGTAATCGTTTACATTTAGAAAAATCAAATGATAATTTCCTCACATTCAGTTTAATTTCTTGCGTTTTAGAGAGGAATCAACTCGTAAAGATATTCACCTGATCAATTTTTCACTATTTAAAATTTTTATTGAACTAAGCAGATTTCCCTGTTGCAGGTAACTTCATTACGTTAAACCAAGGCGCTACTTTATTTAACTTGTGTGCTTCTAATTGCGTAGTTGCAAGCAATGAAGCCGCGTCTCCGAACGGCGACGGACTCATGGAGAACTATTTAATACGTTTACTTGCAACGTGCGCGTACTAACGATACACCCGGATATGAGCGCGCTGAAGCATCCGCCTAACGACCGCGATTCGCTTCCTTGGCATTGCGCGCCGTTCAATTATCTCCCGTCTCTCTGCACCTCTAATGGGAATATCGCGCCTGAGATAGCGCAATTCGTACTAACGCGTATATCAACTTGGAAAGTGTTACATGTCCTCATACGGCATTTGTCGTACTGTTGAAATATTGAATTCTTCTTAATATTTATCTTGTTTTCAGTTTTTTAAAATAAAATTTAGTTATTCTTTAATTATTATAAATTCTTGAGTAATATATATTTTTCGAAGATATATAGAAATGTTTTAATCTTGCAAGTATTTTTTTATGATGATTTTTTTTTAAAAAAAGATATTTAGGTTGTCATTTAACGATCTCACTGACAAATTAAGATCAATCGAAGAAAAGTTTTATTTGTGAAAAAATATATGTTTGTTAAATATTTTAGAAATAAGTTCAATAAATTATCCTTTCAATAATAAAATAACTATAAATCTCTTTTATTTTCACGATAACAATATTATACTCTAAATTTATAAAAAATTTTTATTTAAATTCTTCTCACTTAGATCATGGTTACAGATGTAATTCTACGAAAATCAAATTGATTTTGAAGATCCATTTATTAAATCATATTATCTGAAAATTAATTTTAGTTACGTTTTTCAACAGAACTGTGATTCCAAATACAATACGAATAGTTACGAACAAAAATCATGAAATAAGATTTGCATTAAGAAAACATTACGTCTTATCATTGATGTGAGAGTCTTCATTTATCAATGTACCTCGAAACAGTCTTTACTTTCCACACCTCGTTCTAAAGAACGCGCCCTCCATAGGAGACAATTTCCTATTACCCACACCATGATCCAATCTTCTATCGATTGTATCTGTCGTTTAGTATCAGAATGAGATATGTATGATTGTACGCGCGCGCGCGCGCGTGCGTGTATGTGTGTCGTTTCGCTCTTATTCAAATCTCTCGTGAGGGGGTTGACAGCCGACAGGTGCATAAAGCGGTCCATATTTACACGTGCGTCGCGTGCCTCGTGGTATAACACCAACGGGAATAGCCATACGTTCGGGACCCCATCCCGATATCCTGATCGGTGCAACACATCGATAGTTATTGGCGTCGAGGTCGGAATATCAGGGCCCGAGCGTACTGTATATCATCGATAAATATCCATATCGCGAACACCCTTGCTACTATCTTCCGGCCAACCAGGTTTATCTCCTTCCTATACGATTCAGATGCCGTAATGTATCCTAATGCGCATTGTTTCTTGTCCGACCTGCGCTTCGAGCTGATATGATCTCTCGCCAACAAAACGCAGATTATAGCTAAGTTTATAGCTAGTAACAGCTCGATTCAATAGACAGACAGAAAAGATAAATGATATGTGTATATTAAATAAGAGATGATAACATTTAGAAACAGTTTGCACTTGTTTATACTTTAAGAAGCTGAATTATTATGTTTAACTTACAAGAAAATTATTTTTTCTCTAAAAGCGACGTCATGCGCTTTCATTTATATAATTTATATAAAAATTGCTTTATAACTCCCAACATCTTTATAACTTTACGCATGACTATTTTTAATAGTCATGTTTATTAACTGCAAGAATTAAATATTCTAAACGATCTATGTCAACTTTATGAATAAAAAAATGTTACATCGGCATGCTATGCAGGAGGAATAACCTATGAAATACAAGAAAAAAGAATGGAGTCATACATTTTTAATGAGGAACGTTTACATCTTGCATCTTCTAATGTTCTCGAGATGGTGCGCCCGATGGAACTTTAATGGCGTATTAATGGCCACTGCGCGTGTCTACAGAGCTCAGGCCGCGCTCGGAGAAGAAGGATGTAGCGAAAGAGAAGAAGATGGAGAAAGGAAGCAAACGAAAAAAGAATACCGACGAAGATCACCGTGACGGTCCGCACGTGTCGCTGCCATGAAATAGCGAATGCATTTACTCTTCGGTTGACTTTAAGTTCCACCCTCGGACCATATTTTATTCGTGAATCTAGACATGTTGCTCACTAACATTTTCCCGTACAATCATTCATCTTTAATCGGTTCACTTTCATTCATATTGTACATAGAATATACGTTCATATTAATAAATAAATAAATATTAATATTTAAAATATTAAAGTTATTTTCTATTATTAAAAATATGAATTTATAATATACTTTTGTATTTTTTCTTTCTGATGATATAATATTATTTATGAAACTATTTATGAGTGCTCCAATGTTGAAATTTCATAATGCTCGAATATACAAAAATTTTAATACATTAAATAAAGTGCATTTTCATGCGATCGCGTTACAGGTCGGAACAGTTGATTATTTTCTTTCCTTCGCAGACTCCGCACAGTTTCTAGCTATGTGGATGGTTGGCTAGACATACCGGATACTTTAGGGAACTCTCGTTTTATCGAAACAGCCGCAGTTGGTAGCAGCGGTTGAAAGGGTGGACCCCGGATGGTAGCAACCATCCAGTAGCCCTCGGGGATACTCGCGGGATTCGCTACGGCCCTATTGGGGGCGGGAGGATGGCAGGTACCGCATGATTCCCATGTTTCCAGGTTCCCAGGACTAATGTTCCCTCAGGCGGGATACCCGGTATATCTGCCCGCCGCCCCTCAAACGACTGTTCTTCCTCCGTCGGTTTTCTCTCGGCCACCCCCTGCTACTGGGTGTCATAATAAAGCCTCGATCTTCGAGATAACGGCGCAGGTCGCCATAAAGCGCTTTACATTCGCAGTAAAAGAAACGTTAATCACGATGCCAGCTGGGGAGAGACTATCGCTGTTGGATGGCCTTTACTACATGCGGCTTTTATATCGCGGCATAATCTAGCCGCCGGCAATAAAGTGCGAATTAACGGACCGCGGATGCGCTCAACGATATGTGATTTCGCTGTGAATAGACGATACATGGTGGTTGCAACTTATAAATTGCGCACACATTGTTTTGTTATTAAATATGTATTGTTAAAATTTCTTCATCAATAATGTTTATTGATTTTTAATAATAGTATCGAGAGAAAAATTTGCGAAATATTTTATTATTTTATGTAAAAATTATTTTCAATGTTTAACAAGATATTTAAAATAAAATGAGAACAAAATATAACCAGTAATTGGCCAGTTACTTGTTATGTTCTAATTAATTTCTACTCGAGTATTTTCGGTACTTTGTAGATTTAAATTGCAAAAAAGTTGATAATTTAGCATTAAAAGATTAAAATTTCGTTTTAAATATGTAATATTATCACAGAATTAAATGTTGAAGCGTCAGCATTGCAAAATATTACGCCAATTAGTTTTCTGGCTAATCGTCGCAAAGAGGAAATATTATTTTTTGTAGCTCGCATATATTCATTTTATAAAATGCGTTAACCACGCTCACTATGGTGAATTAACATTTCCCGTGTCTTATCGCGATATTCTGGCGAACCAGTTAGCATTAAACGGTGTAAATGAGTGTTGTCGCTTCTCGTCCTTCTAATAGAATCGCTATCAGATAAGGATGCTCGGTAAGCATTCTTTAACACTGGACACTTTCATTCAGACACGACGTTCGAGGTAGCCACGCAACATTACCGCATCAAACAGGCGTCATGTCGCGAAGATAGAAAAGCGTAAGAGTCACGTAATTTTCTCAGGAAGCCACGGCAGCCCCAGTCCTGTTTCGTTTAAAGTCCTCGTAAATTTCCCCGTAAAAGTGCTTGGCGATGGTCCAACCGATGGCTTCGAAAGACGGCCAAGGATGCTGCCCAACGAAAAGATGCGAGTGGAGGAGTGCTGGGTTGAGAGGCACTATCAAAGCTGGACCAATATTTTCGGCGATTAAGGAGGCATGGAGCAATCGCGGAGAAAGAATTGAATCTCGATTTCTTTCTCTTTGTCTTTTTTGTTTTCGACGGCTTCTCTCTCTTTCTTTCTTCCCTTTTTTTTATAATTCCTTTATAATTTTCATTTCTATTCTCTCTCTCTGTCTCTCTCTCTCTCTCTCTCTCTCTCTCTCTCTCTCTCTCTCTCTTTTGGCACTATTCCAGAAAACGTAACCCACTGCCGGCTGACGTGTACCACCCTGTGCTTCCCGCCGCCGTCTGCAGCCATTCGTGAAACGACCAGCCAAAGTGCTAACCGATAAATATCAAAACACTTAGCCTCTGTTTTGATAACGACTGCATTCAGTGCGCCTCCTCTTGGTCTAGGGTCCCCCCCTCTTTCTTTGCCAATATTTTTCTTAGCACACGACTCGCTTGACTCCAGCCTTCCGATGATCCGGAACATTTTCTCGAATGTGCAGAAGTGTGGACGAAGATGTTAAAAGGCGGATCCAATGCCATACAAATAACTTGAGTAGTGGTTGTAACTCTTTCGCTCTTATGAAACATCGATGTATCAAGATGTTTTAACGGTCTCAAAGGTTTCCATGTTGCAATTTTCCCATTGCAATTGGAAGTTTCACACTTGTCGATTTTATGTTAACGTTTCATTTTCGAAATATATAAGTAAGTGGAAAACTTTATCGTATAGTATAAGTATACACATTCAATTAAAGCTTAAATTAAAAAAATATCTTATTTTAAGTTGTAATTGTATTATTATATATTTTGTATGCTATTGATTTTCAAAACTTAATTTTATTAATCTTAAATAAATGATTCAGATTATTCACTATGCCATTACATTTTTTAGAAAAATAGAGAATAATTCTCACGTAATAAATAATTGTAGAAAAAAAATAGATTTTTATTATCATAAAAATTCTAAAGAAATATATTTTCTGATTATGATGAATAGGCGAAGGATTTTTTAACACATTTTTTTTGCCATAGATTTTGCTTTGTTAATCATAATATCGAATTTCATTAACATCAAATTTTCTCATCTTCAGACTCGTGAACTCGATATTCGATAAGAGAACAAACGTAAAACGCGCATAATTATATGGCTTACTAGATGATTTCTTTCGCATCGTGATATCGAGTTTATCTTTATGCATCCGACTGAATAGAAACCGGGAATGGACTGGAGGTCGGGACCGTAACGGATATCCTATTATCCATTAACGTGTACCACGCGATGGCACCCTTTCCTTGCCCCTTCCGCCCCATCCCGGTCATTCCCTTTAGGACGATTTATCGATTTCGTCGGGTTTCTCCCGTGTGCTATTTAATTCCGCGGAGCGTCGACCGACTCCCAAGTACACCATCACGCTCGTGATGCAAATAAGTATAACATTATTAAACGATAATCCCGATCGTCGGGTTGCTATCTGATACATCATTGAATTAATTAGCATTCATGCTTAGAAATCGATAGATTAGTCGGCGTTTTCAATTACGTCGCGAAGAAAGACATCAACAATTCAAGTAACTCGATAAACAAGAGTTTCTGTTGGTTGTAAATTTGACTAATTCAAACTAAACTATTTGCATTCTGCAACGGTGGTTCCGCAATACATTTCGTGTTTCAACGTGTTTCCGCAATTTTGCGGCGGCCGAAACTCGAATTGGAGGCACAGTAGCAAATTGTTCATTGAGTCACTGCAAACCGCTTAATTCTAACCTATATTTATTCAGCAATCATTACAACTATTCGATCGTAATGTAGAATCGCAGAATTAATTATCTTTCTCGAGTGCTTTGCATATCTCACGTGACTCGTATAATTGAAAGTATTTTTTTTAACAAAAATGCGTACGCGTAAATCATTAACATTAATATTTCTTATTCGCAATGTTTAAAGATAATAAAATATGCAGAATAACTGTGCCTCAACAAATAAGATAGACTTTGACGTTTGGCGTGATCAATTCGCGAATATAATGTAACATGAGCGACACGTACCTTTTCCATAAATAGTTTCAAAGGTAAGGGGCGGTTTCCCTTTTGTGATGTATATGAAGCCAGTCTAATGAGGCCTCGATTTATCGAACATGCGGTTGTTGCCTCCCACGAGCACTGTGGGTCATTATGGTCTATTTTGCGGTTTTCCCGTTTGAAGTGTTAATCAATCGACAACGTTGCAATGACACCTCTGTAAGCAAAGTTTAAATAATCTAAAATATAAACAGGATGTAAGGGATCATTTTAACATTCTTCAGATTATCTTCTCTCATTATTATAATTTTTCATTTATACCTCATTTCTTTGACATAATTTTGAAATTGAACGACATAAAATTATATATATATATATATATATATATACAAATTTTTGAATCATTAAAAGTACATTTCTTTTATAACGAAAGTTAAAAGAATTTTATTTAACGTTTTCTTAATATATTTTGTTTGTTAATATATATTTTTTTTTAATTAAGCAATTTCTATCACGCTATCCTTTTAAAGCGAATATAATCTAGTTCCTCTCAGATTGTACGAAATTGCCAATTATGACCATGTTCTAATTTAGATCGAGCAAAAATAATGATCATCTCGCATGAAATTATGCATGCAATCTGAAACGATTTTCGACAGTCAATTCGCGTATATAATATAATTCCGTTCCCGCAGCGCCGATTTCCAGAAAATTTCATATTACAGACTCGCGTCACACAATTTGTGAATCCAATTTCGTTTAATGTCCATTACAGTGAAAATAACCGTTACGATCCTGGACGCATTATCGAACGTATGTACAAAATATAATATCCGTTTCGTCAAGACATGTAAAAAATTTCATTCCGGATAATGCTCATTGACATCGTCTGATATTTAATTTAGCATTATCAGCTCAGACATACTCTCTACGTACGTAACAAAATAAATCCAAAAGCATCCTGAGTAAATATTTTGCGACAAGATAACACTTTGTTGCCGATAATCAGGAAGGAGAGATCAACCGTGCGACGTAACACGTAAAGTAACACGTAAATTAAATGAGCCGTTGATCAAAGCTGACTTACATGCTTTGACGTTTCTCTCTGAGAGCGGTGTGGGACATGAAAGAGAGAGATAGAAAACACGGTTGTACCGTTTGCAGGCGAGAGAATGAGGTGCGCCACAGCTGATCCAGGCGTGCGTGCAGTAATGCGACTCCATAATTACGTTATTCGCGGCTGATCGGCCCGCCAGTACGTCCGCGTTAACGTAATTATCAAGGAATCGATTACTTATTCGGCCGCGCTCCGGTATTCCGAACTTCACCCTCCGCCTTCTATGTTCGAGCCTCTCTAATTCCCCGTCGTTCTCTCTCTCCCGGCTCGAGTCCGTTCGACGAAAAGTTTTCCGCGATTGGACGCCGGATGCAATTAAATTGCAACGACGAACATGCGACGGGAAATGGCCCGAAATGAGGAAGAGATTAACCTTTTCGTTCGTGATTTGAAAAGTTGTTGCCTCGCGAAGCTATGTTACGTCAAATCGGTAATTGGATACGACATATATCAAAAACATCGGGCTTGCTCACCCTTAAACGTTCATTCATTCTTTCTACATCCTTCTAGCGTCACGTCTGTTTAGAGTTTCGATTAATATCATAATTTCACTCAATTCGAAAAGAATTTGATGCTTCTTTCTAGCTTATCTTTAATATAAAATATGACACGTTTCAATTTTTTATACAATTAAATTAATTCTATTATAAATAAAATTTAATCAAGAATTAAAATGTGCAATGATTATATTATCTTTTATGTGTTACTACTATAATAAAATACAATTGATCTCATTGCGACGACTTTATCAGATAATACGATACTGGTAAATTGGAAACGTGAAAGAGACGTCCAGCTAAACTCGTGAGCTCTCACGTCCTTGGGCTGTAGCGAATTCCGAAATCCCACGGGTGTCGAATGACACTACCTCAGGTAACATTCTCACGAGATATCTATCAAGCCTTCATTTTCCGGACGCCGTTTGAAAAATCGAAACGCTGCAAAGACTCCCTCGGGTCGTCGTGCCGCTTTCTTCTTCGTCGGGACCTTATCGGGGTACACTCCGACTTGAAGTCAAACCACGGTTTTTGCAACGGATGGGATAGTATACTGAATGGGGTTCCAACGTTTGCGTGCTAGCGGAACCGTCTCATTTGCATAATGCTGTTGGTACTGCTTGGCTGCCGATGCGACGGGCGGTGGCGAGGATGCGGAGGAGCGAAATTGCACTTCGCGAGAAAGTGAAATGGCAAGGATATGACTCGAGGAGTAAAATCGCTTGGGATAGCCTAGGTATCTGCCAGGTGTAAATTTACTTTCTAGAAACTATTTCACTTCCTTTTCAATGATTAATATTTTTTTCTTCAAGGTTTCCAATATGTATCTGTATATAAAGTTAAAAGCGGAATGGAAAAACTTAATCTATTTATTTTGTGATTCTAAAATTATGAGTAATCAATGATGTGAAAGATATTTCTAACAGGATGAAGAAGTTTTTTTTTTTTTAAATTAACATTATTAGAAGCACGCATTTTATTTTGCAATTAATTGACATTCAAAAAATTTTGCTTAGCTTCGTAATGCATAATAAAATCTAATTATCGATGGTATTATGTATTCGATTGGTTGCCAGCGAGTTTTTCCGAAAACAATAGCAACGCCGACAAAAAATCGTTTATCGTCGAGTTGATATTGCATTAAAAAGGGAGTACAATCCACGTAATCGTGGGGAGAGGATTTTGAATGACGGGCACGTTCCTGCAATATGCATAACCGGGACTCGGAACACGGGAAACCTCTTTGTGAAGCGCGCGATCGGCTCACTAAATCATTCATTGCTTTGGACCGTCTCGGATGACTAATTAACGCTGGCGCAGATTGCTTTATCGAGCCTTTCTCCTCTTATCTAATCAATGTAACTCTGTGAATTCTCTGAATAGAATATGTGTGTACTATTACCCAAAACACTAAATAATACTGTTGAAATGTATTAAACGGATTATTAAAGATTTTTCTTTAAATAAAAATAATCTAATAGATATCTATTAATAATTGTAAAAATTCTTACATATTATATGAGATTTATGACAATAAAAATTATAATAAAATTATTTTTTTATATTATGGTATAATGTTATTCAGGATAATATTTCAGAATAATATTCAGATATATTTTAGGATAATATTCTTTATCCTGATAAAAGAATATATTGTGTTCTTTATAATTTTAAATAAATCATCTATGTGATATTCCACACGCTCATGAGGCAATATTCTTGTAGAAAAAAAAGAATCTATCTTCTTCCTTTGTGTTGAGGCAATAAGCTACAAAGGGTGAGTGATCCCGACTCTTTATTTCCTTTTCGACATCGTTAAGCGAAGGTGGAGTTCGCGCGACCCGGCCCTTTCAGAGCGATTGAACGATTTGAATTAACAGCTTTTCGAAAAAAGGCATGGAGGGATGGTTTTTATCGTATCTGATACGAGAGTGGCCGATGTCTCGGGATAAGGTGAGACTATAAACTAGAACGCGAACAAATCAATGTGAGTGCTTTCCAGCATGAAACGTACAGGAGAAGAATAACGGGAATAACAGAGGAAAGTTCGCTGCATTAGTCTATCTGAAAGTGTATCGATGCAATTGCGTGCTATCAATCTGATCGTCAAAAGACATTTCCTTACTCTATTCGCGTTCTAAAGCATGGAAATGAAGTAATTCTTACAGTTCATTCGTTCGCGATGATTTTGCATAATTCTTTTACAAGATGCGATATCGTATTCAAATTTAATATAAATATAATAAGATGAAAAAATCCAGATTCTTTGAAATTTTATTTTAATAATATACTTATTGATAAATCTTACTCTTGATCATATTAAATCTTATTCGAATTTCAATCGCATCTATATACGAATATAAACATAATCATTTTTATATATCATATAAATATTACAATAAAAATTCGTTACTACTAAAAATATTATGACATTATATTCAACGAAAGAAAGATAGGAAGAATAACGAAAGCAATGAAATATTGAAGGCAGCAACTTCATAAAAGCTCGGAATCGCAAGCGAGCTATGGATCGCGCGAAATCAGTGAAAATATTGCGGGCTCACTTTCCTGGAATTTAAAAGCAGCGGAAGAAGAAGGACGCTCGTCTCTATGGATGAAAATTTCCGGGACTTTGGATGGTTCTTGAAATGGGATGAGGATTTTCTATGGAAAAGATTTCATGAAAACCCGGACGAAGTATCTGCGTCTGACAGTCCATGCTACCAAGCACCCTGGACAGCAGAAGTCCGCGAATTGAAAGCTCGTATGCTATAGAGAGAGAAAGAGAGAGAAAGGAAGAAAAGTCGTTGACGTCCACGAGATGCAGCAAGTTTCTTTCAAGAATTCTGAGCTTCATAGTTGGAAGACAGTGGACAACAAAACAAATGATTGAAAAATAATATTGGATCAAAGAATTAATTGTAACTATAATTTCAAACAAACAGTAAATTAATTTAAGAAAATATTATATAAGTTTTGTATATGTAACAGTGATTTTTTTTTAAATAGGCTCAGAAGTTTGCAGAATAATTACGTCTCTCTCTCTCTCTCTCTCTCTCTCTCTCTCTCTCTCTCTCTCTCTCTCTCTCTCTCTCTCTCTCTCTCTCTCTCTCTCTCTCTCTCTCTCTCTCTGTCTCTCTCTCTCTCTCTCTCTGTCTCTCTCTCTCTCTCTCTCTCTCTCTCTCTCTCTCTTTCTCTCTTTCTCTCTCTTTATCTCTCTGAAAAATTTATTTCTAAATATATATAAATATAATAAAAATATAAATATTATTTCTAAGATATTTATTTATAACTTAAAAATATATCATATAATAATATTCTTGACAAAAAAAATTCTACATCGATTATAATTCTCGCTGGACTCGATGCTTTTCCATACTCGTTATTCGGAATTTATCATTTCATTAAATAATAAGATATACTTTCTTTTTAACCATCCTTGCATTTCTGGCGCATAAGTATGCATCTAAATTCGTAATTTACATAAAATATGCAATAAAAGAAATAGGAGAACCATGATCTCTTCTCTCTTTTATTCGCCGCATGCGTGTGGATCAAATTTTGAAAAAATTCCAAGGAAAAGCATTTTAAGATGCCCAATTTCAGTGGAATCGTCAGCATGAAAGAAAAGATACAGAAAGAAGAGAAAGAGAGAAAGAGAGAGGGGGAACAGAATCAGCTTGGTGGACACAGGGGTGGGTTTACGAGCAGGGCCAAGTCGGTTTATCGGGTCTCGCCCGGCAAGGCTATTGAATGAACAGCCGTTTAGACCGGGCGTCGTATTGTCGGACCAGACATCACGGAAATTCGAGTACTCCCCTCTGACTGCCTTTTTCCGCGTGCGTTCTCTTTGGCTCGCATTTTTTTCTCGCTATATGTTAGCTATGGCCAAGACGTCGGCAACACGTGGAGTTGCTTCAACATGCCTCGTCGTCATCGTCGTCGTGTAAACGAAGGGCTTCATGCATTTTTGATAAATGCCGTTCTACGCTACTCTCAACTTCCTACCTTTCGACGCTATACGGCTTTAAAATGTACGTGACGGTGGTCCTTGAAGAGTCTCGATGGATTCTCAAATGCTAAGTTAAGTGTTAAGGACCGTCTGGAACGTGTATACTGCCGATAGTGATAGCAATTCCTCTCCAAGGAACTACAACTTATAATTGATGACATGTTATACAATACAATACCTTTACTGCCTCGTTTTGTATAATTTGATTTTACTATTGTTTAAAAAATCTTTTTATTTTCAGAAATTATGCAAATTATAAAATATCAATATTTTTCAGCATATAAGAACTAGGCATGCAATAATCTTTTTGGATATGCAATCAAAATAACGCTAGAAAGTATACTCCAGAGATTTAACAAAAGTTAATAAGTCAAGAAGTTAATACAGTCAAGACGAAAGAAAATTGAATTCGAAGCTCGGTTGTAAAGAGGCGTGAACGTGACGACTTACGCAGAAAGTTTTTCAATGGTCTTAAACTCGTGTCGTTTTCTCGCAGATCTCGATGTCACGGTTTTCAGTTGGTAAAGTAAAATTATCTACTTTCAGATGCATATTCTAGTTCAAGCACCGAGAATTTACTTGAACTTACAGAATTTACTTGCTGGAATCTTAAACATTTACTTACTCGAGCATTTGCTAGAATAAATATTTTATATACATCATTTGCCATGTATAAATGTAACTGATAAACGAGTTCAGATTTCATTTTATTAGTTGTGTAATAAAGATAAATTTGTGAAAGTGTGACTGTGAAGAATTAAGAGATGGAAATATTATTCTATTATTAATATTTTTTTTCAATAAGTTACTTAATAAAGACTTTCATTAGTAAACTAAATGTATAACATAATAGTATCGATGATAACAATATTAATATATTATTTCTACATATATATCTTTTTGATCTGGTGCAATTATTAAAGTTATTATGAAACTTTTTCCATTCTTAAAAATCCTATATGCATAGCTACGATCTTTACATAGTACGTACAGAAAATATGACGCAATAATTCTGTTTCTATCTTTGATCAGATAGAATATATTTTCCTACGACAAGGAATCATCCAATTTATGGCAAGTTGTGAATTGAAATCTAGGCAGGATGGTCAGCAGATTTTACGAGGTGTAAATTAAGACGCGTCGAGATCGATAACGAGTGAAATACGGCGGGCGTCATCGCCAGATAATCCGATGTACTACACGTGTCCGTGCGCCAGCGGGAGACACGGATACGGGGATTGTACCCTCGCGCCGCGTAATGCAATTTGTCCGCGTGGCGAGTTGCGAGAGAGCGTTACAAGAGTGCACGTATCCGTATAAGCGTGTATGTGTGCGGACTAAAAATTTTTTTTCGGAGACCACTCGAGGATCAAGCCCCCTTTATTAAGTGTAGTCTGGAGGATGAAGGGGTGGGCGGTGCGAGCGCGCGTTGCCAAAATTTCCAGCAATTTTTCATCCCCCTTTTACTCGCCCGAAACGAGTAGGAATGAGGTGGACTTCGGCACCCCTGACACGCGCAACGCCGCGACGCACACATGCGTCTACGCAGCCGATGAAGAGGTTGAGTAATAAATGAGGAACGAAGGTGCGGACGCGTATCTTTTCTCTCTTTCTCTCTCTCTCTCTCTCTCTCTCTCTCTCTCTCTCTCTTTCTCTCTTCTCTTTACTTTTCAATTCGGGAACCTTCGGGGGTCAATAAGTGTCGACGGATGATGTACAGTGCTCCTGTCAGGCGTAATAAGGAGTACCAGTATTCACGGTACGGAAGGGCGATGCTTCCACCGGCGACGATGTCGCGTCGACCAGTCACGTCCGACAAACTTCCGTTATAAGAAGTGAAATAACCAAAGTAGCGATGCCCATCAAATCAATATTTTCTCATTATTTTTATTTATCCATTACCTCAAAATTTGATATGTAATAAATGCAAAATGATAATTTTACGAATAAAAAGTACGGTCGGTGTACACCTTTTTAATATCTTTCTTTTAACATATTTTAATTTTCATATCTTGTTATAATATATATTATTGATGAAGTATTTATGCTATTTTCCATACTATTTTCAGTGCATTGATTTTGAAAGTTCTGTAACGAGCCGATATTTTGCTCGAATGATTTGACGTTTGACATGCGATCGTTGCTCCGAATGAGATTAACTCGCTATATATTAATAAACTAAAAATATATATCCTATGCAGGACTATCGGTAGCTAAATGTCGTACATTTTCCAGAATGTCGATAGATTGGAAACACGGTTTAACGAGTTTTTCCTTCTCGTGCTCTGTTTAACCGCGTAGATATTCGTCGCCAACGAGGAGCGTGACTGAAATTACTTGCGAAGGAAAGACTTTTAATATAAATTCATACTTGCCGGCGTAATGAATTATTCAGAACACAATTTGGAAAAACAAATGGCGAAATAGCGCACACTCACAGTGTTTCGCCCGGCCGAAAGAAGCCGACGCCGGCGGCTGTCGAGATTACTGGAAAAAGTAAGAGGAGAATAATGCATGGCGTACTAAATTTTTCCCGTTTCAATTCGCGACTTGTTACCGCACGGAGATGGATGCTAGAATTTGTGCATTTTTAATAGCACGAAACATTAGTATTTTTTTATATTATTAACAGGTTAAATCATATAAATATTAAATAACTATACTTATTTCATAATAGAGAATAAAATTAAATAATAGAATTAAATAATAATTATTATCAATTTAAATAATTGTATATCTATACATTGTAATGCAAAGATATTTTGCTATTTAATAATTTTTGAAAAGCACAATATGTATGAAGTATATTTTAATTATCTCACGATATCTCATAACATGAGGTATTTTACACATATTTATCGTGTATTATACCATATATACCATATATTTCTCAAGTATCATTACTCATACTCAGGATATCATGTAGATTTCAAATTTTTCGCTCTTCCGAGTGCGATTACACACTTCACATGTAACCAGATAAGTTTCTTTCTTTCGCAATTTTGCTATTATCGTCATGATCTGGCAATCTTCCATACAGCTGTTGTAACATGTGGCAACGAGCAGAGGGGCGTTTTAACGGTCTATGATAAATCCCACCTGGCGGCAACTCGCCGATGAAATCACTGTCGAGGCAACGAAACGCGGAGATTATTCCACACATCTCTCCGTCTCTTCTATGGATGGAGGCGAAGGGTAGGACAGGTTGCGATGTGTCCTCGGAACAAGTTGATTGTATCCCGAGACGCTCATATGTACGCACCAGACTGACTACCCGTTCGAAACACGAAAGTGCACTCCGACGAGTTACGACTCGGCGAAGCGTCATTAAAAGCGTTGTTTGCCTCACTTATTAAGAATTATTATTGCAAGAGACTTATTAACTTTCTCCTACGCGCGACCTACACCTTGTGACTGTTGAATCCGTGCATGTCATTACAACGTTGATCTTCAGACGCCTTTTCTTTCACGAGTTTCTCTCAAGGCTGTTTGCAGTAATGTTGGCTAACGTTAGATAGTTGGTTAAATGAATTTTTCTTAATCCGTTATTATAAGCAGGCCTATATAAGTCTAAATTGTAAACAAAAATTATAGAATGGAGAATATTTCATTCATTACGGACTTATTCATTATTTTATTGTAATTTAATTTAATTTTTTTGTTATTCACATTATTGTCTGGATTAAATTGATAACAACTAATTTATTTTATATATTAAATATATATTATTTTATTTTAGAAATTTATGAAATATCTTGTGTATATACATAATTATTCAGTATTTGTAAAATTATCTTAAATCCTGCTATTCCATCTGACATAACATTCTTCATTTCTTTTTACTCATCTCTTCGTATTGGAGAGAATACCTCGGGATTTTGGCTCCCTTCGATGCCTTGTATAATACCCATGTCCGGAACCATTTGGCAGTTTAACGAGACAGTTGGCCGCGGTTGATCTACGTTTAGATATTTTTCTCATCAACGTTCATTCCGGTATATAGCACGATCACGAAGCTGGGTTTTGGTAACATCGGGGTTGAAAGAACAAGGACACTGTCTAGGGTGAATGTAACAGTGAAGAGGAGGACAGGGAAGGACATATTTTTCTTGAAATTTGTCGTGGCTATCTGTCCAAAGGGATCTACCCTCGTGTATAATTCCCAGCTGGAGAAGCTGCAAATCTCGACTCTTCTATCTCTTCTCTCCTTCTATCTTTCTTCCACTTTGCGTTGCTACTGATATAAACGTTCAAGTCTTCTGCATTTACGCGCAGAAGGAAGAGATAGGGAAGAAAGTGGATTTACGCGCGAATCATATGGTAGTTTAAGTCCAAAATCCATAGGCCTTATAATGAGATACACCAGCAAAGGAGATGCTGGAAACATTTCGTTCCCTAATAGAAAGGAATTAAGACATTTTTTAATATTCAATATTTACATATGAATCAACTTTAAGAATGGATAATAATTATATTTTTTCATATTAGGTCAATAATCCGTTGATTCTTATATGACTAATGTAACAGATCGGAATGTAAATGCACAATGATGTTGTTAACAGTTTTATCTCTCCTTAAATATTTCAACAAAAACCGTTATTTATTTTTTTCTCCATCACAAAATATATTGTGTAAAAAAGCAATTTTACAATTTTCATATAAACCTTCAATACATACACGATCCTACGTATAAACCTAACATAATAGACCATGACAAAGTGCACGAAATCGGTTCCCTGAACTGAAATCCACCCCTAAATGCGTGTGCGATTTTAGTGTCGGCACTTTCTATTCGCAGAGCTTTAAACACGAGTGCGCACCCTACGCGCGACTCACAAATCTTCCTGACTTCGACTAACGCGCGTTAGGGCTACCCGTGCAAGGCGTGTCGCAAGAGGAGTTAAACGCACGGCTGATTGTCGCAGATGCCTAAGACGGATTTAACGATTTGCTTGGCTCGTCGAGACATGGATATGTGCCCTCGGCACGTTTATTTGGTAGAATTAATGCCGATAATGATTATCTTAATCCCAGCGACAAACGCAATAAAGATTATAATAAGCCATCTTTTAATAGAAAAAGATTTTCTAGATATCATCGCAGCTTTGTTTTTATAATTTTTTTTATTAATTTGAATTCGTAATATCAATTAAAGTAACAGTTAGTATGAGCGTTAATCGTAAATGTATTGATATTTATGAGCAATTACTTAATTAATTGCATTATCAAAATATTTAATGCCGCATATTAGAAAAACGCAAACTCTATAAATTTGAACGATCAATTGTTTGCTTGGTCAACGTATAAGAGCTACCTTCGCGATTCATCGCATCTAATTGCGCGATCACACAGAAAATATGCACCCCGTCATGTGCATCGACCCTAATGTAGGTCAGCGGAGTCAAGGTCGCGTTCTTTAATTCGCTGGTTCCCCAAGTACATAAACGGGGGAAATCGCCCCCACGTTTTTAGCGAGAGAGCAGGGACCGAAGAGGAGGCGTCAAGGCGTATTGCGAGAGACAGTCGACTGTGAAACTCGCTTCTTCCCCGTTACCGCCCTGCCCTCGAGGAAGCCATCCCTGGCATCCCCATCCCGTTCGGCTGCTCGATCCCCATGGAAGCGTACATATTTAACGTGACCCCGCGTGAATAATCGATGGGTGAAGGCGCTAGCCATTTGTACTTCTCTGGTTACTAACTGCACCTTCTTTAAAGATTCAGACCATCCCACGAGCGAGAGACGTTCCTTTCTACTTTTCTAGTAGCGAAGTGCAGCCGGTCGCGCAACAAACAGAGGGAAGTGAGGAGCAAAGAGGTCCTCTTACCTGTCTTGACAGCTTGATGGTGACGGTTGTATTCCATTCCAGACAAACTTGTCAAAGATCATCTGAAAACGCGTTATATCATCATTACCTGCAATGATTTATCTTTATAATAAGTATATACAAATATTAAATATATATTTTTTATTTTAAATATATATTTTTAATTTTATGAATTTTATTTTAATCTCTAATTAACGAAAAAATGCGATATATGACTTTTCTTAATTTTTATTTCATTATAATAATATATAATTACATTTCAATAGGTAATACTAAAATATAAAAATCCATAAGAAAAAAGAAAACTTTATTCAAAAGTGATATTATAAAATAAATAAATACACAAATATTTATAAATAGAGCATGAGAAAAAACAATCGATATAAAGAATTTATTTTATTCTTTGAATTATTATTTTATTAATTGAATCGTCATACTATATGCACTTCAATATTATAATAAAATTTTGTAAAGTTGTTCGAGACATGGTATATTGAGATACACCTGAGCTCGCAGCCCATGCTGTTGTAAAGTGGAAGCATCCGTCATAAGTCAGACGTCCTGAAAGATGCGCTGTGAATTATTTATTATAGCACGCGGTCGAGTTCCTATCTCCAAGGTGACATCTTGAAATGCATTTCGGAGAGAGAGAAAGAGAGAAAGAGAGAGAGAGGGAGAGAGAGAGATGCATATTTCCTTAGAGTGGGCAATATGGTTGATTTAATAACGCGAGCTTGGCGCCTAAGTATTATTAATATTGCAGCGTATTCCTGCGCACTCTGGTCGCGAAAGGGTTGAAAACAGTATTATTCCATTAGAATACTGTTTTAGAAATAATGACTTAACTTGGTCGGTTTAACTTGGCCTTCTGTTTGTCTAAAATCTACATTGGCCAAATGACACAATAAATTAAGTACCAAATAATGACTTATGAGATATTTAAATGGCACATTTTTCTGTTTATATATTTATTTTTAATTAATAGCACATTTGATTTGTTATCTTTTTTAACAAAATATTTTTAAATTTATGTTTTAAATATATAATAATAAAATATTATTTGCGATATTACTATTTTAATTTTAATTTGGAACAAAATACAAATACAATTGTTTCGTTACTATTCGTATACACATAATATAGAATAATATCTTATATTAAATTATATTAATATAGAATAATATTATATTAATATAGAATAATATTTTATAATGTATTAATAATATATAAAATGAAAACTTATATATATTAAATAAAAAAAAAAACAGAATGACTAAATTGCTATAAACGATAAAAATTGGTAATATGATAGGTCTCATGAATATATTCATAGTTTTCCAAGTGTCTCAGATTTGCCAACTATATCGAACGATAACCGAGATTGCCTTAGACTCACGGCCTTTTCTTTCTACGGGGCTTTTCTAATGGAGTTACGGCCATGGTTTGCTATCCGATCATTTTTTACAGAGTTTCCTGATTTTCCATTGTCACCTCCGCTTTGAAACTTGAGCAAATGCACTTCTTGTACTCGAAGACGTATCGAGCTCCGTCTTGAGCTTGTCGCGCGAGTAAACAGCCGAACTAATGAAAACAAAACAGTCTCGTAGCCAGCTAAGGCTTCCCTCGCGAAAGCAAGAACCGCAGTAGCTACGTTGGCAAGTCTACGGGAACTGATAACAGACTGAAGAAAGGCGGATTACGGACTGAGGATCGTCCCGTTGAGACTCACATCAGTAGACTGCACTGCGCGTTCCTGATTTGCTTATTCAAATATGCCGCTTAACAAGATTAATAATTCAAATAGTATTATCTTCCAACCTCATATATTCAATACGATTAAGTACAAATGACGCGTCTAATGATAACGATATTTCGCGGGAATAATCATAATAAATAAATCCAAGATATTGTCTCGAGTTATCGCTTCAACTATGACGTGTGTTGATATTTTAGACTTTTAATTGATATTTGACAAAATGAGCTCGTAACAAATACTTAGGGCGACTTCTCGCATTTCGCGGATCTTACCGGAAGCTCGGAAGCGCGAAATTGTTGGTAGCATTGTTGGCAACAACGAGACTCCTAAATTACCATTTCCGACTTCATCAAATAGATTTCTACGGGCGGAACTTGCCGTTTCCCACAGCTCTGCTTCGTGGGATTCTACGCCCAGCACCACCTTCGCACTAGCATACTCCGCATTGATATTAATGTTGCCTCCTTCCCCGTGAATTAATATTAATCGTCGCAGCCCGTACGTGCTAGTGTTGCATGCGCGAGGCCCCGGAGGCCTGTTCCTCCCAAAAACATTCATCCTTCCCGAGCCTTTCGCGTCGTGTGTGTTCAACCTCCGCGAAAATTCGAGCCGACATCCATGAGTCGGCAAGGGTTGGAAAAGCAACGGCGGCGCACACCACCTCCAGCGGATAGTATGAATTCGTTTTAAGAACTCCCTCGCGCAACTCTTCGGAGTAGAACGCTCGCTCACCTGCTGCAGTTTACGACCGTCGACGCGATGCGAATTGCGTGCCACGGTGATATATGTAAGGCGAGCGTGAATTGGGATATTGGTTTTTTTTATCTCGTTCTAATGTTTAGAAAAACTACTCGAAAAAATGAGAAGAATTATATGTTTTCAATTATACGTTCGAACAAATTGCAAGCGTTCTGTATTCTTTAATCGATGCAACACAATGGTTTCTGTGAATGCAATTTTGTTATTTTGATCATTATATTATTATTATTATTGCCATACAAGCTTTTTCTAATCTATATTATTAATAACTATAATACTATACAATTTCAATTCATTAAAATTGCCTTTATCGATTTAATAATAAATGCTATAGTTTTACTTTGTTACTATTGTATTTTCACTTAGTTAATTATTTTTTCTGCGCTGACTAAAAAGAAAAAATAAAATGAAAAGTCCTAGAAGCAAGTGCTTTTATTCAACGTATTATGTGAAATTTAAACACAAAATGCTTTGTAAAATAACATCATTTTTTTATATTATTGTGTACTAATTGCTATATATACATTCTAATTATGAAATTACTCGCGCGAGTAATTGCGAGTCACGTTGCAGCGAAACGAAAAGAAGTAATTAGAGAAGCGCGCTACGTCAAAGAACAACAATTAGAGGATATATCGAAATTGTACATTCCGTCCTCACCTCAAAGCCATGGCTCAGATCTCGTTACGCAGAATTAACCTTAATCCGTTCCTTGTTCGACAAATCGTAACTCACGTAGCATCATGTTGCTTTGTGTCGCATGTAACATACGAACGCATTACTTTGTTATCAATCATCGTCAACTCGCACGGCGTTATTAATTAAACGTAAAAGGTTTATATATATATATATATATATATATATATATATATATATATATACATATATTTCCGCGATAGAACTCGGAGACCCGACTCAGAAAATTCTCCATTTCTCTACTTTTTCCCGCGAGCAATTATACCGTTCGTTTAACCACGTACGTAACCGAGTTATGTACGTTGGCAGAGGAGATCCCGGTAACTGACAAATTACTACGTTTCGATGTTATAACGACGAAATAACTCGACGAGCCATGAATGGTTTTGCAAATGAAAAACGTAATTCTAATGGAATGAGAAATAATATTGAGATCACAGAAAATATTTTTCCTGAGATGGTATTCCCGTATAATCTGCTACGATTGCAAAAGCAAAGGGAAATAGGGGAGATAAGAAACGAAGTACCGGAGCGATTCCATCTTCCAGTATTTCATTAGAAGCGAATATTATTCCAACAGTGTTCGCGCGCGAGAAGTAATACTTACGATTAAATATTTGTTTACTTACACAATTTAAAGGCTTACACGACACAAGGCGACATAACATAAAATATTTTATTCATTTACAATTTAAAAGCTTGAGATGCGATACAATGCAAAAAACTTTCTCCTGTTTAATTATAATAACGTGGCAGACTCACGAAGTGTTCCTCTTGCGACGATCTTCGCCTGTCTCGCAAGCAACTCGAGCATCGTTACCGCCGCTATAACGCAGATTAATTCCCGATCCACTGCGCAGCATCCACTTGCGACAAATCGAGTGAATGAGGCATCGTGTAATCGAATCGTAATTAAGTCATTACCGACACAATGATGAAGAATACTGAAACAGGCCGATAAGACGCAGAATTACGCGACGCAAGATTCGCTCCGAGGCGAAATTGAGCAGACAAATGCAATCGAACATGGTTCTGATCACCGATTCAGAATTTTCCGAAAATTCGTTATAGCAGTTTCACTCGCTGCCGGACGATCGAATCAATTTTTGAATGCGCGCGAGTAGGCTCTGCATAATCCAAACGAATGAATTTTAAATCCAAACGAACCGCGCTGCGCCGCAATGCGCGTTTATGACGATATGTATTATCCTCGAAACGAACTGCGGCCGATTGCTTTTTTATAAAATTATAACGCGACGCCGACCGTAATATACGCGCGCCACGCGGAAAAGCATCGTAAAATTGGTGGTGAGCTTACATTCGACTGGGACTGTATATGCGACCGCAGGGCAGTTTTCGCGGCGTATGAATCCAATGAAACACAATTCAAAATGAGTTATTTCTTTTTCGCGTCGCACCACGAAATTTTGATTAACCAGCACTCCAGTTTTGTTTGAATGAAAGAAACATTGATGATGTGATTGAAACGATTGTAATTGAAAAAATTATTATAGAAAAGAAGTACTATTTTATTTTACATTACATAAGTTGAACAATACATCTCCGGTATTAAGTTCATATTCGATCTAAGCTAGTTTCTCGCATCAGACGAATAAACGCAGTCGCCGATGCAAGAATGTTCTCTCTATGCCCAATTCTCCCTTCAGAACGAGACAATTACGTGGACTGTCAGTTCACGTGATTCATGAGCCGGAAAATACGAGGCAATTTTCATTTTTTATCGTTCGCCATGTGCTCGAGAATCAATCTCGAGGCGACCGTAAAATCGCGGTGCGGGCGGACGGAATGTCATTTCATAACGACGTTAAGACAGAAAAAGAAAAGGTGTTGGACTATATATACATATATATATGTGTATGTCCTACCCTATGATGAAAATGGCAGGAGCACGATTTACGAGCTCCACTACGTACGATGTGGGCTAAAGTTCGCCGAGTTTATGCTCGACATTAAACGTCTACGGTCTACCACCATAAGTCACTTGCACTCGAGTACAATGGCATTTGAATGCACTTTATCGATTATGATCCCGAGGGTCGAATTAGGGAGGACGAGAAGCAGAACGGGATCGCCCGATAGACGAGATGCAGGTCAATGATGAGGGTGAACGATCTAAAACGTAGTCAACGTTATTGCCGCAACTCTTGCGGGAATCTTGCAGCGAACGCGGTAAATGCGAGACTAGGCTGATGAATTATGAATTTGGCGTACCACGCCGTGATAAAGCCATTTTACGGCTCGCCTTCTTTTCCAGACGATTAAATTCGTAGAGAAGGAACAAAAACGAGAGTATACGATGCACTGACAGCGAACACATTGTGTAATACGATCGTGATCGAACGGTAAAACGCAATGATTATTGTAATCTTTCATCTTTTTTCTCATGGTGTTTGTTTCAGTAAATTCGATCACCTCTTTTATTACTTGTTATATTTCCCATTTTGAAATTTGATAAGCTAATATTAGATCAGTTTCAATTGTATTATTTATTTTTTAGAATTGTTAGGTAATTTATCTAAAGTAAAATTGTATTTTAATTTTAAATAATCATTGTATTTCTAAATGATATACGGAACGTTAAGTGTTTACGACAAAATTTCTGTGAACTGTTCACAAATTTACAACCTCGCAATTTCTCGAGAATGCGCGAGAAGTACACGTATGCACCTGCTGTATCGATTCGCAATATAATTCGCCTTCCATTTCTCGCTTTTCGTTCAGTTCGTCGAGTAATTGTTTACGCGCCACGTCGGACTATCGAACATGACGCACACCTCGAGCGAACCTCGATATACCTGTTGAAAGCTCCAGGTGCGGGCACAACCCCCGGGGTCGGACAGGGTGGGCTCTGAACCTGCACCCACTTGCACTACCGTTTCTTTCGGGTCATAGTAATTCGATACGTACGAGAAACGAACGCCTTTTTGCATCGGCGCGCTTGTTTATGCCGCGCATGCCGGCAACATACCGATGGAAAATGGGAAATTGAATAAAGTTCGCAGCGGGAGAGGCGGCCGCACGAAAGCGCGTTCGGGTATATCGAGCGGAATGATATATTTGACAAGGTCCGTATTGATACGTGCATATTACATGCGCGATAGGGGACCACGTCGCGCCGCACTACACCGCGCCGCAGCATCGGCCGTCTGACCATACGCAGGCACGTATCACTTACGCTCTCTCGGTTCGATCCATCCCTATCGCCCCGTCTCTCGCGAATGCGTTCTTCTCTTGTATACTGTCACCGCACATATATATCACGTTCAATGTTGCAATCAAATTCTAGAAAAAGAGAAAACCAAAAGTCGCAGAGATAAAAGATATTTCATGTCATATTTAAATTTCATTCCAAACCGTGTTAACTCTTCTAGTTTTAAAATAATAGTTTATAATGAATAAAAGTCTTTCTGTCGTATTAAATATCAATTTAATATTCCCAATAAATCCCTAAATTAAATAATAAAGGAATGATTATTATAGTTAAATGATGATTGAAGGATTATCATTTATATTTCTTATAATAAGTTCGATTCGGGTGGACCGGAAGCAGCCTCCATGCATCGTGATTCATTTATGAATATGTAGAGGTGCGTGATGGTGGTCAGACACCGGAAAACTCCGGATAGCTTGGGCATGAATATGCTAAGCGCAACGTAGTACCGGAGGGCTGAAGTAATTTTTTTTCTCGCTGCATCGATCCTCACAGGGTTAGAGCGTAAGCTCCATAGTGGAAAATAATTTTGCAGTTTTATCTGTTTTTTTGTCTCTTCCATCGCATTGGCCGCACAATAAAAATGCTGTTATTCTTTTTTAACTTTAATTATTCGACGTTATGAAGTAAAGAGAACAGATTTGCGAAAATGAAGTCAAGAAAGTCTTCACTTTTCTTACTCATGAGCTCAAATTAGTTCCAAAATTTAACTCTTTTCCTGGCTGTTTGCGATCTTTTTCAAAAAAGATGTTTGAAAGAATATTAATTTGAAATGTTTAAATACATATATATGTCTGACTGATATTCTTAATTTTGCTTCTTAAATTTATTATTTGTATAATTAATCTAACTTTTTTGTAATGTTAAATATTGAATGTTTTATTAGAAAAAAAAGTATATGGATATATATGGATTGATATTTACAACACACATGTAATGAAAAACAAATATTATAGAAGTAATATGTGCCAAAAAACTATTTTGTTGACATACAATTCTATGGTAACATATTGAATGATAAATATATAATAATTTATTATATTTCTTATTCACATTCATTATAATGCAAGATGTAATTTTTCTTACTCATTGAGAAACATAACAAATATAAAAGCGAACTTGCATCAGATTAAAGAAGAAAAATACAAAGGAACAAAAGAGCGCTGATGTATTATCAATTTTCTCACGCGCGTGCAAAGAAAGAGGAAAAAGAAAATGCTGAAGTTATCAAAGCCAGAAGTGTCGGCTGCGTGCTTTAATAAAAGATTAACTTCGCTTACAATCTATATTTTCTTCTTTGACGATTGTACCGATTACAAAAAAACGAAAAGATTTATTAATATTTCAGACAAATATTTCTATTCCATTCACTGTACAACTCAATTTAGTGAAGCAGCCAATATCCGCAGGATAATAAAATTGCGTATAACTATATTGAAACATTATAAAATTATACGAGACATGCTTAACGAAAGATAATATTTGATAAAAGATATAATGATTTCAAAACTTGAACTTCGTGGCCGTTTAAATTATCGTTGAAAACGATATATTTGTAAGAGATAACTTTTATTATTAATAATTTAAAGACAGAAATAAAATTTATCATTTAAGTGAACTGTTGGTCACAAATTTGAAATATTTTAATTCTCTCTAGATCAATCTTTTAATTTAAAATAAAACCATCGCTTTCGTCTGTTTTTTAACTGTGATTTATGGAAATTAATTTTTAACAAGTGTCATTTTTTGTTATTACCTCGATATAGCCATATAGCGACATTACATAAATGTGACATTTTACATAAATGTGAAAAAGAACTTCTGTGATATCAACAGAAACAACAAATTAATTGCTCGGGTAATTCTGGCAGTTAATTGAAAGTACTTTTAGAAAACGAATTCGTTCTCCGAGTAGAAACGAGCACGAAAGAAAAACGAGTTTTCGATACGGAGCATAATTCCTGACCACGCCCGTATCGACGGAACCCTTTGCCTTCGTCGAAAAGTATTCGCGACGTCAACGTTCTCTTCGTTACGACTGCTCGTCACGCAGGCCGTTCTTCGGATATGGAAACCGAAAATTATGAGCGCGGGGAAAGTTCGGTCTTTATCTCAGGCTTTTATTACATCGGCTGTCAGGCCGCACGGTGTGCGAGAGAACGCGTGCCGCAGAAACACGTGCGATTTAACTCGCGACGACTATAATTGCGCGCTGCGCTTTACGGCCGGTCGTCACGCTGATGTCATTGATTCTCTGAGAAAATTACCCTCTCCCTTTTAATGTTTACCGCACAACGCCTCGGCGAGCTGTTGCTAATAATTTTCCAGTAAATCGCAGCGTCCGGATAATCGTGCCTCTAATCGAGAAACAAAGCGACCAATGTCGTTGACGAAAATTTGTCCGCGTGATTATTCACTTTTTTTCAGTGTTCCACGAGATATCGCCGTAGAAAACACACGATATCGTCGGGCAGGGCGATAATTACGCACGCGTGTAAACGACTTGTCGTCACGCGAATTGTACATTAATCCGCCGCACCGGGGCCAAGAGGACAGAAACACCCGCTCAGCAGAAAAATTGGAATGTACATTTTATTATAATTATGCGAGCGATATAATCACACATTGCTTAGACATCGTGGCCTATTTATGTTGCAGTCATTGTAGTTAGTGTCGATAATAGTAATAATTCCTCTAATAAAATGATTATACTCTTGCATTCAATTACATTTTAGTTGAATTGCAAAATTTTTTTCATCATTTAATGAATTTCACATGCTTATTTCTCAATTAATTTCTTGTTAAGTAAATACTAAAGCACTAATTATTTGCTCAAGAAGCGAACGTATCCATGAAGAAATGGAACTTTTCACCTCACCAGAGAGCCTGGATTTTCGGATATATTCGTCGGAAGCAAGCACTCAAATTCAGACGTTTCTTAACTCTCCCTCGTACACGTGATTTCGATACGTTATCCTTGCCTGATAGACGGCAATCGTCGTGTCTTCGCCGCCGAGATTTATTACATCGCGGCTTTAGGCAGAAGCGAGCAATTTACATTCCCCGCTACACGTACGTTCGGTTTCTGCGGCTCGACGGTATATACAAACGTCGAGACGTCTCCCCGACTGCTATGCTCTTCGTCGAAATTACCAGGGATTACGTACGGAGGAATTGCTTGACGTGTAGCACAGTGACGACGAAATAGTGTACTCACGGCACGCTATATAAGACACAGTGATTATTACTAGCGATTATTGCCGAGAAACTCAACGTTAGAAGATGACATTTAATATATCATCTATTTCGAGATATAATTGGACGCAGTTTGTTGTTAAACTATATTTTATACAACAAAAAAATATGTATTCAGATGTAATCAAATGTGACATGTTCTAATCAATAATTGTTATATAAATAATTGTTTCTATTTTGTTTAAAAATTTATCGAGAATTAAATTTCCATACCTCTCAGTACAATATTATAATATTATTAGAAAGTATTTGCCGAAAATGCTTGCAAATGCTTTTTTTTTATCGTATATCTCGATACATCCATCTTGATTATCCTGAGATCAGCGTCTGGAATTTCACAGAAGAACGAGTGGTATCTAATGGACCTTCACCGAGTGCCATTGCATTCAAAGGACAGTGAGATCCTTCAAAGGATCGCTAGTGCCGGGTCTCATTTGCATTCAAGATTGCGAAGGACTGAGCACAGCACGATTCTTGGTCCTTTTTACCGTGTACGACGATGCAAACGCGGTCGTTGCCGGGCTTCTCGTAGGACCGTAATTGGGTCAGCGGGGTTACACGCAGAAAACGGATGATGGACGAAGAAACGGGAATATTCGATACAGAGGAGAGGCAAAGACAAGGCTGATGAAGGCTGACTTCTCGTCGAAACGAAGTGGCCTGAAATTAGTTTACCTTTGGAAACCAATTTCTTTCTCTTTCGTTCCCCTTCACCCGCCTGCCACTTCCTGTATGACATAAGAGCGATTTTTCTCCTGTAAAAGGAGGGGCTCGTTCCGACGAGTAACAAGAGACGAAATTGCCGAAGGGAGGAAAAATAATAAATGAACGGTATGGGACGAAAAGATCAATGCCTGATAATACGATAAGTAATATAGTCATTCTCCTTCCGCTTTCTCTTTGCGTTTATACACTGAACTATACATGCAATATAAATGCCTAACATTACGTGCAATATGATCGTATTAATAATTCGCGCGAATTATACCTAATACGATATTGCACTCTGTGAAAATGTAAAGACACGTATGATCAAATCTATTCTGTCGTGATAACAAGTAGAAAAACATCGAGACACGCGACATTCTAATGGACTTACTAAGCGACAGTTTAAGAGAAATGAGCAATATCATTAATTTAAAACACTGTATATATAATTTAAATTAAGGTTTTCTGGAATTTATAATACATCTCGTTTGAAAAATGGATATTAAAATGGATGTTATGTTCACATGTATAGCTCACGTTGAAGAAAATATATTATAATACGAAATAAATGTCGAAAAATATGGAATTAACAATATTATACGGAAAGAACAGTTTTGCTGAAATATTTTAAGATTTGGCTTAATTAATACAGATCTGAAAATAGTTTTGAAAATAATTTTGTTAAGCCATCGAAATAATTATATAGATCGTTTGATTACTAAAGCATCAAAAATTTTTGCTATCATCATCTTATTGAAATGTTTTTCAAATCTATATCCAACCAAATTTTTAAATATCTCAAATATCTCAAAATAGTTCTTTTTGTATATGTTTTGTATATGTTTAATAAATTCTGATATTTTTTATGTATTTTATTATTTATTTTATCACTTTCATCATTATTTTAATAATCAGAGAACATTGGATTATTACAATAAAACGAATTTGTTATACCCATCTTGTAAGTTAAGGAATGTATCAAATGTTTCTGATTTGCCCGAGAAGAGGAAAGGAGAGAAGGGAAAAGAAGAAGACAGAAACTGGAAGTTGGTGGCGCGAAGAAATTTATGACTGTCATACTTCACGGTACGTCAAGCTGTGTTCCTTACAGCCTGACTGCTATAATCTAAGTACTTAGCATCTTGGAATTTAAACGCGATACTTTCCAGCCTCAAGAAATGCTCTCTTCGTCATTTACAGAAGGGAAATGTATATTTTTATGATTGTTCGAAATCGCAGTTATTTGCTTGTCTGCTTGTAAAATCAATTCTAAAAGTATACAATAACATGTTAGATTTCTAGCAGACAATAAAATATTTTGATAGTTCTATCAATTATCGCTAATTCGCAAGTGTACATCTCTATTGGAGTACCAATAATCAAATAATATTATAAAAATCGCCGAGCGATACAAAGGCCAGCAAGAGTGAGTAAGGATAAACGATACTGTAAGCAGTAATCAGACAAACCGCGAGTCAAGCCGAGCATTTTCAAATGGTTCCTTTCTACGTCGTTTGACGCCGCAATATTAAGCGTATGTACATGTACAGCCGCCATTATCCAGCCATTACAACGTCACACCGTTGTACCAGCACCGCGAGCGCGACGCTCCGGTCCGGGCTAAAGTAGCGTGCGGCACGCTTCTGCTATACTCGCTATCGTTACTTGACTGACAACCCTAACTGACGCAGGCCTCCCTTTGCACAAGCCAGCGAGCGAGCCAGTCCGCTTAACCAACAACCCTCTACCGCTGCCGTTGCCGTCTTCCCTCTCCATGCACTTTACCCTGTTCACCCGTGCCTTTGTTAGCGAGACGACCACGGAAGTATTGCGTTACCCTCGTGTACAGGTACGCTCTTGTCGTGTGCCACGTCGTGGTGCCTGCATACTGAATCGCGAAATTCCGCCCGAGCGAGATAAGGTGCATACCGAGCATACGCCCGCGAGGGAAACTAGTAAAGAAATAGAGTTCTTGGACTATAAGCCAGGAAACATGCCAGATTTTAACATTGTAAAAGTGTGCATAGATTAATTCGTGGAAAGTAAATTGTATCCTAATGCTAATGTAACTTGGTTAACAAATAATTTATAAAGAAGTCATTTTCTGTAAACGTGGCACAAAAAACATAATTTAAAGAAGGATTATTTATTATAATGAACTGAAAGAATTATACAATGCTCATATATATTATATAATTCTTCCTCTTTTATCATAATAGATAATTTATTTTGAATAAGGTTTATAGAAAATGACTTCTTCAATCAAATTATTTAAATAAATATTATATTATATTGATATTAATAGAAAAGTTATACTAGATTAAGATATTAAATTAATATATAAAACTAATATATTTGTCTATTGACCATACTATGAATGTTAATAAATAATTTCTTACAGTTTATATTCAAGAAAAGATCACATAAGAAATAAAACGAAAATTTTTTTTAATAAACTTAAAATTGGGACAGACTACAGGACAGATTATGGGATAGAATACGGGATTGTATCGTGTCATCCTGTAGATGTTTCGCCAGGGAAAATTCGATGCTGATGGGATTGCATTCGCCACGTCTCGCGAAAATCAGATTTGGTCGGTAATATACCTCTTACGAGGGGTGAAATGCCTCTGACCCATTTTGTGGCGTAAATTTCGTTCGAATCGCCCGAAGGTTCTCGTGGTGTAAATTCCTTAACGGCTGAGTCAGAAACTTTAGCCCTTTGCAGTTTGCCTCGAGGCAGGGCATTTGGATGGTTTTAGCGATATCAAACTATAAATATATGTCTGATTATATAGATCTATAGTAGAAGTATATATCAGAAAAGCATTTACTACTTACATCACTTATGTCATAATGTAATATCATTTTATGACAATAATTTTTAAAGCTCGCTCTCTTATCATGATGTATCAATAAAATGCAAAATTAAAATATTAATATAATATAAAACTTTAACAATATTGGCTGCGAAAATATTAACTGTAATGTAAACGATAATCCGGTATGAAAATATATATAAATATAAAATGTAGTCTTTTTCTCTCTCCTCCTTTTTCATATATACTAAACTAAATGAATTAATTAATCTAACGTGTGTTTGCGTGGCACATTTCTTTTTCTGCCTGCGAGGAATACGGCCAGTTTGCATGCGAGATCGATTACTGCGCGTTAGAACCCGAATGTCGAGATTGCCCCAGGGCGACTGTCGAGAAGATTACTATAGTTTTAACGAAGGGTTCGTACTGATAATCGCTCCCTTCGAATGACGATTACTTAAACCACATTCGACGAATAATCTTTGGTTAAAGAGTGCGCAATCATGGCTTGCGGAACCTTTGATGATATTCGTTGTCGAAGTTAAATCCCCTCAGGTCTTCGCTTCTCGTCTCCTACAACCGAAGGCCACACGATGCCAGACTGCGGAGCACCGCAATGCACCTTGTTGGAAACCGAAGTCGAGACACACTCCAGTTTCAACAATTAGTTTCCGTCATTCGTGTCTCTCGTGGCTTAGGCTCACATGAAAGCGCTTTGCGATACACCAATCAGACCTCGTTTATAATTGCCTATATCTCTACAACACTATTAGAGAAAGAGCTATGATCTAATATTTGATCAATCTCATTCATACAGTGTCAAAGCTAAACTTTCCAATTGTATCATAAACGATGATGAAAATCAAATCTCAATGCAATAACATAGCTATTATTCTTCTTAGTTTCACATTGCTCGTTCGAGCGTGATGATGGATCTCTCTCATATACTTGTGATGCGCACGATGATTATACACAGGTATATGGGACCTACAGTTTAACGCCGGTTCCGAACGGCAAATTTTTGGTAGAGAGACGTACTGGCAAATCTACTCTCGGTGGTTTGCCATTGCCTTCCGAGAGGAGACGAGCGTAAATATTTTTGGCTCTGCCGGGAATCGAACCCGGGACTTCTAGCATAGTAGACTAGTGCGCTGTTTACTATGCCACGCTCGCTCTATAAATAGCTACTATAAATATTGTAAATGTGTATATTATAACTAATATATAAACCAGATATCTAACCATTATAATAATAAGAAAATAAATATTTCAATCTATTATTGTAATTATCATAATTATTTACATTTATAGTTACTATTATAAAAGATATTTATCTTAAATTCTAAATTATCTAAAATCTTTGTGAACTTTTTTTATACTTAAGTATATATGTTCATATCTACATTTTGCACTTTTAAACGTCAATCTCAGCTTACAAAATGATTTATAACAACGTCTTGTTTTGCATTTTATCGTATTTATCGCATTACGTTATTTATCGTCGACACGTGAATCAATCATCGCTTGATTTTATCGTGCAGACGATGACCCGATCGTGGGTCAGACGAGAATTTATGTGGAACTTTACGCGACATATCGCTCATTTATAAGCGCCAAACATGTCGCGCCATGATCGTAAATTGGCGGATAATACCTCCGAGGACGAGTGCCGTCATAAAACACTTATATGTTGTAACCTAACGTTGGTGTACGACACATAAGCGCCTCGTTGGTTCGAACGTTAAAGAATTAACGCACTACTTCCGTCGCAGGTGCTACTTCCTGTAGTATTACCTGAGTATATTATATGTGACGTTTTTTATGTTAATGATCCGTTGCATTACAATATTATTTTTATTATAAATAAAATAATTTTCCTAAATAAATTTGCAGACCATTCTACAAATATTATAAAAATAATATAAATTAATATTAAACTCTACTTGTAATAAAAATATAATTAATTTTAGATATTAATATGTGTTTTAGGTATTAATATGTGTATGTATGCATACATGCGTTTAATTAAAGAATTTAGTAACAAAATTTGAATAACAAAAAACAGAGATAGTGGCAAAAATTTTGCAAGTGAACATTAACATCCAATTTGTAAAAGCGTTTGAGCGCAACGAATAAATTACTTCTTGAATTAAGTCCTTAATAAATCTTGGAGATATCTCTATGATTACTAGCCCGTTGATCACAGTTTATCGTCGAGCTTTCGTCCGAATCAGTTACATGTTTCAGGCCGGACCGCAAACTAATTAATTCCAACGTACCAGCGCGTAAACCTGAATTCATAGCCCGTGGAGAGAACATATAAATTCGGGTAGAGCAATGGTAAAATACTCCCCCTTCCTCCATCCTGTTTCGAGGACTGAACGTACTTGGGCGAACTTTGATGGTTACGAGGCAAGCTTACCGGAGGCCTTCATTCCGAAATGTAATTTTCAGGCACTTTATTGCGGTACGTGAAAGTCTATCAAACGTTGAGACTCTCGGACATGATGAAAGTCCTTCTCATAGAAGTGCGAGAAGTCCTCTTCAGTGTTATGAGTACGAAGGAAAGAATACCTCGAAAAAACATGGACATCAATTAAATTGAACTCGCATTTAAAGTTAATTAACAAATATCATAACAATACTAGTCAGTTTGACAACTATATGCTGCATTGTATATATCAATTTGTAATAGATATGAAAGATTGAACTTAATAGCCATTTTCAATTTTGTCCGTAATATGTGTATGACGTAACTTTATATTCTGCTCGATAATTGAGTGTGCATACTGGAAAACTGAATTCTTTCAAATTAATAATATTTATTTTAATAAACTATCGTAGTACAGTATTTTAAAAAAATTTAATTCTGTTGTTTTTTTCTGAAATTCGATAATTAACAAATAAAAATGATATTTCAAAAATATGAAAAATATGTTGTTGAAATTTCGTTTATTATTTAGAAAAATATTTATCGCTTTAATAAATATATATAAAATTTTCGTACCGGATTACGAATTTTAAATATATCTTTGGAAAAATATTTAAATTCTATTTATTATTTCTTTGAGTTTAATTTCGTTTTTGTTAGTTCCGAATTTTACACCATAAATTGCTGCGTGTAATGGCGCGTAATGCGTTGCAAACCGGATATGGTTCAATGGTGCGAAGTGTCCTTCGCTAGCTTCGAGGATCCAGGACCGATCCTTCTCCGACCAGGTCCGTTCGAGCGGAACTGATATCCCCTCTTGAAATCAGTTTCGTAACGAAATACCGGGTAGCTGCGGGCAAGCACGTAGGACCACTTCGTAGATAGCCGGGTTTCAAGGAACGGATAGGACAGAGGGCGTCGACTCACCTTCGAGTGGGACACCCTTCGTAGAAGGGTGAAGGGCACAGAAGAGGTCCTTGCGATCGATGTATGCAGAGTTCTCCTCCAACAAGATAGGTTTTATTTCCGGTCGCTCGATCAGTAGCGCTCCGGTCTTTTCGCGAAACCATTACGAGGTGGCGAGACGCACGAGAGATGGCAAGGACGCCGAGGAGAACGGCGGGGTACGGGCGATCGGGAGACAGAAACAAAAAAGGCGCGTGTCTGTTTTTGTACCTGTGTGCCATCGCAGCGACTGGGGCGTTTCCGCATGCAAGAGATAGGACGTGCACCGCAATCTGAACGAAATCTCCAAACCCAATTTCCTGGACAGACAGACAGACGGACAGACGAACGAGTCGGCGCGAATAAACCGTGGACCGCTCGCGGTACCGACAACATCGATCTGGGTGCACCGGGACCGGATGCGGCTTTAATAATGCATCGCCGTGACTTCGCGCGGAAGAACGCGTGCGCCGTGTCTTATCGGTCGGGACGTTCGCTTATATCACGCGCGAATGTAAAATATGGTGCAAATTTTAGATAAGAATAATTAAGAAGTTCGCTGGAAGAACGACTTAATACCAATTTAAGTCGTTTTTCTTATCTTTTTTTATGATCTACATTATGTTCGATTGTATTCTTACAAAAAATATGCTCTTCAAGTTTATACAAATATCATAGTATTATTACACTCTAAAAATAAAAACACATTAGGCATGAAGATAAAATTTTTAAATACAAAAACAAATTTTTAAAAAATATAGATAAATATAGAAATAAAATATAGAAAAAATATAAATAATTTACGTATTATAAATAAAAATATGAACCGTTATTAAAACCGTTATTTAAAAAATGCTGAATTTATAAAAATCCAAAATGCTGAAGACTATAGATAAATAGGGTTGTGGGTCGTCATTCCATATATGGTTTTTAATAAAGCAGCAGCAACTACATACTTGTTAACCAGAATGCTCAACTGTCTGCTCGACATTTGCGAGCAATATTCGATTTCACGAGTGGCCAGCAAATATCTTCTCACGTATTTGGATACACGCGTTTCTCCGCTATCATGTTACTCGACATCCATTGCAGCTCAAATAACGTAATTGAATGACATGCGTCCAAGATTTTTAAACTGTAATTGTTTACTTTTTCCTCATTTTTATTTTTTATATTTTTTTAATAAACTAACTCTTTGGATATACGCTTAATTTTTTGCATTGCAAGTTTAACGCAAAAAAATATATTTTTATATATATATATATAATGATTGAAAACTCAAAATGTATTATAAAAGTTTTAATTAAATTTATATACGCGCGTATATGTGTACATAAAACATAATTTATTTCATATAATTGGCATATTCATGTGGATAATAATGAAATATTTTACGCATTATCTTGTTATTATTTCTATACTAATTATGCCGTATTACGTTAATCATAGCATTATATAAAATGATTGGCAGAAGCATCATAGAAAATTCATATAATTGTAATTATTTTATTAAATATGCAATCTTAATAATTTTGTATAATATGTATATTAATTAAGTATCGTACATATCTCGTTCAATGACCGATCAGTTAACGTGGGTCAAAATAATTTTAGACCTGACGTTCACTTGCTGGTAGAAACTGTCTATCAGATAATTTTGATGAGCGCATTATTCGGTGCAAAAGCAGAGCTAATTATACAATATTAACCTATTGAAGCGGATTCGTCGAGCGCTTAAGTGACGGGAAAGCTTTATCTTTAGTCACTAAATGTAATCTGCTGTCTGTCCAATTGGCAGATTCCAAAACTAATTCAATTTCACAATAATTAATGAGTTTATCGTTAACTACAGTAATGTCCCGCAATCACGGTTGAAGAGTTATATTTACGCTTGCAATATTAAATGAATAATATAATCAGTTATACTAAAATGAGAGAATATTACATATTTCAAGATACGATAAAAAATAATTTAAAAATCAAAATATATCTTCTCTATATGCTTCATCTAATTGGAAAACTCAATTGTTATATATTATCAAACATATTTAAGTAATTTGGTCGCCGTATCATATCTCAAATTTAACATTAAATTAATTTAAAATTTTATTATTAGTCTTAATAGAAAAGAAATTTAATCTCACGCTCTTTATATGTTATTCAGGTAAAAGTTATGCTAAGGGTATCACCCGGAGACGGAGGCAGCTTTTTTAATGCGGATAAACGTAAAAAGCAAGTTACCTTGGTGGACCCAGCATCCGGGCAATCTTCATCGGCGGAAGATCGACGTCCTACTGTGGCGGCGCCGAAGATGTTTGCGTTCGATGCCATTTTTACCGAGGAAGATTCTCAGGTAAGTCGAAAAAATAAAAAAAAAAAAACATGATTTATTAGATATTTTATTAAATGAATGGCGAGAATTATTAACTATATTGAGATATTTATTTTAATAATATTTTGAGGATTGTAACAGGAATATGAACTCTTTAATATACTTTATCATTAACTTTTTGATTTCAATATGAGCATGAATCTCACACATTCTCCACTTTATACATATTCGACATAGGTCGATTCATCTATCACAAAAAAATACCTTGCCATGAGATTAAGTCAGTAGCGAGCGAGATTTTATTTCCATTCAAAGAGTTAATGTTTTAAATTTCAAATGGCACTTAAGCGTGATGCAACGAACAAAGTGGCACTTATAACGAGCGCGTTTAAGATCGCTCGATAGTTAGGAGAATTTGCACGCATGTGCGAGAGAGGGAAACGAGAATCTCGAGTCAATGATGTCTTCGTCAACCAACTGTTCTGGAGTAGTAAGTAGCAACAGTCCTCAATGCTACTTCGTACTTGAAAACGCTCTCCTTCGCTCACTCACGATTTGTTCTCACTACGGGAAATTTTCTCCTCTCAGTTTGATTCTTCGAAGGCCGCTAGCCAGCTCGATTCTTCGGAATTCGCGAGAAGGAGAGCGCGGACCGGAGAAGAGACTCGAGGAAGTTTGCGAAGAATAAAAGAGAGGGAGAGAGTCGAAATGCGGAGGGAGGAAAGAGAGAAGAGAACCCTAGAACATGTACGTGCTCCGCTAAGGTCTTACGTCAGTAGTGGAAACGTAAGAGACGTCCCTGCCGGGCGCATAACTAAACTAATTTCCCGACCTCTAAACTCCACCTCCGACAGGAAAATCCATCCCTCCAGGCGAATGTTGCTCTTTGCCTGTGACTTCCCCGTTTGCTACCGAGCGAGTCAAGCCTTGCCAACAGCGTCCTCGGGACACTTTATCGTGTTATCATACAGCCGAGATGTTTTTCTATATTCTCCTTCTGGAACCCGTTAATACTCCATAAAATACATCTCAGTTTTTCAGATTTCATGTTGAAATAAATTTTTTGAAATATATTTTCCTAATTAATAAAATTTAACAAGAAAGGATTTACAAAGGTGTTTAATTTAACATGTAGCGTTTACTTTTTATACATAATATATTTGACAAATTTCAATATTAATTTTTTAAATATAGTTTATCATTAACTCTGTAAATGCGTTTTCAACACATGTATATATTTACAATAGTTGTTAATATGACATAAATAATTTCATTCAAGATTTTGAAGTCTTCATCTGAGGATCATTATTCTCATTATTCATGGCCTCAATATTCATTGAAAATTTTTATGGAGGCGATGTCTGCATATCAAAGATCCGAACGAATTCAATTATACAGTCTTGATGGATGGTGCCGCCGAAGCAAATATCGCTAGAGATCATAAGCCACGCCGCGACATGATGTTATATACACATATTGAGATATTTCGGTACTCCTGAGGGACATTATTGAGCGTCGGATTCAAATGAGCCTGGAGCTACTGGATATTCCCGAATCCCTCTCACGCTCTTCGCTCTAACAGCTTCTCTCTCGTTGTCTTCCTACCTCTTCATTCCTCCAACTATGTACCACCGTCTAGTCGTACACCAGCAAGACTGTCCCGCCTACACACTTTTCTCTTTTATTTCTTTCTTTCATCTTTCTCTCTCTCTTTCTTTTAGCATTTCTCTTTCGTATGGACTATGTTTAGAAGAACTATAGAAACCAATCGATTGATTCGATCAAATGTCCATCGGCCACGGCGATTGTCATTGAGGTACAATGGACCCTTTCTCCTCTCCTCCCTCCCTTCTTCTGTCCTTTCCCCTTTTCTCCCTTCGCGATCCATCGTACTGGTTACGAACCAGCCGGGCTTCTGGGGTTGAGCTTCATGGGGATGAAAGAGCCGAATTCGAAAGAGCGAGTCCCAACATTCAACGCGACTTTTCGTCCTTTCCGATTGGCCGTCAAACACACTCTCGCTTGAATATTTTAAAGACCACCGGTCGCCATTCCATCGAGCAACCTACAATCGTTCATCATCAAACCGGCGATCTCTTTGACGTTTTTGTAAAATCGCGAGGATCGATGGCGCTGATCTCCGTCCTTCGAAAGTTTCCACTATCGATATCAGATTCTAACAACGATTGCGATTGTAAACAATGATTGTTAACAATGAAATCTTTTTAATGTCAAACGCAATAATAATTCTGATAGAAAATAAATCAAAAACTTTTACATATGTTACTGTGATAGTACTATTTGTGATTATTTTATATGGTTATTTTAATACATTCAAAAATTTTAATCCTTGTTGTTTATAGAATTATTAAAAAAAAAACCATAAACGTAAAAGGTGGATTTTACACAAAATGCTTTTAAAATAATAAAAATAGACCTTCCCATTTGTTTCGCTCCAACACTGCTCATATATATGAAAATATAAAACGAACAGAAATATGTCGACATTTGCGTATCATTCTCCTATTGACAAGAGAAATGATCGCGACAGCAGGTGGACATTTATCGACAATGTCCACCAATCGATGACGGTAATTTTAGCAGTGACATAATCCGTTTGATACGCTATATTTGCACGTTGGGCGACATTTCCATAAATACACCTCGCGGGCAAGTGACGTCTATATATTTGAGCTGCAAATCAGCAAGGATGTCCGCCGGCTAAAGAAAATACGATTAATCGAAAATTACAGTTGAATTGTTTGCGAAGAGTAAACTACAAGCGCAATTTCAATTATTAACACTTTAACCGGTTAAACATTAATAGAATCTGCAATGATAGTAAATTTTCTATTGGCAGATTATTTGATAAAGTTTACAGTAAACTTTGATAAAGCTTCAGATTGATTTAAAAGTTGTTACAGGTCTATACTTTTAACTTGGAGGAAATCGAGAAAATACGCGAGCGAGAAGTAATGTTGAAAAACGTATATCAAGTAACCAAGTTTATCTCTTCGAAGGAAATAATGGGAGGAGATAAAAAGGAATGCGACAGAATCCTTTTGAAGATCGTTCTCGAGTACGCAATTTGTGCAAAACTTTCTTTTCACGTATTCGATCACGTGGACACACGTGGCTCGCAAGTATAGGAAACAATTTATTGAAAAGAATACATGGCCAAGCGGAAAACTCACAGTCTGTGTTTCTCTATTACGCAAGTGATATTATTTTTGAAGCTCCTCAAAGGGCTTCGCAAAAAGTGTCCGAAGGCGCTTTCTTTAATAATATGAATTTCATAAAACGAATATAATTAATATTTAAGAAATCTGACATCCAAATTGATATCTTTATTAATTTAAATATTATTTGATTATTTTATGCTAGTATCTTCAGACTTGGTCAGTGTGAATTTCTTTAAACTCGCACTTAAAAACTATTATTTTGGAGAACTGAATTAACTGTCGAAGAAATACATAAATGACCGATCAAAACTCTATTTGTACTAAACAAAACTGTTTATTAACTTCAAAAAATATATTTATAAATATATTTCTTTTTCTTATCTTACGTAGAATGCACTTTTTAATAAATAAACTTTATGAATTTGAAAAATTTAAAGTATGCGATTTATCCTCGCATCGTCGCAAGACGATCGATAACATATTGTACGATATATGCCAAAATCATATATGAAAACTGAGCCTACTACTTGAGTGTTAACAATGAGCTGCCAATAGGCGGGCCGTGCGAACGAAACCTCGCCACGAATCAATCGACATCCATCTCAATTATGCGCGTCATACGCGCAAAACAGCCACGCATTCGGCGCGCACATATGCGGCCGCGTATATCGCCGTGTGCGTGCTCCGCCGACAATTCCAAGCCGGCCGGCGACCTAGCCAGGACAATGCATCCCGACCAGAATAATTCACCACGGCCATTATAGCCGCGGCAGGACAAGGGCTTTATTATTGACTTACGACTAATAGTCACGCTGTGGATTACGTACACGTGTGTGAGTATCTGCGTCCATGTGTGTACGCAGCACACACGGCCGATGTGTGTATACGTCACCGATCTATTGCTCATTTGCCGGGATATGCTGATTGAACGAGCCGTCCGGTGAGATCTATAAGCCCACGATACCTTGCTTCCTGACTCCCGCGGGAATTCGATTGCCTCGCAAAAACGTATCATCGAATGGGCGTTGAGCCTGTCGTTTTACAATTTTGTCCTCGGAATATATCAAATTAATGAAAAACTTCTTTTAAAAGCGTATAAAAATAAAAGGAATAAAGTAATAAAATAACACGACATTATTTATTCTGTGAGTGAATACGTTTCCGCGCGCGAATATCTCAATAAAATTCTATTTTTTTATTTTATTTTTATCAATCAACGTGAATTTCAGAGATTTCTCTTAAAATCTGTGTAATTAGATTATTTCAAACTATTTTCCTTCTAAGGTTACGTAAGTATCGATTCTCCTGAAGTTATAAATAATATTAATTGAAAATAAAAATTATTAAATCGAATATAAAAATTACAAAAAATAAATTGTACACAAGTGTAGATGATCAATAATATTTGAATTTATACCGATTACCTTCAAAATTCACTCTAGCATGGCGAAATTCTGTATTCCCGAATAAGCATGATCGGCGTAGGGTTCGTCACAACCGTTCTCAAGCAAATGCACGATAATCTATAAACCCATCATATGGCTCCGTGGCCGAGGTATCCTGCCCTCATATTCTGTTCTCGGTTGCGTCTGCGCTCCTTGCCCCTTAGCCCGTACTGTCTGGCCAGTTATCCGTCGTATCCTCTCGAATGACGTATTTCCATATTACAGCGGGATTAATTTGCGCCGTAGCGCGACCGAGTGTTAAGCAATGCTGATGAAGTTTGACAGGTGCCAGCCGAACGGTAGCGAGAACGAGCGGACAGTCGTTGCACCTCGTTGTACCTATAGATGCCAGTTCCACGACAAACTATGGCAAACTATGGTCGTTTTAGTCCTTGCGGAATAAACTTAGTTACGATGTCTATCGGACGACAATATATCAAATTAAATTTATGATAGAATAACAAAAGATATTTGTACGAACTGTTTGAGTGAGACTTTCTATTTTCAGTATTTTCAGTCAGAAATTCTTTGATCGATTTAGAATGGTTATTTCTTATTGAAAGTTCAAATCTATCTTTGATTTTGATAATATTTAATTAAACTACGAATCATAAAGAATTATAAAAAGAATATAATTATACGCAATCACATTGAAAATAAAAAAAGTTGAATTATCAAGTAACGATTTTCAGAAAACGGCAGACGAATCGATTTTTCGGATATCATCGGCAGAATGGGTGATAAAAAAAGAGAAGAGAGGAAAAGAACGATGAACAAATTTGAAGGATAAAGAGATATGCGGGAAAAAGTCCCATGGTTTCGATTTTGCATCGTTCAGGCAAACATCGGGATTTTGCGAATGCTTTTTTGATCCGGCAAGCCATTCCCGCCCGTGCGGGAAGGGGTTAGAGGGCAGAATGGAGGGAGTGAAAATTCGGTAGGCCAGGGGATAATGCCAGAAAAGGGGGAAAGAGAGAGGTTCTCACTCACTCGCTCCCTAGGCGCCAATGACGCCAATCTCCCGTGTAAATCGCGACATATTTCACGACATCGCGTGGCGGAAGGGCATTCGCGCGAACCGGTTCTGCTACCCCTTCTCGCCCCCTATTCGCCAACCTCTGGTTCACTCCTCTCTGATGCTACTATGCACCATTCTGCGGATCCGCCGGAGGTGGATGAAAAGTTTTCCGAGTTGTTATCCCGGGAGTTATCGCGCCACGCACCGGCGACGAGTCGAAAATTCCATGATGTAAATGCGATCACCCTTCGAGCGACGGACCGCCGAACGGATTTCGCTTATTTGCGCAGCCGGGTTTCCTCCGAATTTATCGGCCACCGTTTGGCAAACTATCGCGGGAATTCGTCAACATCGGGAAAATTTTTACCAAGTACGTGCGCTTATTATTAATGATTATATTCCGCATTAAGCTCAGTTTAATGGCTTAATACAGCGTGGCGAGATTAAATAATTACTGCCTGCCTTTTCACTGGATTAAATAATGCAACTTGGTTTTACTGTAAAGATAATAAAAATATAAAATGCGTGCGACTTTATATTATAATTATTCATGTTTATTCGGTATTTGTGGACAGTTATAAATTATGCCATTAGCCATCAATCATTAGTCATTAGTAATCAATTAATATGTCGAGCACGTGAGGTTTGTTTAATAGTTATTTTTTGGTTGCTGGCAGAAATCATTTGAATAGATTAAAATGAATCACGGCATGCCAAGCAGAAAGCATGTATTGCTATGCAATTTTTGAAATTACCGACTCGTAAATTTCGACGAGGGTATTTCGTATATGAGCGTCTGTTTCGCACGACTCGCCTCTCTCCATCCCCTATTCGTACCTAGCCTACAATCGCTAACTGTCTCGTCGCGCGTATACGAGGGCGAAAAGTATCCCCTCAGGACTGTTTGTTTTTGATACAGTTTTCATCGAACAACATCGTCGAAGTAGACATTCCGCGATGACTCGCGCATGCAAATGCAATGATGTCTTGCAGTACAAAAATGTACTGTTATCCTGTAACCCTTTCTTGTAGATAAATCCCTTTGCAATAAGACAAAAACATATAAAATTATTGAATTCATCGCAAATAGTTGAAAACGAAAGAACAGTTAAATCTTAGATAATAAAAAATAAATTAATAATATTTTTTTTATAATTATTATACTACTATAGTTAAATTCGAGTGAGGCAAATAGAAAATCAATGTCCAACAAAAAATATTCGTTATGTAGATTGTCTTGAGAAGTATTTCTTACAATTTTAAGAAGTTTTTCGATTAAATTGAAATAAATTTTTTCAAATAAATATTTTAATACAAATATTACAAATATTAATTTTAATTATTATTAACTTATAATAAAACTATTATTTTTTATTAATTGTTAGAGAAAAAAATCGCAATCATATAAGTTAATTGCCAGAAAAAACACATTGTGATCATCAAAATTTGACATATGTGATTGGCACGATTGTTAAAAATTCAATGATGTTGACAATGGATGATTTAATGTTGCCTCGGTAAAAATGATCGTATCTTTTTTTTTACAATTGGTAGCCAAATTTTTGCTCAGCACGTTTTTTCCATTTTAAGCGTTCATGATCGTGCCGAAGAAAAAGATTACGTGACTCGCATTTATTATTGTGCGAATCAGACGAGCGAACAAACAAGCGATGATATAATTATCTATCAAAATATATATAGCACATCACTTAATAGCGCATCTGTTTTCTCTCATTGAAAAAATTGAAATAATGTTTTGTACTCATAATATCAAAATAACAATAAAAAGTAACTAAATCTTTATCCTTAGGTAGATTTTATTTCTACACGCAATATAAGATTTGAATTTAATATTTTAAATTAATATTTTATATTGTAAGTAAATATTAATTCAAAGCTGATATTGTACTTTCTTGGCATTGCATATCTTAATGAAGTTCTGTCGCCTTTTGCTGTTTCTATAGTTATATTAATATTAATACATCAGCAGCATCGCGCAGTAATTTGCATAAGAACATCGTCATAGCATATAAACGCGTCGACCAATGAAGCGCCCGACGTAAGCCGTTGTATTGTACTGTAAAGCTTATACCAGGAGTCTCATTGGCCGGAGACGCTTATACGGTATGCTCTTATGTAAATTTACCTGTGATAGGCTTTAGCTTATGCTTTTACAAAAGCACAACGCTAAATAGCAATTCTCGCAACTGTGATGTTTTGGATAAATGAGAAACGAGACAATATTCCTTGTCATAGAGACAAAACTGACTTCTTTTGTAATCAATTTTAATTGCTTGATAATTGCTTTTTGTAATTTTTAATTTTTCACCAAAACCAATTTTTACGAAACACATATTTTTCAAATTAAGATTTGATTGAATAATAAAGTTATTTTTTAATTATGTAAAATGTTAATATTTTTCTCGTTAGAGAAAATCCGATCAAACTTTATTAGAAAATATTTCTTTACATATTATTTTTCTTGTCATAGAATTAAAGAACAATCATCTAAAAAGAATGATTTTTCTATACAATACTGCGCATTCTTATCGTCGATAAAAATGTTTCATAAAATCATCGATAAGAGAAACATGAATGCTTATAACTTGAGGAATGTATCCACAGTAACGTTACTTCGATTCGTCACAAGACATTGCTGTTGAGGCATCTGGAAAACTTGCGAATTAAGAGATTCGTCAGCGATGCGGACGAAGGAGGGAAAAAGATCATTCGATTATTTCCAGCCATTAAGGGAACCCCTCCTCGTTCGTCTCACTTTAGTCGTGAGGGTGGAACGTTTCTCGCAGCTTCTTTCCGAACTTTCGACACGAGTTTTACATTTCGCGCTCGGAGAAGGGTGAAGAGATATCGGAAGAAGGGAGAATGAGGAGGAGAACGTGGATGGCGAAATCGAAAGCAGGAAAAGTGGGAGAGGACGGTCTCCGTCGTGAATTCTTCCTCGCCAGCCGAAGGTGGGCTTGCGAGAGAGAGCGGCACATCCGACCCTCCGCACGATTGGTATTCCGGTCCGGTGCGCCAATATTGCGTTACCGAAACGCGTCATGCAAGTCGAATTCAAACGACTATGAGCGTGATGACACGACATCGCTCGTGTGTAAGTCATACCGTGACGTATGTCATTTAACTCATGCTATTCCGTTCGAAATAAACATCACAAGACAAGTGCGATTGCGATGTCATGTTCGCGAATCTTTAATGTGATTTTTTTTTTAAATTATTATAATACCGGACTTATAAAAAGCTTCATGAATAAATGGAAAAGTATTTTTTAAAAGCTACTAATTCTAAATTAATATAATAATTAGACATAGACGTTTATACTTTATAAAAATAAATTGTGTTTTTATATAATTTTTACATTATCTTAGCTTTTATTTTATTTTCCAAGAAGGAGGAGGAGCGCAGGAGTTTTATTTGAAAAAATAGTCCACAGTCGATCGCTACAAAGAACTGGCCAACCAATTAACTAATTTTCATTTGAATCTATTTCCGGTTATTCTCTGCGTATCAATTCTGGGGATTTCGATTATTAAAGGGACATCAAAGCGGAAGTGAATTGCTATTGTTACTCATTTTTAACAGAAATCCGAGCAAGAGAGAGAAAGAGAGAGTTAAACAGCATTACGCGCTGGTGTCTACCCTGAGGGCGGACATCACAGAGGGTGGCCTCTCGCCGGTGAAAATTTTCAAAGGCTCAACATCGATGGCGCTCGCTCGCGCGCATCAGAGGCGCGGCGGGACCCTTTCCGCAATTTCTCCCGTCGCACGGGCGCGGAATCAAGTGTTTGAGATTATGACGGTGGCTCCGGTCACGTATTTCATTAACCGTCATGCCGACGGTTCGGGGAGTTCAAGGGCGAGATCTCCGGCGACAGAGGGTGCAGGTATCTGCGAAATATGTTTGCTTTGCGTTACATCCCTTGGGATGATCCCGTTATAATTATGAATGTCGTTGTTGTTGCCGTGGTAAGTGTCGGATATTCTCCGATCGTCGGTTTCGACATTGGTTTCGTATCTGCACGTTCAGCCAAAACGATGGCATCTCGATCTCTCGTACGTATCAATTGAATATTCTCGACACTAAACTAACACTCTCAAACTAACATTCTGAGAATTATTAATGATGTGAAAATAAAGAGAAAATATATATTTTACGCTCAGAATCTAATTAATTTTATATATAAAGATAAGTTTATATATAAAATACATATAGACTATATATCGATAATAAAATCGGCGAATCTCAATTTAATTAACGTATAATCATCTATACATAAATTAGTTATTCTTAAGTAACAAATTTCTTATTGAAACATCGATGCAAGAAAGATTTCTTCATCCAAATTTACCCAGGAGTCAATGTAAATCTATGGTAGTATCGACAGACTCGTTTGCGGTTACATGCTGTGCCGCCCCTTTGAAACGAGCAACGACAGATTGGTATTACCATATTGGGAAAGGGACTAGACTCCTTATTTCCCTATCCTTTTACCACCATGGAAAAAAAGAAAAAAAGAAAAGAGGGAGAACGATTGGCCTCTTTCTTTATCCGCAACAAGCATCTCGCTTTTTACTTCGCCTTTTCGGAACTACACTTTTCTGTTCTCTCTCTCTCTCTCTCTCTCTCTCTCTCTCTCTCTCTCTAACTCCCGAGTACATTCTTCCCTCCTTTGCTATCTTTTTTCAAGAGTTTCGTCCGCCCCTTTTTCCATCTTAGGCTCATCCGATACTCGTCCACGAAGATTTCAATCTTGTTTCACTAAGGCATCGACACGTCCTCATTTTCTTCCCGATTTTCTCCATAAACTGTGAAACCTTCTCTCATAACAGTGCAGACCGTTTTTTTCCATTTCTTTCGTTGTTCATAATTCTCCGTTTATTATGTAGTCTCAAAGTGAAGAAGGACATCCGATTTAATAGCATTCTCTATCGATCGTTTGCGAAACATCAGTCGTAGGTTCAATTCGGGATTCCCAGCAGTTTCCGCAGGAAATTCGCGAAACCCGCCTCTTGAACGAACGACCCTACGAACGACGATTTTTCCGCATCTCCCTCAATTCTCATCAATACTCGATATCTCGATGTCAATCGATGGTCGACTGCCCTTTAACTTTAAGTCAAACCCTTTTTAAAGCACGGTCCCACTTGAGCCAGACCCAAACGCTATTTCTTGATGCAGGAAAAGTCTTTTCCAGTCTATGAATACATTAAGAGCAAACAAAGGACCATCTTCCATAATCTCGCAATCCCTTCTTTCCCCCTTGCGTCTTTCTTTTCTCTTTTCGCTCTAGAAACATTACACGCGTTTATTAAATCCGACCCGCCAACGCGTTTTCTTAAGCGTTTTACGAACCCGAGCGAACCCATCCTGTCCTACAAAAGCTTGACGTTTTATCTCTTTCTCTTGTCGTAATATTATTGCGAGATAAGCACAATTAAAGTCATGCTCGTTCAGCTCAAAACTGCATTGACATTGAAAATGCGAGAAATAATAATTATCAGAATCAAGATATTGATCATCAAGAACAAATCAATCAATATTTTAATTAATACTTAACGATTATACGTATATAAATTATTTGTTAATTTTTCCAGACCGAGATCTGTTCGAGCGCTCTTACGGATGTAATTCACGCAGTTATCAATGGAACGGATGGCTGTCTGTTTTGCTTTGGACATGCTGGTTTGGGTAAGTTACAAAATCTTTTGCGATATTAAGGACACAATAGTAGCTTTACGTGATCTGTCAATTGCGAATCCCAAAATTGATAAATTGATTGAGTTTCTAATAATTTTAATCAATAACTTGGATGCCAATTATAATAAAAAACAGTTTTTCTATATTTTCTATATATTTTATGAAGATATTTACAACGCATAGTATGTTCAGCAAATTTATTCCTAATTAAGTTTAAAAAATACGTTTTCATCGTCATTGTTATTTATCAAAGGTTACTTTCGTCGCGATAATGCTTTAAAATGGTGCTTTGTAAGTTAAGAAACTTATTTAACTTATTTAATTTATTTAAGAAATATATCAGTTGGGAAATATATATATCATTGCCGCCACGATGTTTTGACTACATTGAAAATATTAAAATTTTTTACACATTATTTTCTTCGAAAGATTTTCCATTGTTTACACAATGATAATTTAGAGTTCCTAATTAGATTATCATTGTTTATAAATATTCAATATTGTTTTGCACATTTTTTTGAGTCGAAAAATAAAATTCACAAGCATCTCGATATATCATACCTTCTTTTGAGAAAAATATCGCGAAAATTCTATATTTAGACGTGCCTTTCGCTTACTCGATTTCTCTTCATCGCACTGCCGCAAGGTAGGCAGAGGCACGAAGTTCTTTTACATTTTAAGTAGTGATATCGAGTTTGCATGCAAATGTATGATTATGCGTGGAAAGTGCACAGAAGAGAGAATCCTAGTGGTGTCGATGTTGAAAGAGAGTGAGAAAAGTGAAGACGCCTAGGATAAAGAAGGACAAAGAAATGAAAAATGAGAGAAACGAGATCGGAAGGAATGATGATAATGTATGCCACTGGGACACACTTTTCCCCTTGTATTTTTCAAATTTTAATATAGCGCAGATTGAGAGACTGTCTACAACGTGTCATCGTACATTTTCTGTACGAACATGACTTCTTTAAATTAACAGATTTATGGAAAATTTGTTAATTTTGTACAAATATTTGCTTTGAAAGACATTATTATAATAATTAAAATATCTAATTTTAGTTTCCAGCAAAATGCGCACGTTTAAACACAAGAGTTTTATAAAATTTATGTAAAAACTTCAAAATTCATGTATATACAGTAGTAATGTTATCTTTTTTATCTTTCACTCTCTCTCTCTCTCTCTCTCTCTTATTATATAATTTATTTTCAAATTTATTGCCTCAATTATTTTATAATTTATTTCAAGAATGACTATCGAGCGTGCGCAGTTATTTTTTTTATAATCGCGAATAATGTGTGATAAAATATTTATAACATCAACTAAAATACAGTTCAAATAAAGTAGAAGACTTTTGTTTTTATAGTCGGCGTCAGAACCAATTAAATTTTAGGGAATATCTTTTACTAAATTTCTCTGATATTACATTTTTATACCTTTTCAAAGAATATTTCATGTTTGACATACAGATATAGAAGTTTATTTGAATATAGAACAAAAGTTAATTGAACATATCAAATTATAAAATATTTATGAAAATTAAATTATTATATATTATTATAATTACATAGAAATATTTTTTGCTAATAATTATCTCTAAAATTACATGAAAAAAATACTAATACATTTTAAATGTATATTATTTTAGTATAATAGTATTTTCAAAATTTATTTCATCATAACATAAACAATATAAGCATAATTATTAGTCATTTTCTATCGTTGTTGGACTAATATCGTTTAATTCCATGGCACATTGAAAAATTGTCGAAGTTCGACAAACAGCCGAGCAGGATTTGTCGCAACGTGAGAAAAAAGAATTGATAGAGTCGAAAATAAAAAAAAAGAAGATGCCTCAGAAAGATAAGAGCGTAACGGTCGTAGACAAAGAGCTGTAAAAGGAAGCCAAACGAACTCATGCAGCGAATCTTCCCTCTCTTTTTCGAAAGTACTTCAAGTCCGCAAGCAAACTGCTTTTGATCATCGTTATGCGAACGTTTCTCTTCCTCTCGTATTTCCCTACACTTTTAACCATTTTCCTCGCTGCTTTATGTAACTCCTTCTTATTCTCTTGCTCTTTTTTTTTATACTTCGATTATACCTTTCCTAACTTACACCCGTCGTGTCTCGCCGCAGAAAAAGGGAGACAAGAAAAGAAGATCGACTGCGGTTAGAATGGTGAGAGAATAAGGAAGGCAGGATGGAAATCGTAAGGAAGACCAAATCTACATGAATCTCTGCGAGACGAGAAGAAAAAAGAATACACATGACACAAGCAATCCAGTCAACTTGACAATCTCTAAAATGGCGACCGGCACACATCTTTTATTTCGCGCGATGCATTCTTCGATGAAACCAACTACGTTTTGCTCTCACGCGCACTTGTCTGCTATTTGCAGTTTGAAAAATCGCATGCAAAGAATGTGCGAAGAAACTGTGAGAAAAGAAGAATAGTAAAAGATAGATGAGAGAGTGTCGAAAGAGAAAGGCGAGGGATGAGAAATTTGTGCTTTCACAGCATGGAACTTCTCTCTCTTTTTCTCTCGCGCGTGAAAGGTAGAGAAATGTACCAACATATATACGTACATGTGTGTGTGTATATATATATATATATATATATATATATATATATATATTGCGATGTGACAATGGGCCCGTTTGTACTTTGTAGCGTGTTCCTAATTACCCCCCCGCGCGCGCAGACTCCAGACTATGGACACTCTATCCTTTGAGATCGCAGAAGGATCGTGAAAGTGGATTATGCAACGACGGCGAAGGGAAGAAGCGTGTTTGATGCACCGAGATTTCCCTCTCATTCTTCTCTCAAAAACACGAGGCTTTGACAATGATAACCTTAGTAAGCGATTCAGTCAAAGAAACCGTGCGTGCTATGCTTCTCTCATTTCAGTTTTATGCGTCTATAAAAGGATTATTCGATTCCCTAATCTCACACACACACACACACACACACACACACACACACACACACACACATGCGCGCGCGCACACGCACACACATTCATGCAATACCTAGAAGTATTATTTTTATTTATATTAAAGTGATATATTTATAAAAATTGATGTATAATTAATTATACAAATTAAGTCTGTTAAAATCAGAAATAAATAGAGTTGGATTAGAAATTTGCATTTATAAAGCTCATAAAAATCCCTAAATGTTGCACATACAAATAAATCAGCGCGTTTTACATTTTCAAAGAATATTATTTTTACAATCCATCTTGGAGTCATCGTAAAGTTATTTCTTGAAGAAAACAAGAGAAAAGAGGAAAAGTAACGAAAAGAGGAACAGATACGAAGATTACAATAAACATGCAATTCCTACCTGCGATCTATATCGGCGCTAACGTTTTTCGCGTACGAGGTATTCAAGCGGAATTTTAATTATCACTCGCATTCGTTTCAAAGTATCCTTATGCGGCAGTGTTATACCGATCGTCTGAGAATGCAGCGGCTACCGTTCCGTTTTTCTATCTCATCATCAGCGACCTCGTGAATCTCGCGGCGGCATAGCATGAATTCTTGCGGAATTTTTGCGGTTCGATCGCTCGAATCTTCGCCGGCGGAGCGCGAATTCTCCGAAGTGAAAACCGTTGAAAAGTTCCCGAGACGCGAAAACGCGGTCCGTTACCGGCGAGATGGGCCGACCCTCTCTTTCGCCGCGTTTCTAATTAAATAACAACATAATTCACCGTTTTACATTAAGACAATTAAATAACGTTTAAGATTCAACGGCGGCTGCTGCTTTTCCATTACTCTGCCATTGCCGACGGGGCTTCCCTCCGCCAGGATCTTACGCCTTTCGCTTCAATCTCTCGTCCTCCGTATCGTAACTCCCCTGCCATAAGTCGCCTCTCCGTACTCGTCAGACTGTTTTATGATTTTAATAAGAGCTCTTTTATTTCTCTGTCAACAGCGGAACGTTTGAGCCCGACTTTCAATTTCGCTGAAACTTTCGCGCTAAAGTTTCGCACAGTACGTGCCGTTATTCGTGCCGAAATTGTCGTTAAACACACAACCATTTTTTTTTGCGTGTGCTGTATTTTCTCTCTCTCTCTCTCTCTCTCTCTCTCTCTCTCTCTCTCACTCACTCTCTCTTACTCATATTGTCATTCTAATAAAATAATTTTTATATTTACTTTGCACTTTTTGCGAGCCACGAAATAAGTGATCGATAGTTGCATCGTTCACTGTCTACATCGACATAATCGCCGGTTGTCATTCTAGCCGTTACGTTGTCGTCCACTAAATAGTAAACAAATTAAGCGGCCCGCTCGAGCTCAACCGCAAATCTGGCATCGCAATTATTGCACCCAGCCGGCTCGTGTGCCGGCCGTATACATAAACAGGATTTTCGAACTCATCCATGTGAATTGATTCGTCGCGACACACGAGGGGGAAAATCGCGATTATGCCAATCAACAATGAAGCTTGTCCACATACCAATCGCACCAGCGGCACGGTTACGGGCGTTAATTCGATCCCTACGTCAATAAATCCGTCAGTCTGACAAGGATCGTTCGAAATATTAGCTTTGACCCATCATCGCTTATATCGACGAGAGAGAGGACATCGAACTTTTATTGCGTTTATCTCCAAATATTTTATCACGGTAGCTTTTAATTGTTAAATTGTTTAATTGTTAAATTAAAATAGCGATAAATAATAAAATAGCGATAAATACAGAACAAGAAATATCCATGAGTGGATATACATTTAAATCATATGAGTTTTGTAGAATAGAATTAGCGACCGGCAAACTAATTATAATTAATTCAAATTGCGGTGAATAATTTCCATCTAAATTATTTGCATCCACATTGAACGTTTAAACGCGGAATATCGCTGCGCCCGATGTAATCCTGCGTTTACATCGCCTGTAATCAGCAAGCATCCGCCACGTTTAATAATTTCTTCGTTCTAATTTAGGTAAGTCTCATACCATGCTGGGAACTCCAGAGGCTGGCCATACACTAGGTGCAATTCCTTGCGCCATAGCGTGGCTCTTCCGTGGAATTTCCGAACAACGACAGAGAACCGGCGCCAGGTTTAGCGTCAGGGTCAGCTGCGTGGAATTGACCACCGGCCAGCAACAACTGAGGGACCTGCTTGCAGCGCACGCGAACGGTAAGTAATCTTCCAATTAGTCGAAGTATCCTCGCGTGAAAAAGCCTAAACTTTTCGTTCACGTTCCTCCACTACTAATCAATTAACGTTATCCACTTAGCACCAATCATTACGACAAATAAAATATATCTACAAGAAAATGATATCATCTTTACCGCTTGAGAAAATCTTGAAGAAATTCCAATTACGACCTGTAGACCAAATTACTTAAAAACTTAAATGGATTGTATTTTTATAAAATAAATATTTAATTCAACAGAAAATTAAAAACATAAGTAAATTTACGGAAACACTAAAAAAAAACAAGAAGAAGCTTTTAATTGATCTTATCGATTATACATAATTTCAGTATTATTCAATACAAACTTCATGCAAGATATTACTAATATACAATATTTTATTTGATGTTTTTATCAGATTATATCATAATTAGATTTGTACAGCTTCTTGCAAGAAACTTGCGTGTCCTAGGAAACCATTTGCCTAGAACCATCCTTTTTTAAAGGATAAGATGGGAAGTGCAGGTTTCCTTCGAGACAGAACCGAACCGGGTCTAATCTCTGGAACGCGGTTGAAACTTTCCCAAGCATTCCTGCGATATAGAGTTCAGCGTTTCCCGTAATTAATTCGATGCTTCAAACAATGTGGCTAGGTATAATCGTTTAGATTAATTAACGCCACATGGTAGCGCCACATGCTAGGTAAATTGTGTTGTCGCAATGACATTGTATTACATCTGATATATAATCCTCACGCGGTAACTCGATTGATTTACAGATCATAATCGCATTCTAATCGCATCCAAATGCACGAAGAGTCTCACATAATCAGAACTAATGCACGCCACGACGAATGTAATTATTGACTAATACGATCATCTCGATCCCATTGAAGTGTTTAAGCCAGATGCCAGTTTCACATATAGAGAAATTTAGAGATTTCACTGAAATTATACCATTAAAATATTACAAAATATTACTTGAAATTCGATAAGTATCGTGATTCCAGAAACAGTATAAGCGTTTTACATTGAATACGCGATACTAAAATATCTTTCAATGCAATCTAGTAAGACAGAATAGAATAAATATTCATGTAGAATAAATATTCATTTCGTTCTCCAAAGATTGTAAAAAGAACCAATGGCATCTCTATGAAAATAGGAACATTTCTGATTGTGATCGAATCTAGAGACAAAGCACGGCCAGACCCTAGCCATGTCGCGTATGGAATTCCGCACGGAAATTGCAATAGCTCGCACGTTCCATTTGCCTGATGCGCGCACTCGCTCGAGTCGACCTCCAGCGTCTCCGAATCGACGAAAACCAGTCGTGCGCCTGACGTTCGAAAGCACGAAACGTCGAAATTGTCCTGTCTTGAGAATGATGCACAGAGGATTCGGCGGTAATATTCAGGAAGTAGGATGAGACTTGATATTGGCCGCAATTTAGTTTCAGTCTTCATGGACGGTCGAGTGAACGACTTGGTCCGTAAAATTGAGGGACAGTATTATTTCCTTCTCGTACTTCATGTTGACCACTACCCCGACCATTCTCTTTCTCTTTCACTTTTGCTTATCCGCTCCATTTTGTGCCATACGTCTCGAAGGACTAATAAAAATCATTCCCTTAAAGGACAAACTGCTACGGGGGTGCACTTATGGGAATGATAGTCAAGGATCGTCAAGAATTGCTCTGAAAATTAAACAAATTGTCCGTTTTGGAATATTCTCTTTCTTTCTAATCCAGAAATGAAATTTAAATATAAATTCATGTATTATCTTTGATGTCGGATATTACACAAATTATAATTTATAGATTAAATATAAATATTCAGTTCTATAATTATGTCAAATAAATGTCTATAATTTTTCACATTATCAATTTCCATATTTCTTTACTTCAATTGTATTATTAAAAAAAAATAGAAAATGTTAACAAAATTTCTGATAAATTGGTTACGTAAAAGACGCTATTACTTATTATAGAAGTATTACTTGGAAAATATTAACATATATATCTGTGATTAAAATTTTCACAGAGTTCCGAAATTGCAAAACCAGAAATTTGTTTTAAGCATGATAAAATCTAATTTTCTGTCATGTTGCAAGATACTCCTGGAGATTTTATAATCATGGAAATTAAGATGTTTATTAGTGTAAATTAGCGAATGTTTCGAGTACGTGCAATTCGCACATTTCCATGTAAAATTCGCATTAAACGAGTCATTTGAATATTGACTTAATCGACCACACCACAGGCAGCTTTTTGCTCTTCTCTGGTCTCTAAACTAATTAAAATGCATTGGAATTAATTTTCCAGCTTATTAAATAATTAAACGATATTTATAAAACTTGGTAAATTAATTCTTTACTCATCTTTTCTGTTTTACTCTTTGACATCTTACATCAGTGACATAATTAAACTAATATTAATATCTAATCTTAATTAAACATATAATTCTGCTCATGGCAGAATTTCAACACTTATTTACTTCCTTTTAAAAAATTTTATAAGGATTTATAAGAAACACTTTTAAAGATTAAAAATCATATACGTGTTAAGAAGATAAAATATGATAATATAAAACACGTGCAATTCTAAGTTTTAAATTCTTCCTTTTTCGTACATTTATTTTTATATTTTTTCCATTTTTCTCTATTTTTCTTCTTTTTTTCTCTCTTGTATCTTTTTCTACCTCTTTTCAGTCTGCAAGGACATTAGTTACGCCACTGCCGGATGCTGCAAACGCGTTCTTCGCTCGAGATTTAAGTCGAGTAGCAGTACCTTCCAAGTTCGCGTTTCCCCCAGGGAACTTGATAATCCCCGCCCGGTAATTATTTAAAGTTTTCGACGTCTGGATCTTACGCGGGCGTCGCCGACGAAAAGGGGAGAGAGAGTGTCTCCGAGCAAAGGTTTACCTTTGTTACTTCTAACTGTATGCAATGGAATATTTAATTAAGCTTACGCCCTAATGCAATAATTGAGGCAACTTGCGGTGGAATATTTAACACTTAACCAAGCTTAAAACTAGAGTAATGCTACTTCTTCGTGCCAGGTATTATAAATGAATGCATTCATAAATGAATAACTTGACTCTCTATTGATTTATATTCGCTATTATACTACTCTGTCTGTATAAAGCTACAATGTGATTTAAAAAGCGTGTTCAATATTAATATTATACATGTCAAAGAGCTCTTTTTTCCATTAATATATGAATTAATAATGTGTAAATGTCGAGTTGCCCAAATGGTTACTAAAAGCATATTTACTAGTTTATTATATTCAATATGAATCTATATTAAATTTCAAATAGCAATTTAAAAAGTTATTGTGCAGACAATGAATAATTATCATCGCAGAAAATATCTTTTTAAAAAACGTTTTATAGATAACTGTTCCATTACGCCACTGATTATTTAATAATGTGATTATTTCGTGACATCCGGTAGTTACCTGCGATTGAACCAAATATTTACAATAACGTTGTGGAATAAATAATAAACACGACAATGAATGTATCGATCGAGCTATACGCATAATATAACATAAGCATAAGAGAAAATCAACAATATATACACGCATAAATATATTATAATTCGATATCTGTCCGCGATGCTCTCATATAAAAAATTTTCTCTCGTACGACAACAACATTATTTCGAATATCTCGTTTCATATATATAAAAATCATTAACCTGAATAACTGCTTTCGTAGAAAAATGGTAGACAAAGAAGAATTATCTTTTAACCAACTATTGTCATATCAAAATTATGATCAAATCATCAAAATATATGGTTACATTAAAATATTGATAATTATTGATAGATGTATATTCCAGATAAAATAGTATATTTTTTAAAATTTGCGATAAATTGACAAATAAAAATAATAAATAAAACTTTAAAATTATTGGCAACATTTTCAATATGTTTTTGTTTTATTGCATTATGTTTATAAATATCGAATAATTTAGCATAAATTATCAAAAGTGCTTTGGTATTTGTTTTATTTTTTTATTGAAAATACTATTATATTTATAAAATAATATCTATTAATATATTCGCTAAAAGAGACAAACTTTAAATCATTCTGTATGATCCTCGTGCGAGAAACAAAAAAAATCTCTCGTATTTATTTTAATCGTTGCGCATATCAACGAATGGCGCAGCAAACAAAATAAGAAAAATCAAGAATATTTCCCGTCTATTTCTCTTTGTTGACAATAAAAGAAGGTTTGTGATAATTCTCACCATCCGTTATTATTTTATATATTCCTCTACATATCTCGCAGAGATAAGGAAAAGGATGGAAAATAATACAAAAGAAACAAAACATCCGCCATACGCAGCTTTTAATATGCGACATAAAAGTCAAGCAAACGGAAAAAACATTAAAAAATGTATGAACTGAAATGGATGAACTGAATAGAAAGAATATTGAAAATATAGATGCTATAAAAAATGGTTGTGTTTTACATTCTGCGCTTTCTCAACTGCATATACAATGCAAAAATTTTCTCTTTACTATGTTTTAAATGAAAAATTACAAACATACATTAATATAAATTACTATGCGATTAATAATAAAAGTAAATTTTATTACAAGAATGATTGAAAATCTTTTGATTAAGAGATGAAACTTTTCTTACATTAATTTATTGTTATTTGTTTTTTAGAGATTATCAATTTCAGGAATCATGTTTCCATAGTAGTGAGAAATGAAAAACTTCGATTCTTTATCTGATTTTTATATCAATTTTGAATTAAAATTCTTTATATCATCGAGAATTTTATGTTTTGTTGGTGATAATATTAGAGAGTTAGTTTAAAAAATCAACCAAAGTTTCGCAGACTATTCACCACTAAGCCGACTATAGTTCAGTGGACGTCCGATTACATGAATTGTTTGTTAATACTCAATTTGGCTGCTAACCGTTGTCGATCGAAATACTCACAATACCAATAACCGCGATACCACATCGACTCGATAGCGGAGAAAATATAATAGCTCGATGAACTATCAGCGTTGTCGCTACATCTCTTGTTTCCTGGATTTCGATCAAACGATTTGTAAACTATGAATAACAATCATGGTTCGCCATACAAAAGCAATATATTAAAATCGATATAAATGTACTAACTTATTCATTTTTTTTTGTTTTTCATTAATTTTATACTAAATTATTTGATAAATATTGACAATAATTTTCTTTTTGTTTTACTGCTAGAGATATTTACTTTTGTATAACTTGTTCTTACATGTAGAACGATTTATAAATTATTAATAATAAAAAAGTGTATACATTATTTTATATGTACGTCATTATTAATAATCAATTCATAATAACATCTTATTCTGATATATGTTATTGACGTGTTTTCCAACTAAACTAAATTCTTTTTATTGTTAAAATTTGGTTCAATCGAAGTTTAGAATTACAATTCTATATAATGAATTTAAGACCGTCACTATTGTAATCGGCAGTTTTCCATTTACGTGAACCACAAAAGTCAGACACTGTTAAAGTGCCGAGTGGCAGAGCGAGGAAGGCGTGTCGTTCCCGAAATGGTCGTAAGTTTTCCTTCCCCATAGAGAAGTCGGTCACGGCCCATTGCCCAGTGCCATTCACTCAGAAGCCACCCGGTATATAAGACGATGGTTTTCTTTAATTGCTCACTACGAAATAGATCCGGCTGCCTAACCCCTCGTAAAAGTTACGGGAATGCTCGGGGTAAATTATCTCACGATAGAGAAAGCATCATTTCTAAAAGAATCATGTAAGAGGTTTAATTGTTGCTTTTTTTCCACGATGCTGATTGATTCTCCCATTTTATTTACTGTAAAAGTAACTGTCATCTTTTGAAATCATAAAATATATAAAATGTATCAATATATAGTAATGATTTCTTAATATGAATAAAAAAACCGATAAAATAGAAAACAGATATATCCTTTACAAAATTTGTGATTACAACGAAATTCGAATAAATGTAGTAAGCTGAGAGTTACGCTGTTGATTTTTCAAAAAAGTGAAACGATAAATCCGCAGTATTAAATCAAAAGTGTAATTTATATTAAAAGTTTTCTCGACAAGACTCTCCGCCGGCAAAAAAATAAAGTTAACGACTAAACGAGCATCGCCCTCCATGCGCATTACAGTGAAAACTGATTTACGAGAAATATGTTTCCACAAAAGGACCAATCGTGTGTCTCCAGAGAGGAGTGTTTCTTCAGGGTCCCTTGCATGCTGTCTGATGTCGGCGACGAGCAATAATTCGTCCATTAATTCTCTCTTTCACGACGAAATGACGGCCACTGTTGAACTCTCCTTAACCCTTTCACGTCGCTCTCATATCCGCCCCATTCGTCTATTATAGCTGGAAAGGGTCTAGTAATACTTATTTCGGCGAATGTAGATATGCGAAGCAGCAAGTAGACCTCGCTCTTCGCCGATGAACACTGCTTCTACTTTAATACGCGATCCGAAGGTTCGTTAATTTTCTTCTGCTCTCCCTTCGTCTACTCTCCTTCGCCGCCAAAAGACCCGTGATATTGCACGTGAACACACTCGGTGTCCTGCGAATCGAGCATTGTCTTATTCCGTGCAGGCACAAGAAGATCCCCATGCAGTCAATATATCAATCTTGACACTTTCGAAAAAGCCGGTCGCTGCGTCTCTATAACACACTCTTACGTATCAAAATGAAAGAAAAAAATAAGAATATTTTATGTGATGTATGATACTTTAACGTGAAATATACTCTTCGAGTTATCATCTGTCGAATATTAGATGATATTGTGTATTTTTGCTTGATCAATTATCAATGCACTTTGTATTTTCGTATAACAATGTTGCGTTTGTTGTTAAACTATTCGTAAACAATATAATTAATTACATTAGAAGCATTATAAGAATTAATTTAACAGAAGTCACGTTATATAATATAAATTCTATATTCCATATCATTGAAGGGAAGATCTTAGGAAGTTCGTGTCAATGACCGTAATGTCACTACCTCTCTGGAGAGTCCATGAAATGAAAGTGTTTCAGAATATTAAACCGTCTGAAACCCATAAGATGTTATTAAACCATAAAGGACAAAATTACTTTGTTCCAGAAAGAGATATATGTATATAATTCTATTTCCAATTTAAACTTATATAATGTCCCTTCGATTTATTGTGTTCCAAAGAGTGATAGCTAATAAAATTAAGAAAATGGGCATTAACTTCAGTGTCTTAGAAAAATTATCTACTTTAATTTTTTTTTAATTTCTTATAATATTAATAATCTAATCATAAGGTTATGTTATATACATTTCAATGTAAGTCGCTATTGTTAGCTTCAACTATGGTATATAACTATGGTACTATAGTATAGTAAAAGAATTAGCGCTGTCCAATAACCTCTGAATTCCAACGCAATATCGACCGTCTTTAATAATGATGCAAGCGAATGAAACTGTCCCGAAGGGTTCTGATTCATAACGATACATCACCCGTGCTCGGGGCGAGAAACTTCTCGTGGAAATATTGCGGAGCTCGGGAAACAAGTCGCGTACCGGGACACAGCCGGCCGTCCGGAAAGGCGAAACAGATTTCCTTTACTGCCCTTCTGCCCCAGCGACGACGAGGACCGTTACGATCGAAGGGATCTGAGCTCGGAAACTGTATTCGAAACGCGTCGAAAAACGATTTATTCAGAGGAAGAGAAAGAGAGAGAGAGAGAGAGAGAGAGAGAGAGAGAGAGAGAGAGAGAAACAGAGAGAGGGTGGAGGCCTTTCCTTTCTCGAACCCCCGCGACGCCACGAGCGAGCGTAACAATTGTGCTCTAAGCTGAAACCGCATCCATTACGCGTCTCTATGCCAAGATGAAGGTGCTGCTCGCAGATCACTTTTCTTTGCCACATTTCGTTCTCCACTTTCCCCACTGCGAGCTTCACGTCGTAGTTGTCGCGGACTCGTCGTCGTTGTTGTCGTTCGTCGCTTCCTTCTTCGCGGTACTTCTGCACCACAGGGCACAGATGCCGGTAATATTACATCCTCCGGTTCCTTTTATGGATATTGCTATGCCGCTTCTGCACCGTACTTCCATACTCCGTGTCTGTGTGAATTATTATACGCGAGCGGTGTATATACGCGCCGCATATATCCGTATAACGCCGGCTAGACCGGGCCTTATTATTACCTCGAAGTGTAGCCTGTCGTGAATTTCGGGATATCATATTCCAGTTGCGAAGTTTAAGCTTCGTTTCAGAATCATTTACATCGAACATCGATCGAGAAATCGAGAAACTTATATAAGATAAAAGCTAATACCGATGCTAAAACTCTATGTTGGAGATCTATCTTCGATATACTCATATATGTAACTATTATCTTCATCTAAAATTATTTAAATGACAAGAAAAAATAGATTTCATTACCGTTCTATTTTTTTCTCTGAAAAAGGTCAAGAGATGTCTGTTGCGTAGTTTTATAAATTATAGATCAAGAGTTAAAAAAATACTTTCAAGGTAATTTTAGAGCAAAACATTTATTGACATATTGATCAAAAATTCATTTCGAACTGCTAAACGCAATAAAATAGTGTATTCACTATTCTCTTTATTACAATTATCAACTTTTCTTCTTATTTTACCACAACGATTTAATGTCAGCAGCACAAGCCGGTAAAACCGCGGACTTATTCAGGCTACTTCGCGCACCTCATAAATATTAATACCTTCCTTAATCCGGATTCTTATGAAGTCCCGTGCAGAATTCGCTATCACTTACTTTCGCGTTTCTATTATTAAGGGCTTTTGATATACGGGATCCGTGGAATATTATCTAAATTTCTACAACAAGCACGCACTATCGTCGATCCTACTCCAATGCGGATATTCCAATGTCGCTCCTCTCCTTCCCCCCTTGCTCTCGCTTTCGTCGGATACGCCTCGTCGAATTTCATTATCGAACATCTACTACGATTAAGTTGGTTCCTCGGGACTTCGCAAATTACGGAAATCAAGGGGGCTCTGGTAAGTCTAGAGGATACTCCCGCTTCCTGCTTTCGCGCGTACCTTCTTGTTCCCTCATAGCACGCTCAACTGCTCGACGAAGCAACTAGCTCGCCGTAGTATCTTTCGTCTAATATCGGATATAATCGAAATCAATCGGTCGGTGACTCGACGGAAGCTCGTGTAGAGCTATCGCTCGTCTGGACTTGCGCGAGGCTCATGGCTATTTCCTCAGCGTGATATAAAAGAACGGTAAAAGATTTCCGGCAGGAACAGATGTGAAAAGTCGCAGACGGCCTAGCGGAAATAAACTACGGCATATGTCGTCGTGCACCTTATCCTTTAACGTCGTTCTTTGCGTCTTTTACGATGTTGTGCCGGTGGAGGAGGAGACGAGTTCGCGCCCGGCAGTAAAAGGCTAATTGGCAATTTACGAACTTGGGTAGGGTTATCTAAACACCATATAAACGACGTCCAGCATATCAGCTGTAGTGCATACCGTGTGCGTAGGGATATAAAAATACACGCGCGAGTAATAGAGTAATGGTGAGATGAAGTAAGGTAATTTCGGACAGACGAATACGCGTGGCGTACCGTATAAAGCTAGCCAGGCACTCGAGAAGCATTACTCAAATTAAATTTTCGCCGTGTGTCCATTCGGGCACTTTTATGGATCCTTCGCGTCTTGCGCACGTGAAAAGAGCGTATTGTCAAATGTGCTCTTAACAATATCTACATTCCTTTTAAGTATTTTCCAGAGAAACTTTCCTAGCTGTTCTTCGCTCAAACTTTGATATTTAAATATTAGAGTATTATTGAAATTCATGTATTATTTAAATATTAAAACTGCCTGGAATTTCCACGTTGTTTCAACAAGAGGTAATCCTGGTGAAAATGTAATAGCATTTTCATTCGCTTTCATCTGTGACTCTTCCAACTTATAGAGTGCGAACGTTTCCTGATCGAAAATCCGCATGAATTCGCTATCGCAACTTTTTACGAGCATTCTTATAGATCGCTACGGATTCCGGTGCAACGGTGCGAGGAGATCCTTAATCTGCATTTCCAATCCACCCTCGCGCGTAGGGCATACGGTCTCAAATATTCCTGCGCGAAAAACGACGCGAAAGCGTACAATACGGCCGAGATATTTGTGACTGCTTCTTTCTTTTCCTTCATATTTCCTTCATATTTCCTTCATTCTATTTCATATTTTATGGTTTGAGACATTTTTCCTGTACAATGAACAATTTTTTGTATCCGTAAATATCGGTTTTAACCGTATATGCATTTATCTTGGTTTCGATACCTATATAATTACAATGGCACAATGTTTCTCTATATATAACTTGACGAATTGAAAGATAAGAGAAATAAAGTGTTTTACATGGTTTCAAATAAATAGAATTAAATCTTTTTATGTGTATCACAAGAGACAATTCGCGAGTCAAATTTTATGTAGCTCAATTTCCTTATTTTTATTCAATATCTCGTACACGCAATTATAACATTTATCGCCTTGTCTAATCCGAATAATTAATGATTCGCAGTGTCTTCTTCAGGATCTCTTTACAATTCTTTGTCCGAGTAACTATTCTCTTAACTGTTTTTCTCCGTCTATTCTTTCACAATCAGTCTGTTTTATTCGCACGACAAAGCAATACGAAGATTCCTATACTTGATTCGATTGATTCACGCACTAATCTCGTAATTGCCCTTTCACTGTTTACAGCTATGTTTCGCATTATGTTGATTATTCGCATCTAGGTTCGTCTATCGATCGTCCCAGCGTATATGAAATGCGTGATAAAGCGGGATAGGTAAAACGAAACATAGGTATCTTTTGCGCGACATATCTTCCAACGTTTTATCGACGTCGTAATTCAGGATAAGGCATTCCGCGGATGTCTCGAGCTCCGTTTCGATCGATTTACTGCTCCGAATAGTACACACCTACATCTCGATCTCCGTGTCACTCTCTATCTTACTGATATTATTTTTCCACGAAATAATAGAATCAAATAAACGGAGACTGCATTTGAAAGCTTACGTGAACTCGGAATGAAATACGCACGACATAGAATGCATCTGCTTAAATGAGCAGACAGCCTGGCCTTTATCATTTCCTTATGATTGAAATAGCTTCTCTCACCTCGTATCGTTAATATAAGATAAAATACACAGAAAGAATGGTTTTGTTGGATCTAAAAATTTGATTGATAAAAATCTGAAAATAATTTTATTAGACTCTCAAAATGTAATTATATAAAGTACTTATATTTGAGGATATGAAAAAATTTTTAACATTTTTAACATTTTTTTATATTTTAGTAATCAACTTAAGTGTCCTACATAATTACTTTAAAATTCCATCAAAATTATTTACAGATTTGTATCTAGCCAAATTTTAATATGCTTTAGCAATTATTTCTTCTCTGTAAAATAATAAATAAGTACACGGCAGATACATACACGAAACAGATTTATATCAAAAAACAAAAAAAAGAATAAGATAATAAATTTTTATAGTTATTAATTTGAAAAATTTCTGATATGCAACAATATCGCAAATAACATTGAAAATAACATGTCCATAATAGATGCGAAATATTAATATGCAAGGGAATTTTTTTATAAAATTCTATGCATCACATTTTTCTTATTCTACACGAAAATACACGAGACAAATATTACGTAATATCAGCGTAATATCATTCTTTACTTGCAGACTCGGAACAATCGCCGGCCGTGTACCTCAGAGACGATCCGTTGTTTGGTACCCTTCAATTGCAACAACACAGCGAGCTCCGGGCGCCGACGGCGGAACGCGCGGCATTCTACCTCGACGCGGCAGTCGCCGGTCGTCAACGAGAGGACGGCGACGCACATATGCTCTACACGCTGCACGTGTATCAGTACAGCGTTGCCGGCAAGGGTGGAGGTAAATAATTCCATTTCGAAATTTCCTACATCACTGTTCCGCTCTTCCATCCGAAGGCGGAAACGTATATCATGGAAAAGAGATTACTTTGTAACATCTCAAACGCTGATTACATACATTCTCTTTTCCTGTTTCGGAGTTGTTGTTGAAATATATATGATATTTGTGTAGTTATTTTCTCCCGTTTCTCTCGCTTTATACGGATAATATCCGAAACAAGCGCTGTTTCTCGATTGTGCAGTTGCCGGTGGTAGAAGCCGGTTGCACTTGATGGATCTGGGAAACTCGGATCGCGGAAAATCATCAGGCGGAATTCCTCTCTCCGGTCTGGGCAACATTTTGCTCGCAATCTTCAATGGTCAGAAGCATTTACCATACAAGGAACATAAGCTGACCCAACTACTGAAGGAATGTCTCGGCTCTTTGACTTGTCATGCGGCCATGATAGCTCACGTATCACCCAACGCGCAGCATTACACCGAGACATTGACTACCGTTCAACTAGCATCGAGAATCCATCGGATGCGGCGTCGGAAAATTAAGTTTGTCGGCAGTAGCACCCAAGGTACTGGAAGTGGCGGCAGTTCCGGCGAAGAGGCGGCTCGGCAGAACAGCGAGTGTGATCCGAGTTCGAGTGATCTGTCGGCCGACACTGTGATCTACGTTGGACCAAGCGCCGACGATGCCACTGATGGCGAGCATCCGCCCGTCTACATACCCAGCCTGAACTCGGGTGACAACCGTTGTGCAATGGGTAGAGTGCTTCGTGGTTCGGCCGCCGAAAGACCGGTCAAGATTCCGGAAGAACGCAGTCCGGCTCACAAGTCCTCGAAAACGGTGAAGACACTGACGCAAACCGCATCGAAGCAAACCTCACCGGCACACAGTGCGACGCCGAAAGCGAGTCCAGCCAGGAAGAATTCTTCATCAAAGAGCGCCTCGGCTTCCAAGGTCAATGATTCACCCAGCAGTAAGATACCAGTTGCAGCGCCAAGTGGTGGGTCGGACGAACAATGGATAGACGGACCAAGGATCTCGAAGTCAAAGGTCGCAGAGGCGAGACACATGCTGAAAGATCCTCATCATAAGCGAGAAACATGGATCGATGGACCAATGCAACTGACCGGTGCACCAGCGCTGCAACTGCACACGCATCAGCACTCCTCCGGCTATGGTTTTATGGATAGTCACAAGAAGAGCATGATTAGGAAGTGGGTGGAGAATCAGTCATCGCAAATACAGCGGGCGAAGCACGCCACACCGCGACTCGAGTCTTCTTCAAAGATGTCTTCCGGTCAATCACCCGGTCAGTTCAAAGAGCTGACCCAGTTCAAAACTTGTAGCGGTGCGGACGACGACGATACGTCATTGTCCACTGCGGAGAGTGATAGTTTGAAAGCGAATGAAATCGAGGATATAACTGAAAAATTGAGTGCCAAGCTGAATTTACTTAACGTCAAATCTAACACAGATTCAGGATTGGATTTGACGGCTAGTCCAGTGATGGACGATAGTATCGAAAAGGGAAAACTTGACTTGCCAGACGACGAAGATGACGATGAAGAAATTGTCGTACCTCCTCCACTGCCACTGATTGAACCACTTAGTAACGGAGTAAGTCGAGAAGTATCCATGGAAAGTCTAAATCTGTCGCACAAGGACATTGTTTTACCCTCCAGACATTCGTTATCCTCTGAAGACGAAATTTTGGAGATTGTTGAGGTAGAAGACTTGGAACCAGTACCTATGCAAGATTCGTGTTTACAAGTCACCGAGGAAGACATTGCGCTGTGCATGGGTGAGAATCCGTTGCCCGAAAGCGACCAAGAAGAACATCCTCTAAGGATTCTTAGCCAAGAGAATCTCACCGTGGTGTCAACTTTCACAGGTAAATAAAAATTTTGTCATGTATATTCTTTTCTTTAAAATAATCAATTTTTTAAATGTTCTTTACGTGTCAATATTAATTATAATTTATTAATAAACGTTTGTTACATATTTTTAATAAAGAACGAGTATTTTGATTTATTATAACTGTATTATAATATTGACGAAGTCAATACAATAATTTATATAAATTTTTACTTTTTGTACATAGCTATGTTAACTTCCACACTCGATTTCGTAGCGAGTATTTAAACGAACCTCTACATAAACTATTTTTTATATCACGGGGAAATTGATTCTTTAATTTGTTAAAAATAATAATGTGCACAAAATAATTCATTTCAAAAAGAGAAACTTCCATGTAATTACACGTCGTTATGTTCGTTCTTCAAACTAACACAGACAGTATTACTTTCCGTTGTCATTTTTCCGCTTCTTGCGCAGCAAGATATGAACTTAGACGAGCAAGAGGTATGAGACAGAAAAATCATTTTCAGACTCCATGTCGGTGATGTCGGACACAGAGAGATACAGACCGCATTATCCACCGCCGGTCGGCGCGGGTGTTCTGCCGAGACCGTACTTCGATCACGAGGACTTTCTTGAGCAAGAGACCAGACACAAGTTCGATCAGTTGGCCCGTCTCCACGAGCTGTACCAAAGCAAACTCGCGCTTGCCAATGTTTCGAACTCTGTAACTTATCAGAGAGAAAACTCTTCCACTGTCAACGTGCGAGATGCTCCATGTAAGTTTTGTCGGATTTCCACGATTGTATGCTCGGTCGCACAAAAATAAAAAGAAAGATGGAAAAATATTTATTATTGTCCACAATGTCGAATCCTCTCGGAGGCGGATGTTGTCTGTTACGCGTTCATCAGGATTACTCGCGTCATACACGGGCTTTGTAATCCCTCGCGAGCGATGTTCCATCGGTGTGTCGATGATATATTGAAAGCGATTTCCACGAGGTTTCAATGCAATTCCAAATTTGGCGCAAACAATAGTACTTTTACAATGCTCCTGCTCTATTAATGATTGACAAAATAGAAATACGGGTACAATAAAATTACGATAATTTAAATAAAAAATTTTAAATCATCATTTGTCATTTGATTGAGAACAAAAAATCATTTTCGTATTCGTAATAGATTCTAATTAAGACACAACCAGCTGTCTGCTGTCTATATCCAGTATAACATTAACGCAGGACAAATTCCAGCAGCGACCGTCTTCCGTCCGCCGTCTCGCTGTCAATCCTTATCCCTTTCGGATGTCTTGTTCAACGACAATGCAAGCAATCACGGCAGCATATACAGCGAACCCGCGTACATAGCCGGCAAGTCCGATCAGGAGAAGATCTGCGATAATTGTCGTCAAAGCATGTCTAGGCCCGCCACGGCTTCTTACTGGTACCCCAGCAGTGTGGCTCATCTTGCCAGTCCCAGAAGATACTGCGGCAAGCTGGGCGATTGCAATATCTCTAGTCTCAGGCATCCGGATGGCGCTTCAAATCCTAATTTAAAGGAAGAGATTGAAAGGATACCCGGAAATGGAGCATCTGGTTCAGATCCCGAGGAAGAATACATTGAGGCAAAAAAGTTGTTTACGGCTGCCGAGAGATCCGAGAGAACAGTCACGGGAAAATCCGATATCGAGGAAGATCTGAAGATTCAAAGTACGACACTCCCTCTCCCATACTTTATGATATTTATTAAATGTCTTTATGTCTTTCTATAAAGATTCACGTTGATAATTGGAAGTTATATTTCAATTATATTAATTTAATTTAAATATTTAAATATCATATTTGAATCATATTAATTTAATTTTATGTATTTTTAAATAATAAAATTGTACATTTTGATAAATTTTAGTTCAAGAAATTAACGTGAATTATTAAATACAGATCGATATTGCATTTCTGCGAAGATATTAAATTGCAATTTATTTCATCTGTTTTCTGTTTCAGGCGGTACGCCCTTACAATTACCAATATCGTCTCCAGCGCCGTCCTCCGGGCGAATGCAACGCAAGATTCTTAATCTCGGTTCCTCGTTTGGTCTAAACAAGGAGAGTTCCGATTCAGGTGCGGATACAACACCGCGAGCAGCCAAATTATCGCCAGCCACGCTATCCAGACATCGTGCCGAGAGCTCTGGTTACGATAGTGTCGTTAGAGACAGCGAGACTAGCAGCATTGCCAGTGATTCGTCCCGACAAACTGGTGCGCTACAGGAACATCAAGGTAATTAACAAATAATATTCTTCGATTTTCCGATATTTAAAAAAAATATATATAACTGATGTCATGATTACAAAAATAATCATTCACCTTGTTAATAACGCTAGTATATATTCAAAAATAACTTTTCTAAAATTGATCGTAATTGAATTGACGAACATCTATCAAAATTGTATATGCTGAAAAAAACATAGATATAATACAATACACTTCTAAATACAATAATACAATACACTTCTAAAAAAAATCTATTTCTTTGTACATACAAAAATCAACTGTGATCAGTCGACTGTTTCAATCACGCGTTTTATTTGAAAACAGACAGAACTATATTGCTCTATCGATCGTTATTAATACCAATATAGCTCGACTGCACAACTTCGCTCTTTTTTATCTGACTTTATTCATGTACTTGAAACACAAAAATATTGTCGGGAGCCTTTACATCCCTAGAAAGGCAGTCCTCTAACGCAAGTCCTCTAAAACGACCCTGCCGTACGATGATTCTCCTCAGGTGGCGCGCTGGGGGTTCTAACTTCGACGTTGTGCGGGTGTTTCAGCGGTGGAACAGCGGGCGGCAGGGTGCGGGCCTCGGCGGTTACGGGCCCACTGCCGAGCTCAACCGGGGCCGCCCGCGGCATCGGTGATTCTCGCATATACAGGCGAGGACGTAGACATCCTGGACAGGCGCGCACGGGTGCGCTCGAATCCACGTGGAACCACGTCCAGGATACACAGCCTGCGCCTGCGCCAGCGCCTTCTTAGACTGGAGCTACGTGATGCTAAAAGGCGCCTCATGGTACCCGACACCCGCTGGGATTACAATCGTAAGTATCAATTTCTTCACAATACAAAAAATTTAATTTAAATGAAAATTTTCGAAGATATTTCATATTTCTTTGCATTACATTAATATACTAAAATAATATCTTTTAAAAGTCTGTAACAATATACAAATAAAGTCATAAGTGTCATTGATCTTATTAATCAATTTTTGCTTTAATTATTGACACAAAATTCTCTTATGTATGATCACACATATTTCATTATTTGTTTTAAAAATAGTGTACGTGGAGGATAGTATGGACTGGCGAGATCCATCATTTTTGGAGGCTCTAATGGCTGAGACATGCATTTTGCAAAAGAGAGTGGAGGCCTGTAAGAGCCATGTTCTTCTGGTCACTTGCTTCGATTCCTGTCCTCAACAATCGACATCGACCGAGATTAAGATCACCTAACGTAGACTCAGATCAGCACGTATGACCGCGTGTTGATCACCAATCCCGCCCACCCACCTACGAATTTAATCGTTGAAACGAGACGAGCGAGGTCGCCGAATAGAATGGAATAAGATTAGAGAATGACGTCGATGTCGCTCGACTCCGTCCAATAATTGTTAATGATATATCGTGGTATCGTCATCATCATTGTACGTTGTCACTATTGTTAAGTCTAAAATGGTAACTAGAAGAATTAAACGAGAAATAAAGGAAAGCTAAAATAAAAAAAAAACTGAGATATCGCATACACGTACACGCACACGCATGTGTCTTAATTGAAGTTATATTATGAAGTTATAACGAAAAGTGTATTCGTGTTAGAGATTTCGCGGTCGCTTCAGTTTCAACGATGTTTCTCAGGATGTAGAACGAAGATGTTAGATAATTTTCACGGTTGTTACAATACAGCGAAGTGAGTCTCAGTTTCGAGTGCAATGTTCGCGCCACGTTTATATCGGCATTAATGATTTAATGTGAAAAGTTGGTGCTTTGTTCTTACGTCTATTATTCGTCAGAGTTAGAACACTAATGTCATTTTCTATCTATATACCATTAGTAAATTATGAAAGAGAAAAAAAAGAGATATTTCCGACTTAAAGACTGTTGACCGATCGGTCGAATCATATTTATCGGGAACAGCGACGAATAAAACAAGCGGATAAAGATACGCATAGACTTCTGCCATCGCGATAGATTAAAAATATTCATCTCAATCTGAAAGAAACGGTATGACACGCGTCGATATTCGTAATTATGACAATCGATCGCGAATTAAAAGACAGTTGAGTGAAAATCGAGAAAGCCGAAAATCGAGATCATGAACGATTACGAGTCAAATATGATTAACTGAGCAATCTCAATTACACAATGCCGACAAGCAATCGGAGTTGAGATCGGGGCAGTAATCATGACTGATTAAATTTTGTCCTTCTCTGTCTATGTTATCGCTAAATCTATGATCTTGAAGGAGAAATAATTATTGAATGGCGTTAGTTAATCTGGATTGTGAATGAACATGACTCGTAATGATGTTAAAGTATTAGAAGTAAATGCAAATTTGTTCATGGAAAAATCGAGCTTCGATTTTGAAAAAAAGCTAAATGAGACTAACGCACTGCCAAAAAAGTGCAAAAAAGACCTTTTATACGATTAACGGACAAGCCGATAAACGAAACACGTCGTACGTAATGTATCTAATGCACGCACGTTAATTCATGGTATTATCGTAGCTTTAATCGTTATCGCAGTTACCGCACTTTGTAGAGTTCCGTAACTCACTTAGAAAGATGCGAAAGAGAACATATGAGGGAGAGAGAAGCGAAAGAAAGAGAGAGAAAGAGATCGAATGAGTGAGAGAAAGGAAGAAAGAACGCGCGCGCGAAAGATAAGGGAGAGAGAGAAATGAGAATAAGTATAATCGTAAATTTTTACTAATTGTAAGAGACATTCGATTCATGCGAGTGCTATTGAAACTTGGCAAAGAAAAGAGAGAGTAAGAAGCAGAACGAGCACTTGAAATTTCCAACATGAGAATGTTACGCGAAGAGAAGATGCGCGGATAGAATATAAGTACGGGCGGGGACGAGGTCGGAGAGAATGAAAATAGATGGGATAAAAATAAATCAGTATGAGAGTAATGTGAGAGGCACAAATAGAGGTATTCTAGTTTTCTGATGCGAGTTGTGGTGAAACGACAGCCAATATCGATGGAAAGTCACCCGTTTTTCTCGTTCTGAACTGTTATATCTTGAGGTTCGTTTATGCATGATACACACGTATATGTATATGAATAATAAGCGCGCGCGCGCGCGCGCGCATACACACACACACACACACACACACAAAATGCAAACCGATATACACACTAACTCGCGACTGATTGTCGTACATACACGTAGGTCCGTATTTATATTTTGTATTTAACATTAATGCAGATATCTAATAGTGGATTTTTATTAATTAAATTTCTCTAATATAATTTTAAGAATGAAAATTGCAATCCATGTATTGTTACGGATTGTAAATTTATTAGCCATATTTAGTGTTGAATACAAATATAAATGTGGATCAAAGGCACGAACTATTTTATTTTATTTTTCTCACAGACAGATGGAATGACGTTAAAATATGGATTGATAGATTTGTATTCCACAGATAGAAAATAACGAAATTAAGTGACTCCTTCGTGTCGTCCCGCGCTAATTAAAAAGATTCTGTACGCCCATTTCTTCGTGTCTCACTCATTGACGACCAAAGACGTGAATTGTCGCCGAGACTATTGTCTCGGTTTACTTTATTTCTCGGTTCCTTCTGTTGAGAATGAATGTCGGAAATATTGTTGAACGGATTGCTTATTGCGAAAAGATTAGAATTGACAATTTGCTATGCTAATTATTTACTTGAACTGATCGGCTACGATAATTATATATAATTAGAGATGTAGCGTTTCATTCGCATCTTCTCAATGAGAATTATTCAGAAAATAAATCGTTTCCATACCTTTATAGTTTATTGCGCAAACTATTATATAAAATTCGTGCATGTGATATTTATTTGCCTATCGTCGCGTGTCTGAATTCAAACTGAGTTAAAAGCATTGCCAAGAGCGTGTCAGTCCGTCTGCCGTGAATACAACAGTAATAATAACGAATTATAGTGATAGTAATTATTAATTGTAACTAGCGATCTACTTCCACTTTCCATTGGAAAACACGCATTTCTGTATCATAGTATTTGTATCATATTTATATTTTATATGTACAAATTAGTCATGTAATTTCTTGTAATAAAGATCAATTTACAACGTGTATTCTGAAACTTTTTTTTCTGTTCTAGTTGTACCTACCATAAAATTATTATATAAAATATTTCAACATTTTAAAATATACCAATTATTCTTTTTTCAACTACGAGAAAACGACAAAAAATATAGACATCTTTTCATTTTATAATGCAAATGATGAGTCAAATGTGCTTTTTTTGTAATGACATAACTGACGTCACTACCAAAATAACATGTCACATATCGTCAAATAAACTAGTGGAAAGAGAATCGACCCTGACGAATTCCTGAGACAATTTATTGGGACGTTCTAGGCCGCGACGTAATTCTCGACGACATATGCGAATGTAGGTCCACCTCCATTTATCTGTCGACGTTGATACTTTGTTTCACAATGCGAGGCTGCACGCGACTTTGCGTAGAGAACCGGCGCGATGTTCAAGATGAATCGCGTTCAAGATGAATCCGTCTGTGACGGATGAGCGGACATAATAATGTAGCACTGAAAGATAGGAGCTCTATCAAAATTCAATGCGACGTTTAAATATCAATTTGCCTTAATAGACGGTGGGCAACAAGCCAGTCGATTATTGTAATAGTCGGTAATCACATTTTTGTAATAATAATAAGATTAGGATGATATAATGAGTAAGCAATTTTTACTGATCATTATTATGTTTTAAACACGAAATTAATTTTGAGATTAATTATTCAGAAAAAAAAAAAACAAATTACAATGAAACTAAAACAAAAGTTATATCTATAAAAAATTCTTAAAGAGAACATTTTCTAGATATAAGCAAGCAAAAATTTATAAACTTCATTCTTCTGTCAAATAAATTGATAAAATTTTAATGCAAATGCTTGAAAATTATCGCGTCAATAATGTCAGCCAATTTAGTCGTAGAATGAGCAACCTTCTAGCCCTGTTATGCTGGTCGCAGATAAAATACGATTATGATCACAATTAAATCCTTAAAATCCATGCGTTGATTATAATATACATCGCATAATCGCGAGATCTCGACATTTGAATGGATCGTTCGAAGATACAATTGTATCAACGATGGTTTCACATGCGAAGAGAATACGTGACATAAGCGCGCCGCTGCGATACGCGAATGATATGTAGTATACGTGCAATTTGATCGCGTACACGCATGACGTGATTTACGAATCTATTACTATCATATTTTTAGCTTCTTAAAATAAAATACTGTAAAAAAGAGATATATGTACAAAGATATTAGTGCACTCTGCATATAGTGTTATAAGGTGTTGTTAGGAATATATATTAAGAAAATAGATCTAAATAAAATGGAACCAATTAGAACTATTGTATATTATTCGTATTATTCCACAGAAAATCAAATGTACTTAAATTTAAATGTACATTTAAATAATTTGCAATATATATATATATATATATATATATATATATATATATATATATAATCGCAATATAATTTTCACACTCCGCATAAGACAGGGCTGCATTTTATATAATTGCACACATTATATTTATTCAGCATTAATTTTTTTTCCAAAAATCCTTCATTATAATATAAATTAAACCATTTGATACATTTCACGTAAGACTATGGAAAGATAGAGTTTATTCCGATGCGCTGTATATTTATTCATGGCAGGAACCTGCACATCACGGCATCAAGTGGTCATCGTGCGATGCGGGTAGTTTGTAGGTACAGAGTGAGAGAGAGAGACAAGCTGAAGAATTACATTCGAGATACACTCGATTGCACATTATCCTATTAGTAGTAGAATCAGGGGGTAGGGATCGGTGCGGTATCACGAAATTATCAGTGAGTGCGGGAAGCAAGCGTGGCGTTTCATATACTCGGAACAACGGCGGGCGGCCACGTCGGCCGCGGAGCAGCGGCGGGCAAAGGCGATTAGGGGACAACAAGAAGAGACGTCGTGGCCCAGTCGAACAGCAGTAGCGTTAAGGCAGTCTGAGAGAATGGCTCGCGGCGCAGCACGCTGGAGCGTCCTGCTGGGCCCGCTGGTCCTCGCGCTGGTCCTAATCGTGCCCTTCACCGCAGCCCTGTCCAAAAGGGATCTGTATCAGTACACGGGACCGGGTTCCCATGTCCTCGAGACCGATAACAACGGAATGCTGATATCCGCTGAGGCTATTCTCAAAACACCCATCGTTTTCTACGACAAAATCTATAATTCGATATTCGTGAGTATCAATTTAGTTTAATTCAAACGATTACAATAATATAGCTAAAGTAATTATTTAGATCGCGAAATGCATCTTTTATTAATTATAAATTTGTATCAAGTCTATATTTAAGCAAATTTTAATGGTCATTATTGATATACATTACGAAAAAAGTTGGTTTTTTATTTGCTAATGAGAGAACACTAAGAATAAGAAGTTTGCAATTAATATATAACATTACATAATATACATAGTTAGTTAATCCTAATTAGTCCTTAATTAATCCTAATTTTAACCAAAATATACATAAATAATTTAAGTATGTTAAGTAACACAATACACACAGACACACAAAATATAACTGCATATAAATCCAATTCATCTCAAACAACAAACAAACAAATTAAAACACTTTAGGAGAAAGCTCTTCTCATGATTATTATATTGTAATTATGACATTTAAATACGATTCTTAATTTAAAAATTACGTTGCGATGTTATAATTTTTCCAAAATCATATATTTTACCTTCAATTTCTTTAACTTGAAATTATTAGACAGAAACTGAAATATATAGAAAATATTTAAAAAATATTTAAAAAATAATATATTAAATATATAAAAAATAAATAATTATAATTTAAATTAAAATTTATAATAGAAATGTCAGATAAATTCTATTATCTGTTATTTATGACAATGGATACGTTGAAAAGTTATTATTAGATGCGAATCTGCTATTTTCGTATTTACGCTTGTAAACCGATCGGCGTGAAAAACAAGAAAAACGCAAACACTCTTAACTTGTTACAAATCTATCGTCAATATAATATTTTTACAATTATTAAGATATTTATCACAGAATGTTGTTATATGACATAATGTAATCATCAATCAACTTCAACTTTGTAAACACATTTTATTCTATTCTTATCTTGCATTGGTTTCCTCTTTGCTGTAAATATCCAAGAGAACTGCTTTTAAAACATAAAATAAGTTTTATTAATAAAATCTTAATACACGATCATTTTACATGTTATAATTTTTATAAGCGTTTTAATTTATAATTTTAAATTAAAATTTTATTACATATGTAAACTAAAATTAAAATTAATTGAAAAACAAGATTTTATTATATTTTATTATTCTTTTTCTAATAATAAGAAATTACGTTAATACGTTATACTAATTTAATGTTAATGAAAATAAAGTCATCAAATTCATAAAATTCATTAAAGAAAGGTAACAATATATAGTTAATAGTATGGTATAGTGCACACTGCTGTACATTTATCTATCCTATCTTTCTGCGGCGACAAAAAATTATAAAATTTTTCCAAACGTGCTACACACAAATTAGAAATCTTAGCGCAGTCACCGCATGACAAACTTCAATTTACGGTCCGGTCTAGAAAAAGTTCCGAGACGGCGAGACGAGCGGCTAGGCGGCGGCGTGTAATTCCTTGGTTAATATCAATTTGTCGCGCGGTAGACAACGACGGAGTCGCGCACGCGTTCGGTCATTCTCTCAATTCGGCCCGCGGCCTAATCCGGCCGACATCTTCTGGCATGACACGAATTCATTGCGCTCGCGATGACGAATGAACAACTCACTGGGCGGCACAATCGCGCTTAATTGCGGCGGACGCGCCGCGCCGCTCGTCGCGTACAATTTACGAGGGCCCGTTAATTCGTATGAATGAACGAACGAGAGCAGCGCGAACCGGAAGACGATGCAACGCGCTTTTAGACGAGCCGAGTCCAAGTGCCGAGACGCGCGATAAGTTTCCGGTAGTGTTTACACCGGCCGAAAGTTCCTCTGTAAACGAAAGCGTTTCACGAGAAAGTGCGCATTGTAGGAATGAATCCCAATCCATTATAATTAGAATTTTAATTTACTTAAAGTAAATGTCTGCTATAAAGTCTGCTTCAAAATGTATATTTATTTTTTTTATTTAAATATTTAATATTTCTTAAATTTAAAAACTATAATAGTCTCTCTTGAAGTTTATTTTTACATATTGCACTTTGAGAGAATATATTTAAAAATAATCGTAAATCACATAAGAAATGTCTTAAATAAAAAGATTTTATGGAGCTAAAAGTATTTCATAATCTTATATTTAAATTTCTTATAAGCAAAATATTCTTATAAGCAAATATGTCGAAATAGCTTTTTAAGATAACTCAAAGTCTCTCTTATTTTGAGCTACTTTACGACATATTCAAAGGTTATAAAAAAATATGTAGATATAATTTTCATTATTTCTGGCGCGCTTTGTTAACACACCACAAGGAATATATATGATTCTCAATACACAACATTTGACTCATCGCATTAACACTGGCGCAACAATTAGACGCACGTGGAAACCGGCGGCGATTAGAAAAATCTCGCAGGACATTGCGTGATCTCACTTTACCGCGAATCATCGTATTACCGTAGAGACGACGGCATGAATGAACGTTAATTATGCTATAGCTAGTCGTGTGCAGATTAATGCGAAGGATTCATCTCTCCGAAATGATTTATTGCGAATCAAGGTACATGAGCTCATACGTGGAAGTATTTATGCATTACGTCTCTACGGGGAGCAAACCGGTGTCATCAATATTTTCTCAAATGTTTTCCTCCGCTGAAATTAGCCTTGATTAATAGCATGAAGTTTCTTTAATAAATTATAATTAATTTACGTACTAAAGGAAATATTGTACGCTAAAAATGTACATATTATGTAGATACTAAAAAAAAAAATACGATTATTTATTATTAAAATATATTTAATACTGTTCCAATTTATGACATGGTTATGAATTAAAAGATGATTATATGCAACGATGATATTCTATATTTTTAAGTAAATCTATATACGATAGACACTATATTTTTAAGTAAGTCTATATGCGGTAGACATTGAATATCGATATTAAAATTCAATTCCAAATTGGTGTGACTTCCACAGCCGCCGTTATCAAAATACGGCATTGAATTCATGATCCACCGTGATCCGTTCCATTCATCGTTCGTCAATAATTCAAGCGTTCGGAATCATCGTGGCGTTATTGATGATGTGCACACGTTCGCTTCGCTTAGGGACGCGCGTCGAGTCAAATCACACGCGGAAACTCGGCCGGCCAGTCAGCCGGACGGGCTTAAAGTATAATGACGAATAATTGTGAGAGATGAGGCGGAGCTTAGAATGGGAGATTCGATTTTGCAAGTATTGGAATAATACTTGTATGATAATTATGTATTCTAACTGTTGGTGTGTGCGTATGTAGCATGACGTTATATAGCTAATAGCTCTTACATTTTGCGCGATATAAAAAACGAATGAGAGATAAAACCCCTAACAAATTTAATACAGAAATAAAAGTTACGGGCAATATATATAGAAAAATTTTTAAAAGAAATTTTTAATTATTTCTTTAAATATTACTCCTTTTTAATATAAATATATTTTTATTTTGAAAATATTGATAGTTTAAATTCATTTAATGTTGCACCTCAAAAAAATACAACGATAATACCTATCTTAAAAAATTTATATAGTTGATTAGTAGAAATAAAAATATATAAATCTTAATTATATCACTATTTTACTAGTGTAAATAAATGCATATGCATACACACACACACACACACACACACACACACACACACACACACACACACACACACACAGAAAGAGAGAGAGAGAGAGAGAGAGCTGTTTTAATTATAAAAATTAAATTAACATAAGATCGAGGAAAATGTATAAATACCCGTGATAAATCTTAAAATTAATCTTTTTATATTAATTAAGTTGCAAAAGGAAAATACAATGCATTTTCTGCGTGCAGAAAACTGCACATTTTTGCTGTATACTTCGCAGGAAAAACGCTATTTAATTCGTCGTAAAAATATCACGCTGAAAATATATCTTACGGCATTCTTTACCTATGTGCAGTAAGTTAGTAAATTCAGTGGAAGACTTTGTAATCTTTTCCTGTACTCAATTAAGCATTCACATCAAGATAGAGGGTAATACGACAGCCAGTTTACGGTGCTACGCAATTAGCCTTGGCGTTTTCTCACATTAGTTAACGGGGAAGTTAGTGGGAGGAATTGTGAAATTCCACTCGCGATTCTTCTAGATCGGTTCTGTCGTCGGCTTCATCATCACCGACAAAGTTCAATTAGGCTGGACATGAAATTCTCAATTAATTTCATTATAGTCTTTTCCGTTTCTCCGAGTTTTCTTTTTGTGATTAAACTTCCGATTACGACATATTTCGTCGTAACCTTGAAACCATCTACAGTAAAATTCAAATGTTTTCAATTTCAGAGAGGTTTACTGTTGCACTTGTTTCTTATAAATGTATTTTAGTTTTTGTTTGCTTTCCTCGATTTACTGCATTTGCTAGGCAGACAAAGAGCTTCGTGGGCGTGCAATTTGTTGGAAATGCCAAAGAAAGCGAGCATACCATGTAAAACTAGTTAAGTGGAATTCAAGCATGCGAAGACTTTCGCATGCGAACGCAAAGGCGGATGGTAGTAAACTAATAGACAGAAATTTTACTTCCTGTATTACGAGAGAAATTATATAAGAATTTAAAATGGCTTGGTCTTTTAATCAATTTAGTCTGAAGTAATATATAAACAACTTGATATAATAATTATTACTTTTTACAAAAATGTTAAATACTTTTCTCGTAAATTAAGATAAAAAAGATTTTTTCTAAAACTACTATGTCTATCGGTTACTTCAAGTAATAAATCTGTTTGTTATTTATATATTTTAAAATATAGACTTTGATAATTTAACAATAATTTAAAAGTTAACGCTGTCTTAAAAAGATAATAATAATTTTGTCTTATACAAAAACTAATAATTTTTTATTAATATTAATATAGATTATTCAAAATATAAGCGTCACACGTATTCGGTTGTTTAAAAAAGACTCGCGTATTATGTGAGAAGAACTTCAATATTCGAATGAAGTGTTTCTTCGGTCAATTCCTATATTGTTATTATGCGGGCCCCAGGTCAGTGACAAATCGCGTTGACATAGATGTATATCACGTATCCACGAACAAAGACACGATGATCTACTTAGAGGACCTTCCTACACGACAATCATCTCCATTTCGTCGGTTATCGTCGACGATTCGCAGTCATCAAAATGATTGCGACCGATTGCGCGATTGCGTTAGCGCGTGCGACATGTGTTACCGAAAACGTCGTCTTTCTTATTGTCATCCTACTGTCATATGGCTGCCACTGCCTAAAGATGATTGCACATGCACCAAGATTACGACAAGTAATATTGATATCTTACAATTAATATACAAATTCGACGCAATCGTCTCAATATACTGTAGAATGAGACTTTCGATAGTATTTACGTATTGTCGAGATATACTGCAGAAATTTGTTACGGATTGCTACATTATGATATAACAAAATAAAAAATAAAATATTTCGTATCATACAGTATTATTATATACCGTAATTATTATAATAAATTATTGTGGCATTCCTTATGTAAATAAATTCCTTATGTATAAAACTATAACACGAAATCTACAATTGCAATTTTTTTAACCAAATTGCAAGATTTATGGAAAAGAATATTATAAATTATATATTTTTATTTTGTTTACAGATAATATAAATTTTAACTAAAATTATTATTTTATGATTGATGATATTATACATTCATACACATATGAACATTTGTGTATGTGTAAATATGTCTACAGTGATAAAAATAAGGATAATCGTAAAAAGGTAAATAATCATATATAAAGAAAGATTATAAGCAACAGCTCCAAAATTAAAAATAATATGCAATTAAAACGTAAATTATTAAAACGAGTCATTGTATTAATTCTAAATTAATTTTCATCGATTATCCAAATATGATGTAGTTAATATGCATACATATACGCATTTCATATAGAATAATTTTCAATAAAAAAAAAAAAGATTTTATTATTTGAGATATTATTATTATTTGTTGAATAATTTTTTTTCAAATATTATTTTGCTTCAAAATATTAAAATATTAAAATATTCGTCAATGCAAGAATAGATCTCAAATTATTTCCTGCATTTGACTCGCCAAGCATTAGAACGTTATCGACGATATCAGGAAGAGAGTTGGCAGCTAGGATGGTTTTCTCCTATTACTTTCAGGCAATGCTATCTATTTTCACCGTTTCACGGTGATTACATGTGTATGCGTGTGTGTCATCGGCTCAGCTCTGACCTACGACCTCGGTGATAGCCTCGGCAGTGATAGCGCATCGAACTTTCCCACTAGCTGACTTACGCGAATGTCAAAACGTCCGAGCACATAAACGAACTTCAGCGAGACTATCAATACTGGCTTGACATTCCCCAGCATCGATTATCGAACGCTTCGATGACCGATACTGATTCTCGGCCCATAAACTGTTGTATAACGGAACAAATAATATTGATTGGATATTGAAGATTGGAGAAATTTGGCTTGTTCGAGCTAAATTGAAATTATATTACCATAGAAAAGGATAGCCCAATAACTATACAAAAAAAATCAATTTTATAAAAATTCTCTCTCTACTCAAATTTACCATAGAAATCAGAAATAAGTGTTAAATGTTAAATATTAAATGTTAAATCTATTTAATATATTTAATTATAATAATAGAAAGCATGTTAAATGTACTTCATATAATATATATTTTAATTAATATACTTTTATTATAAAATTTAATTAATCTAATTTTTTAAACATATTTTTTAACAAGCAAATTTCACATGAAATTTGGTTTAAAATATACAATCTAGAAATATGCGTTTTAAAAGCAGTATTAATATAATGTAAAGGAACTAGTTTATATTTTTGTAAACTAAATGACTACCTTGCTGTTCAACAAAAGTATAAAACAAGTTTAAAAACAGAATAGTGTCACAATAGAGATTATTACTTTGTCGCCCTAATTCGTGTCAATTCACTTGAACCGGGTCGCTCGTTAACGATGTGCGACTTGAGCGTTAAATTTGATGCGGCGCCCATAATATTAACCTCACGTGAAAACAAAATAGGTCATTTTATCAATCGGATGTTTCAGCTTGGACTTTGAGTGGCGCATAAGAATTATGTCGAAAACAACGTCAACGAACAATAACGCGGGAACGAAAAATGAATCTGGATGGTTGAATTAAAAATTCATTATATTTGTTAAAAAAATTAGTAACTTTTACTTCTTTAAATTTACTTTTTAAATCTATTTTTGATATATACCCTTGAAGAAATGTCATTATTTATAAATTTATAGGTATATTCCTTTTAATAAAAAAATAGTTCTTTTTCTTTAAAAAAAAATCTATAAAAATCAGAAAATCCTATATAATTAGAATATAAATAATTTTAGATCTTTATTAAGAGTAAAATTGAAAGATACAATACAATAATATATCAAGTTCGCTTCTTTAATTTCTTCTTTAATAATGTAACATTAAACTGCAAAGAACGAACAGTGTGAGATCCACACCAATTTGCTTTCTCTCAGTGAAATATTTCAAGCGGTTACACCGTTCTTTCGCGGAGTTTTAATTTTGTCTCTTTAATGACAAAGAACTTTTTTACGAAGAAACAGCTGCGGCCCGAGGAATGCATCATGTGCAATGTGTGCACGCGTTTAGCGCATTTCATTTTAGCCAATTGGCGAAACAAGCCAGCGGTCCCGGTAAGATGACACAATTACGACTCACTTTAAAATGAATAATACACTGAAATATAACAAGGAATAATCAAAATTTCACTTTGTCAATGCAATTAAATATATATTTTTTTTTTATTTAATGAAAATATTGTGACATAAACAACAAAAAAATTCTTTCAAAAAATTAATATAAATCATCCTATAGAATTAATATAATTATCCTCAAGAATGCAATTGTGTTCATTGAAGCATAAAATTAAAAATAATAGACTTAGATTTTTAAAAATATATATCCCAAAGTTTCTTCCAATCAATTATAATATGATCATGTTTAGTATCATATATTTGAAAAATAAAAAATTAACTGTAACGTTATAATATATTTGAAAAATATTAAAGTTTTAACGATCGTGTTCCAAGATTATAGTAAGATAATATTGTTTGTCAAATTTTTAATGAAGTTTTTTGCTAAAGTAATCAAAAACAATCATTAATATCTTATAAACATATATCATTGCTCTCCTTGTTGGCTTCTTTAGTTGTTTTTTGGACAAAATCATCGCGATTCCTCCGCGAGCGCAACCATCCTCACATTGACGTTATAACGAGTGTGCGTCGTTGGGTGAATGACTCTTCGACGACAAGCGCTCGCTCATTAACGTACGTGCGTGTCTATTACGCGATTCACACAGAGAGAGAGAGAGAGAGAGAGAGAGAGAGAGAGAGAGAGAGAGAGAGAGAGAGAGAGAGAGAGAGAGAGAGAGACGACGTGGGGCAGGTCCCCTTCTAATAATGTCATTGTCGGATTTCACTGACAGCACGTGCCGACGATTTACCTGCTGACCTGCTGACGCTGACCACTCCGATCAACCTTCCACCGTGCGCGCATCACTGAACGGAATTTGATTTACTGTCACGTTCCAGTTGTATGCGAAAGCATCTCTCAACGGAGGAATTAACGCTATGAGACCATAATACAAACAGTATCAATATAGCGATTGAAATTCGCATTCGCAAATCCGCGGAAAAATAAACTACATTTTTTTCAGTAATATTGAAGATATTTCTTCAAAGCATTACTAAAAAAAACTGCAATATTAAAACATCGAAATATTAACAGATAGTTTATTATATCTTAATAATACGATAAATAGCGAAATTTTAATAAGTTTTCAAAATATTGAAAAATTGAAAAAACATACTGTTGAATTAATTTTTTGTTATCATCAAAGTGTTTTTAGCTTCAAATAATTACTAGAATATGAGTTTTTTCCATGTTTATTGCAAATAAATCTTTGAAAATTTTTACAAATAATTTTGCAATATTTCCAAACTTTTATTAAACACAAAATATGAAAATATAAAAATATGAAAATTGAGAAAAATCTATTTCTTTCAATTTCAGATAAATGGAAATGGCGTTCTCTCATTCGCTAGGACTATGCAAAGATTTTTCAATATTGCGTTCCCTCTTGATGACCCAGTCATTTCGCCTCTTTATACACACGTTGATACGAGAGCTTCTGGAACGATTTATTGGAGCGAAACAGATTCTTCTGAAATTCTCGCTAGAGCCGGAGGATTGGTTCGAAATGCTTTTAAGGATGCCATTGATTTTGTGCCTACACATGTTTTCTTGGCTACTTGGGTAGACGTTGGTTATTACAATGAGCGAAATGATAAGGCAAGTTATCGCCTTATTGTTGAAAATTTTCTGATTTTTTTTGTCAAATAAAATTTCATATAATAGAAAGAAAAATGTTAACAATATTTTATTGATTTTTAAGATTATATTTAAAATTAAATATCTTCCCTTTATTTGAGAAAAATGAGAAGGAAAGATAAACGCATATAATAAACTTTTTCGTAAATACATAGTCGAATAGCATCGTTCATAGAGTCGCCTTTCAGGTGAATACTTATCAAGTCGCTATATCATCCAACGGTACGCATTCCTTTGTTGAACTACTATACCCGGAAAATGGTATACAGTGGATTCAGGGTGAATCGCATCCCAACGGTCTCCCAGATGCCAAGGCGCAGGCAGGATTCATGAGCGAGGGCAAAATGTATACCCTGAGGGGCTCGGGCACGGACCAAATTCAGAATGTCGACAAGTGAGTAATGGGGAGTGTGGAGGCGCCGGCTGTATTCACGTGCGACGTATTCATGGGCCTTTGTAATTGTTTTCAGGTGGTCGAATGTAAATCGGCCTGGCCAGTGGGTGTTTCAAGTCGGTCCCATTGATGAAGGTGAAAATGTGAAGACTCCCGATAATATCGAAGGTAACAAGTATAAAGTAATCATATGATAAAATACATAATAAAAGATATGAAAATATACTTATTTAAATGACATTTTAAATTTAAAACGTCAATGGCTCGGTAAATTAATGTACAGGTAAAAGTTTAAAATACTCTCGTTTGACGGTTTCTATGTCTGTTTTATATGATTCATATAACCTGCAATAAAACGATTTGAAAATCGCAAAACCGAATGTTATCTCAGATGTTGCTCGAATTAAGCAATAAACCCTTGTTAGACACGATGACTATGCATCAAGCGGCCAGCTGCAGAACCGGCGCCACCACTTGCCACAGCAAAGCGACCTGCATTGATTACGAGATCGGATTCTGCTGCAGTTGCAAGCAGGGCTATTTCGGCAATGGGAAATCCTGCCAACCAAACGGTGAGCTATTTATCAACGGTGTTTGTCGAAATCTCACGTGTTCGTTGTGAGATAAGTTGTTTGTGAGCTTGAACTAATGGCATACAAACGCGGCCTTTGAAGTATTCTTGAAACCTGATAAAGAAGAGATCTTTCAGCGTTTCCCCTCTAAACTCTTTACGACGCTTCGCCTAACGCGGACAAAGGTACGCAGAAGTCGTAGGGCAAATAGATGCAGTGCAGTAAGTAGCTGCGTGCAGTGCTCTGTGTGTTCTCTGATCTATTCATAGTTTATGAGACTGATTCTTACTACTTCCACGGTAACATCATAAAGACGGCAATACCTTGAATACTTTGAAATGGGCCAAACATTTCTTTGATCGTGTCGTTGACAGTGTCCCTCCAATAATTTCTAGGAAAAAATATAAAGATTTCTTAAGAAATGCAAAAGGCTGAGATTGTATATCTCTCAATGTTATTTTGTTGCCAATTAATTAATGCAAAAAGTTAAATAGATAGCAATTACGAATATTTTGAAAAAAAGAATGTTTTGCACATATATATATATGTGTGTGTGTGTGTGTGTGTGTGTGTGTGTGTGTGTGTGTGTGTGTGTGTGTGTGTGTGTGTGTGTGTGCGCGTGTGTATGTGTGTATATACAAATTTAAGAGTTTATTAAAGACGCAAAATTCACAATTATAATTATTATAAATTAAAACAAAGGTATCATAAAATTTCTTCCAAAAAATTTAATTTTTAGATGTTCCTCTTCGGGTTATCGGTCGAATATCTGGAAAACTAAACGATATCGAATTTCCCTCGAGAGATCTTCAATGCTATGTACAAACCAAAGATGGAAGGACATATACCGCTTTATCGAGAGTACCTGAAGCAATCGGTGCTAGTTTCCAACTTTTGGGCAATTTGGGTGGCGTGATTGGCTGGCTATTCGCGAAACCTGTTAGCGATACTGAAAATGGATACGAGCTTACAGGCAAGAATTTTATATTATATGAATTACAGAATTTCTTTCGAAATAGACTATCCGCTAGACATAGTATATATATATATGTGTGTTAAAATTTTTTTATTTATTCAATACTTCTGTACCAATAATATATAATAAAATGTTTCTTTAGATACATCAATAAATAATAGAAAACTATTCCACATAAAAATAAAATATGTTAATGATATTGAAGATCATCGTATGTAGTCATGTTGGTACCTTAACAAACTTGATAAATTCAAATGTCTTAGAATGTATTTACAAGATTGCCGAAGGAAAGCAGGTTTACAATTACGCAGGTATTCATACGAGCGTGTTTCACGGGCAGGCGGCTTATTCAATCACACGGCGGAACTGGTCTTCCCCTCGAGCGGCGACAAAGTGACAATACGCAGCAATTACCTTGGATTGGATGTCTTCGGTCAGCTGAAAATGGAAGCAGAGATCACAGGTACGGTGCCACATCTAGACAGAGACGCAAAGGTAGACTACGGCGATTACGACGAGCTCTACACCCGCGCCCAGCCAGGAGTGATCCTTTCCCAAAGCGAGCGTACCTGTAAAGTTTTGCGAGGCGGCGGGGACGAGCGGGAGATTAACTTCAAGCTGGATCAGATAATTAGTTATCAGGAGTGTCCATACGCTATCTTCGATCCTGAAGACGACACGACCAGGCTGAAGTTTTTCAGGGGTGTTACTGCTTACGAGAGCACCGAGGGCATTATTCGATTTGCCGTCAACACCAAAATAACACCTCTCGAGGAAGAGGACCCCTGTATTCAAGGACGACAAACATGCGGTGATCACAGCTCTTGCGTAGTCGACGGAGATAGCTTCAAATGTGTATGTAACGCAGGGTGGGTATTATTAATGATTGTTCTTACAAAATTATCTTTATAAGAAAAATTCTTCTTTTATTTTACATATATTCGAAAAATCATTTTTCAGATATATACATAGATATATTGCAATGCAAAAATGTTTTATTAATTTTGTCAAGGTATCAAATTATAATTTTTTAATTGATGTAATCAATAATATTTATTACATCGTTTGACTGAGAAGGTATCAGTATCTATACGAAGAGGATGGCAGTGCGATTTGCGTAGACGTGAACGAATGCACAGCCGGTAATCACATGTGTTCCCCAGACGCTCAATGTATTAATCAAGAAGGAAGTCACATGTGCCAATGTAGAACTGGTTTTACGGGAGATGGTCGTGTCTGCGAAAGTAAGCGTCATTCATATTTATTTTATAATAAATTATCATTTTCTAACACCGCAATTACCGTACTGTGATAACATCTGACAAAGTCGATCAAATTCTTACTGCTGATAGCAATGAAAATAATCTTTACATCTGACAGTACTTTTGATCAAATGTTTTTCTTACATTATTAATCTTCAATTTTGAAAATATGTAATGTATAAAATATTATGTTCGTACACATATATTAAATATTTAATTGAGTTCGTGTTTATCTTAGTTTCATCATCTACTTAATTATCAATATCTAGCTGTACAATATTATTTATAATGCAGGATTGCCATCATGCGAAGACACACGTTGCGGAAATTATGAACAATGTGCAATGATCGGAGGTACGCCAACGTGCATTTGTATACCTGGTTTCGAAGAAACGGATCAAGGCTGTAGTGTCTCTCAGCATGGTAAAATGTTTTTTTAAATTTATAAATTTATATAAATTATGACAGGAGATTGTTAATCACTGATTTACTGATAAGCGCGGCAACTGTACTTTCACAGTACCTTGTAACGAGGAGGATAACTGTTCTCCATACGGACTCTGCAGTTTCGACGGAAATAGGAAAATGCATGTATGCATTTGTATGCCAGGTTACGTCGGTGAGTGAGGAAACTCAAAGGAATTTTTTGCCTATCGTTGATATTATGCAGAAAAATAAATATTTATAAATAAACTTTAAAAATATAAATTTATAAGTATAATATTGATATCCGAAAAATGATCCATTGATTTTAAACCACTCATTTTATTCGTATATTTAAAAAAATATTTAATAATTTGTATCTGAGATTCTTCTATTAACTCTTTCTTATAAATCCGATTATATATCATAAATTTTTATATTTTAAATATGAGTTTTATAACGCAATTCGAAACTAGAGTAATTAAATTGAATGCATGCGACATATGAATTAACCATTATTTGTCGCAACAATTGTAAACATTAAACACACGCGACCATATTGCAATTTGCAAAGTGTTTTCTGTCTGTTATTCACATATGCGATTATTTACAGGCGATGGGTACACGTGTTACTCCGAGTCCGATACCACCACAACAGACGAACCGCCGCAACCGCAGTGCGTGATTGGGATGTGTTGGTGTCCAAGTGGTTGGGAATTCCGCAACCATGCCTGCGTGAAGCAAGAGGGAGAATACACGACAGTTGACTATCGAGACTGTAAGTTGCATGAAAAATGATTCCATGATAAATCGTATGCTAACTTTTCGCGTAACTTTTCGCGAAAAGAATTTTTAACTTGGAGACTTAAGATTTACACGATTTTTTCCCGCATTATTTGTACATCATAGCTATTGCGCATATGGCATGTAGTAGAGAAATAATTCTTAAGCACCAATAATTTAATTGCACAAAGTGCTAATTAAGCAGTAATAGAAATTCTTTCTGTTGAGATGTTTGCATCGATAAAAGGATGATTCTTGAAAAAAATTGAAAATATCGAAACACCGAAATTTTAGATGCAATTCAGATAAGCAACAAATGTCTATATAACAACAAAAAAGAGTAATATATTATATTAATGTATTAATTATTAATAATATTGTATTTTAAAACAACTCATGATTATACTATATATCTACTAAATGAACCATAGTTTATAATAAAGTATAGCGCCACAAAAACAAAAGCAAAACCAACAAATTAGTACGAATAGCAAAATTTTCGTTTGTAGTGAAACAATTATGTTAATTTAATAGACGTTAAATGTTTTATATTGTTATAGTAAGGTTTGCTATACCACTGCATTTGGTGCATTTTTTTCGAGGATCATTTTGATAGAAGATAGAAGAATAAAAAGTAAAATATAGATGAGAATTAAAACAATTCGCAAATGAATTGCATGATGTTCAACTGCATGCAAATAAATTAACATAACTTGAACCTGGCGATGTAAAAATCAATATTTAATAACGTACGAGATTACGATAGTTAATAGTATGCGACGAACATCGTTCGTCGATGCATCATGCGTTTTAGTATCAGCACATCCGCTCCCCGGATGCTTCGACGACGTCTGCATATGTCCCTTGGGATACGATTACGACCATTTGGAACGAATTTGCGTTCCACAGCCAGGATACCGCCACGACACGAAGGGTCCATCAGGATCTAAGCGTACGACGCACTCACCGCTTAGCTTTAATTTATTTATTAATAAGCATTTATTCATTAATAAGCATTAATATATTATAAGTTGCTTTGCATACCAGTCTCTTTAACAAGCTTGTGATGTCGGTATTAACGTTATTTTTATGTGGTTGTTTTAATTTTATCAAGTTGCAATATTCCTCTTAGCTAACCGCGTAATTAATAAAAATGCTTGCGGGCTCGTACATTCAAACACGCAGAAACTAAAAATAATATTTTTAACAACCAAAATTCTCAATAGTATAACGAAATCGGTCAACAGCCTTTGTTAAAACTCAATATAAAGTTTTTGTACGTAAATTCGCACAAAAAATTATATATCTCGAATCTCATCGACACACGCAGTGCTAACAAGAAAAAAGCCCTTTTTATAAATAAATGTACTGAAAGTTTTGCCATCTTCTAAGTCCTTAAACTCACTTTTAGAAAGTTGTGATGCGCAAGCTTTTTAGTAAATAGCACGATGGAAGATACCTCGGGAAATTGAGAAATGTGTCTATGTGCATGTAATACTCTTGAAAGGGAATTATGAAATCGTTTTCGCAAACGTGATTGAAATATTCTAATTTCATTAGACGGTTAATATTCATGCTATAAATAATGCAGAAATATTCTGTCTTGCAATACTCTTTAGGTATGAATGAATAAATAAATAATTTGATTTCAAGGCGGATGTTTATCTCGAAAAATATTTTCGATGTTCATTCGAGATGCGAGCTGCAAGCCGTCGCACATCAAAATAAATATCGATATTCTGATAGATGATAGTGAAATAATGCATCACAACTTGTATATTTTCTGAACAATATCTTTTCTCAAAACTTTCATCTCATGCTACGTTCATGATATTGATATCGATTTCTCTCAAAACGAAATAGAATTTTTCAGATCATCGCTGTTACGTTTGTTAATATTCGAGAGTTTCGAAGTATCTTATATACACACGATTACCAGAAGAATTATTCTCGACAAGAATCATAACTTTTCACAAATATCATTGCGCGCTCATGAAATCGCGAAGATCTCGCTATTTCCATTAAATTTTTTGATCTCGCTATCGGGACAGCCAGCTATCATCGCCGCTTGCCGTGCCATGTATTATAATCGCGCACACGCTTGTGTCCAGTATCTTGCAACGTGGTGAACAGGTGTCATCCCTACGCCCAGTGCATTTATGTGACAAGTACCAGCAATTATGAGTGCCGCTGCAATCCGGGATACGAAGGCGATGGTATGGAATGCACCAAGACAGGTATGTGCAAAGTGTAAAGTGCATCTTACATCTGTATTTAGCAAAGCCATAATAAATAAGGATATTGGAGAGCGCACTTTAAATATTTTCTTTTAAAGTTACCTTTGTACATAAAAAGTTTTAAGTAAATCTTTCACGTGTGCAAAAAGATAAGATTTTTTTCAAATTTTGTACACTTTCATTTCACTTTCATTTCAGTATATAAAGGATAAAGTTTAACATTAAACATTTCATTTCAAAATAAATTGCGCTTTTTGATATTCTTGCGTAATTCTATTTTTCTAAGATAAAAGCCTAAATCGTGAGAGCAGTGAAGGTATGTTGATAATATAACGATATGATTTCTTTTTCTTCTTCTTTTGCTTCATACAGAGGTATCCTGCTTGGAAGTGGATATCTGCGACCCCAACGCGTCCTGCCAGCATGAGGAACCAATGGCAAAGTGCGTGTGCAATCCAGGATATGAAGGCGACGGAACAACATGCAGTCCTATCGGTGCTTTCATTTCACCCATATCTTTTTTTTTTCAATTTTTCTTTCGCTCATTTCGCGCCATTGCATACGTCGCATGACGCATTTCGGAATGTCAATGCGATTTCTTTCTTTCGATCGATGATTCTCTCAATTGCGCATACACATTGCCTCCTTTGCCTTTCGCATTGCAAATCGAGAAACCACAATCATGATCGAAACTTTTAGTTCGACTAGCGATTCAAATGGGAATAAAATTTGTCTTTTGTACATCGCGCTGTACAATTTGTATGACACGAATCGATGCAAGGCGTGCCGGCTGACATTAGTCTCCTTATGTTTTAGACGAGTGCAACGATAATTCTGAATGCGAGAAGAATGAACAGTGTACCTATCACCCTATGACCTCGCGCTACGAGTGCACCTGTAAATCCGGATTCAGCGTAGACGCGGAGGATCGATGCGTGCTATCCGATTGCTCGACGAATCTTTCTCAGTGCCACGTAAACGCGCAATGCGTCCCGTCCGACGACGGCGGCTACAAATGCGTCTGCATTAATGGTTATCATGGCGATGGTATGCGCCAGTGCGTGGAGGACCATATCGGCTGTAATGTTTTGAATAACTGCGGTCGAAACGCAGTTTGTGGATACAATCAAACGTCCGCGAATTTTGCGTGTGTTTGCCAACCGGTGCGTACAGATGAGTATCATATCGTCATGTAAGATAATCAAGTTTGTTGCGCCTGGAATGTCCGTGCATTTCTGCACTCTACATTTCTGTGCACTTCTGCACTCTACATTATGCCGTGTGCCGCGCACACCGTGCGTAAAAAGAGATAATTTTAAACACATTTTAATTTTAAAATTTGAAAATGTTCCTTTCAAGAATCTCAGACACGGTTAATCACTTGAGAGCAAAAGTAAACTCATTCTCAAATTACATACAAAATACATTTTCAATTGTCTAAAACAATTGAAAATGTAGATTAAAAAGAGATACTTGTTTTTAACAATGTAATGTATCGTAGTAACTTTTTCTCTCTGCTTTATAACGAAAGGTAATTTATAAAATAATTGCAATCTAATCGCTTTCAGGGTTATTATGGTAATGGTTTCACGTGTCGGCCGCAATTCTCGTGCAGACACGATCCAAATCTCTGTTCTTCCGACGCAACATGCGTGTCGACCGGTGAAAATCAGTTCTCTTGCGTTTGCAACGAGGGTTACGTGGGCGACGGAATAAATTGTAAACGCCAGCCAAAGCACGACTCCAACTTTTTACTGGTGAATCAAGGAATGGCTACGCATCGAATACCATTCATGCCCACGCAACAGAATCCAGGAAATCCAATCTATATAGCTTACACGCAAATGGCAATAGCTTTAGATATCGATTGCCTTGGCGGTAAAGCTTACTCCAGCGATATTACTGGTAAATTTTTATTTCGATGAGTCTATCTTCTCCGAATTTATCAGTACTATGTATCCATGATGATTAAAATTAATTCTCGTTAAAAAAATTAAAAAAAATATGATTAAATAAAATAAATTTTATAAAATAATACATCAAAAATTTTGAATAAAAAATATAAAATTCTAAATATATTTTACAACAAATGTGGCACACAGCTTCCAATTGGATTTATTATTAACACATTTCTTGAATGTCGATATATTGAGAAAACAATTACAATCTGAGAATAGGATACCTTTGTAAGATAAAATCGCAATCTATCTCACAGGCAACAGAATAGTGGAACTATCTTATAACGGATCGATGGCAGAGACATTTATTCCGAAAGTTAGCAGTCCCGAGGGATTGTCGGTCGATTGGGTCTCGAGGAACATCTTCTGGACCGACTCAGGTAAGACGACCGTCGAGGTTGCCAGTCTAGTGACAAAGAAACGCAAAGTCCTCGTTTCCGATGGACTGGTCAATCCAAGGGGAATAGCTGTTCATCCATATCGAGGGTAAGTTTATCCATACTAGGAAATCTATTTGCAAAATAGCAAATTATTTTACGTTACATATTTATAATAGAGATTTGAGCTCTTCGTCATGTAGTATTTTATATCTACAGATTAAGTAATTTTAAATTATTAATAAAAGTGGTAACAAAATGTCAATATAATTTTAATCCTGTAATCACATCTCTCAACGACAGGTCTATTGAAAGTATCACGTTATAATATCATCGATGTGATCTTTTTATATTTAAATTTTCCAACGAATATTTCTATTTCAGAAAAATATTTTGGTCTGATTGGAATCGCGCCTCCCCCAAACTGGAATGGGCTAACGAAGATGGAACAGATCGAGCAATCTTCCTTCAGGGTGATTACGTTAAGCTACCAAATTCATTAACTATCGATTGGGCGACGGATGAGCTGTGCTGGGCCGATGCCGGGACGTTCACGATAAGTAAATATAGATTTTAATCACGTGAACGCGTCGAAATAGCATCCATTAATCTTAGTAGGAAAATGTCTGACAACGCGATTACGTTTCATTACTATGAAGCTTGCTACCTTAACAAATAATCTCTTGTTTTTAGGTTGTATTGAAATAGACAGTAAGAAAGTCACTGTTGTCGCTAATGAACTTACTTATCCATTCGGCTTGGCAATTTCTCAAAATCATTACTATTGGACCGATTGGAAAACGTAAGGGAATAAAATATTCATAAACGTGCGCACAGACACATACGGACAATTCAAAAGATGCTATAAAACAAAAGTTTTTATATTATATTCCTTTCATTGCAGACATAAAATCGAAGTCGGCATGAAGACTAATGGCGAAAGACGCACACCATTATCTGTCCCGCCAGGTGGAAGTGGGAAGCTATATGGTATCGTGGTCGTTCCCGAGTCATGCCCCAGAGGTAAATTTTTCATCTCCATAAAGATGAATTCTTCATAATTACATATTTCTTCGTATAATTTCGTATAATTTCAGAATTTACTATCCTAATCAAGTTTTGCCAAAACTAGAATTAAAAATTCGAAATTTTCTTAACTTCAGGTCAAAAAGAAATTCTCTGGAGAATTTAATATCGTTAAAAGTTTACGAGATCGTTTGTTTGCAGTGACAAATGTGTGCCAGTATGACAACGGAAGATGCAACAAAAATCAGCTTTGTCTACCGGACGGCCAAGGCGGCAGAACGTGTGCATGCGCGGACGATGCGGTAGGACCTTGCACCGACTCCCATTATCTGTCTTAAATCCGTCCTCGAGCTTGTACGGAAAAAAAATCAACGCAAAGTTCCGCGTCGCGTCTGACATTATAGTAGATGATAAGAAAATCTCGCACTGATGCTCACATCGAGCTAAAATCGTAATAACCACTAGATCAAGTGTAAATTATAACATTATTCTTAATATTAATTAACTGTCACCGACATTCTTAAATAACGTCTACTTTTGTATCTATCAGTCGCACCGCGCGGCACAAGCTATACTGCGATCTTATTTAATAAAAGTAAAGGAAACAGCGAACGAAGCTTTGCACTGAAATTTTACACGATTGACCAATTCCATTTCCCTCTTCTAAATCTTTTCCGAGTTTATTCGTTTGATTAGCTTCATAATTAATTAAAAGGAGAAAAAAAATCAAAATCAAAAGAATCTTATATAAGACTGCTTTATAAAAATTAACAATTATTACCATCCTGACGTAGTGGAGTAAAATCCAATTAATTACGACCACTGTAACTATATTCATTTCATTTCATTTCATTTTCCATATTTTTAACATCAATATATATGTATATGTTACATATATAATGTTAACACATTGTTATTTACATAAGAAATAAAAACTAATTAAATAAAAGCAAATTACTTTTTACTCAAGATAAATTATATCACAAAATTTTAAAGAATAAAATATTCTTTAATGCTCTTAACATAACGAATATTTTCTTGTCAAATACTTATTTTAAAAATATGATATTTAATATGTGATCGGAAGAAAAGAAATTGAAAGAGCAATACGATAAGAAGAGAATAAGAAAGTGACATAAGAAAGAGAGAGATAAGACAGTGACCTCAAAAACTGACAAAGAACTTGATCCTCTTCAATGGACTTTCATGCACTTTCATGACAAGAATCTCTTGAAAATGCATGTCGATAGATCTTCTTGTCGTTCTACAATATAATGATAAAATTCTAAAAATAGATGCAAATTGATGCAAATCGAACCAAAAGTACTATTTCGTTAATACTCTTCTTTAAGCAATATTACAAAAAATGACATTACATAACGGGCGAAGCCAAAATAAGAACGGCTTAAAATAAATCGGAAGGCCAATGCGTCGCACGTAAGAAGCAGAAAAGATCATAATATTTCTTTTTTAATATATTTAATGGTATTCACATTTCTATTCAAATAAAATAGTGTAAAATAAAAATTGTTCAAAGTTAAGAACAAAATAGTCTGCGAAATTAAGCAACTATCTCTCTGAAAATTAACGAAATTCGACAGTAACTTTGATTTAAATAATAATAATAATCTTATACAGATTATCAGCATATTAACATCATATAAAATATTTTAACTTTTGAATTTAAAGATGTCCAATGTTTTAATCAATAAGTTTCTTGAGATTGAAGTAATGAGATGACTCTGTTAATGTTTAAATTGATTATTGTACACTGCAAATGCTATTTGCAATATACATGAATAAGTATTGCTTATTGATGTTTAGTGATCCGCAGGCGTTGAATACTTGCGTGAATTGAAAAAGAAGATTGGCCATTGGCCATTGAAGTCTGTCATCGACAGGTGCTCAATCAGACTATTACGCTATAGCTTTTCAATAAGAACGCTCGTTCTGGAATGTAATACTTGCCCACGTACAATGTTCTATCATCAGATTACTTTAATTATAACCAGTATTAACATTCACCAAAGTTTAATACAATCGAAGATTACTTTTCAATGTTTGTCCATAATACAATAGATAAAGTTAATTGTATTGAATAAATAAAAGCATGTAAATAAAATATATATCATATAAATATCTACTACTGGCTATTTATATTACGTACCAAGAAATATTTTATTTAATTCTTTTTATCCTTTAATTATTAACAACATTATAATAAATAAACATTTAAAAATTTTGTGAATAAAAAATATTGATATTTAAATCAATTTTTTTTAGATTGGTTATTTAATTTCCATCCAACACAACAGTTTCACCGCAAATTAACTAAATCGCAAACTTCCGTGAAGAAGTTATGGCTAACAATTATCGCAATATAATTGAAATGACCTCCCAAAGTTTGCTATAAATGAGGAGAAAAAAGTTATTAATTTCGCTTCTATCATAATGTCATAAAATTGACATTCTTATAATTAAAACTCTTATCGTTAATCTTCTCCTGCTGATAATTTCGAGTTTACTGAAACTTAAAAGTCAAGAAGAGAAAGAAAAGAAAACATTATTTTCTGTTTGACTGAGTTATAAATCTTATTCTCTTCTCATTTACTTAACAATTTGGTAAACTACATTTTCTTCATTCCTTATAAATAATGTATAGCAAGAGATTATAAGAGTCGACTGTTTTTTTACCATTTCATTATCACACTACAGAAAAAGATTACCGACTAAAGCAAAAGATTAAAACAGTATTTAAAATTAACAAAATAAAAAAAATATTGAATACTCATTGTACATCAAATATAATTTGCGCACAGCATGCGTAATATCATTGAATATGCAAGAAATAAGAAATTTTACTCGCTTGAAAATTCGTATTATACCGACGCTACTTCGAGTTCAATGTTTCAAGTCACGCTTGAGATACATTTTTAGCGTAATCAGAAAAAGGAAAAAGAAGCAATTATTACCGTGAATGCTTTCTTTCGGGCGGCTTTTATAAGAGCTTCACGCTAGAAGAGAGAGAATGTGGCCTCAAGTCTCAGGAGGATAATGCATCAGCGACGGGTGCGACGCGGACGGCGCCAGAAGAAGCGCGCAAGCGAGACAGTAGAAACAGCCACTGAGGCCAGACCACGGCTAGTAGTCAGTCGGCGGTCGGAGTCCGCGCGTGACGGGTCGCGAGGTGATAAGCTTGCGCTGCTTGCTCATTCGGTCGACGGCGGCGCGACGTCACGATAGACTCCGCGCGCTCGCAAGACAGAAATACGTGCGTGCGTAACGCTTCGTGTGCAGTGAAAAGTGTTTTTTTTTTTTTTTTCGAATGTACGTCATGCGTGGACGTGCGTGTCTTCAGTGATCGAGCTCGGATTTTCGAGCGGGTGACGAGAATCCTCGCCCCGATACGGGAGTCCTCTCATCTGAATCGCCTCTCGTACGTACTATCCATATGGGAATCACGCGAAACGCGCATTCGTAATTCCTCAATTAAATGCGAGCACGCGTCGGAAGACACACGCACCGATAGCGGCGGTGGTGGTGGTGATCTGGACCGATGCATCTCGATGGCACACGCGACAAAAATATCCACGAAAGATCTCGGCATCTCGCCAAGCGGCCTCAAGAGCTACCGTCGATGTAGCTTTGATAAGATAATCCCGTGAGAGATAGTCATGGTGATATAATAGCGCGTCGATGAGCGCGGCGAAACTAAACGCATTCACGCGATATTATTTTCTCTATTACGGAAACGGGGGTTCGAAAAATCTGCGGAATGATAACGGCAGTTCTCCTGAATGTTGAATCGACGTTACGTGGCAAGGAACGTAATAAACGCGGTCCTCGACGTCCGCGTTCGTATTGAGGTTCCTTCTTACAAGAGGACGAATTTCACGCGAGCACGAGACGGCATAAAGGCGTCCCCGCGTCTAGCGTTTATGGAGCTCCGAGATTCCTCGGAAATTATACTGCGCCCGAATGCAGACCGCGGAGGGAGATATGGAATGAGCGCATGAATGCACGGCTATTCTTGAAGAACGTTCGCGGCAGGAGCTGTGCACCGTTTCCTAACAAAAAGAGTCACACGTCAGCTACTGAAAGGGAATACGTGCGCGTAGAAAGGAAACGTCAAGTATTCTAGGCACGCGTGTATGACAACGAAAACTCGTTCACCTGATCATTCCTTCATTCTTCGAAATTTTTCCAATTGCATAAGTCGTACGTTTCGAACGTGACGTAAGTCAAATCTCGAATCTTTCCCATCTAATAAAATACTTAACGTATTAATTTATTTATTAACATTTTTCTTGATATTAATAAGATATTGGGAATAAACTTAAGAATTCAGAAAAGATGACATTCCACACATGTGTCACGTTTCTATCGATGCTATGAAATTCACTACTCTGATTAACTAGCTACATGTCAATCGTGTTTATGACAAAAAGAATATGTAATCTTATAATTAACTTTCTAATTGAGTTGTTTAATAATATTAATTTTTCGTACTTTGCAAGCAACAATAATAATCCCGGCACTGCTTATGATAATTCTTGTTGTATTGCTTGTTTGTAAAAATTCTACATACAAATTAGTAATTATAAATTCCACTGCCTACATTTATAAAAGATCAATCATGAATAAATAAATTAACACAATTTACACGAGACAACAATCGAAATAACGTGCTATTTGATATGACGTCTTGTTACGAGATTTCTTTAAAATTATTATTATTTTTCTGTTGCTTACAAATTCGAGTAAAAACCAAAAAAAATATAATTACCGAACACACGAAAATACAACCACTAATCGAAACATGGAAATGTGAGAAAAACTGCTACTTTTAAAAATACGAAGTAAAATACAGAATTTCTTCAAAATAAAAATCTTTTATATTTTCTTACTGATTTATTAATCTTGCGAATTGTTAAAGTTTTCTCGGTTAAAAACGTGTGATATTAGACATAATTGGAAAAGATTTAACACGTAAGAATATCATATGTGTATAAAGAGCCATCATATGTCAAAAATAGACAATTGATCGAATTATTGCAGAGATTGATAAAATTCCGATGAAATTCAAAACCACGTAGACGAAATTCGTTTCTGCCAAGTAGCTCTTCGCGAACCCTTTCATGCATATTCATTTGCGGATAGAAAAAGAAGATGATAATACTCATAAATACAGAATTCTTTGCAATATGACGATTCTTATATGCAAAACTTACAAAACGAAAGGTTGGCAATTCTTATCCAACATGAATATGAAAGCTTTTATGATAATCATAGTTTTCTGATATTGTCTCTTGTTGAGCAAAAAGTTGATAAATGTAAATTTATGTCAGCAAATAACAATCTTTTTTATAATAAATTCCTACTCAATAACTCTTATGAATATTTTTTCTTTCCTTTCAAATTATTTTTGCATTCTATACAAGTTATGAAATTTATGAGACATTTCACTCTTTACTCTTCAGATAATTCCGCATCAGATAATTTCGCATAGAACGTTACGAAATATGAAGATTTTTATAAAACTTTGTGCTTTAAGAGTGTGAAATATTTTTGATAAAATAATATATAAAAAAAACTAAAATAATCGATATAAAGTCTTAGTGAAAAGTTTATATTTTTGACATTTTGTAGCGCGGAACGGCGCCGCAGTGCCGTTGAGTGTCGTGCGATTTTTACAATTCGCTCTGTTGACGCCGTGGCGCGAGTTAAACGACCGTTTTTATTTCCCGTAGAGAAAAAGTGATTCCACGCTAGAAAAGAGAGCGAGACTGAAAGGGCGCGAAACATAGGAAACTCTGAGGAATAATAGCACTGTTCACGTAAAACGTACGTACGTTTTTTTAATCTATAAAAAATTACGAATGACGTGAAACGCCTTGCCACAATTCGTTAAATCAGAGTATCCGTTGGCCTGTTTGCCATGAAGTATCGACTCGATTGTCACTTTTTATCATGTCACGACACGGCAGTAATTCAGCTGTTTCCATTATTCACAGAGTTTCCATTATTTGCGAATGTAATCCATATTATTCCTTAGAATCCTTTCGCTTGTGTGAAATATGTATGTGTTATTTACTTACCTAGAACATTACGAAGGAAATATTTATATATGCATATATAAATTTCTGTCGCCACTAGTTACATAACAGCTTATTATCTAGCACATCGTATTAATTCGCGAATTTCTCTAACAGATTATGCATAAATCTACGAATAAAAATGAATATATATTTATAAAAGATTTTCTAAAACGCTTTAGCAATTTTACATCAGTGTAAATCTAAAAATAGTGTATAATGTTAAATAACAAATTTTTATACGTAAAAATGCTTTTCTGAAATCGAATATTGCTAATCGCAAAAGATGTGCCTCACAGCGATAAGACAACGGCAATAGTATAACTTACGAAAAGAGAAGTTCTTATCGGTTTTCCAATTTTACCATCGCTTCAGTTCTTCAGGACGCAATTGTCACGAAAATCCACGACGGTCGTAGTGCGGTGGGCACGTATACATACGAACAGACGCATATAAAGCAGATGTAGGATTGTACAGGGTTACACACACACACACACACACACACACACACACGCGCGCGCGCGCGCGCAAAATTCTTAGTCCGTCTTGTATTATGTCTTCCTACTAACTTCTGTCAGCGACAGCATTCACTGCTTCTGTTATATTCACCATAGCGATACTATCTGGCGGGTGTCAAGTTGTATTTCACTTGTAAATTATTTTTCCCACGAGTCTATCTCTCGGCACCTCGTCCGTCCGTTCGTTCGTTCGTCCGTCCTATCTACCACCCTCTGCTCCCCCTAGCAAACGCACCTCTAAAATATTTATGTTCACAGATATCGGGGCTTCGAGTCCAAATCGCCAGGCCACCGCACGCGAGAGTGCCGCGGGTCGATTAATATCGAGCTACCTGATCAAATCGCATTCGGATCGGTTTGAAAAAAAAGAGAAGGAAAAAAAATCCGTCATTTTGGGACGCATGCCGGGGGCTCTTCACGCAGTCGCGTATTGCGAATCGGTTCGTGCTGAATTGCCACGAATTTCAGAGATCGCGTCGCCGTGGGAAATTAATCGAACGTGAGTGTGTGCAGCTCGAACGACGAAAGTGGCTGTTCTCCGGATGCCGAAATTTTCCCGAATCCGGTGAATACCGCATTGGAAGCGCCGAGTGTAGCCAAAAAGGAGTACCAAGTGGAAAGGCTCTGTGCGTGAGCGGACGAACCGGATAAACAGCGCGTACGCCCCACGTGGAAGCCCGGAAGAACGTTAAATGAATGTTGTTACGGCGAGTGTTGGCGATCGCGACGAGAAAATCGAGGAGACACGGCAGGATCGCCCGATTTAAATTCATAGATGTGCGAGCGGACGGGTCCACAATGGTGGCTCGGCTCCCGCAACAAGTTCTGCTACTACTCGTACTCGGTGAGTAAGAAACACCCGTGGGTATTCCAACAAATATGTCTTACAAAATAATCGCACTTTCCTTCAATAATATTGAATCCCAACGAGAAAATAAGGAAGGTTGATAATATATGTATGTTTTGTATGTTGAACAAACAAAACTTTGTGAAAAAGAATTATTTTCGTGCCATTTAAACTAAGAAATCAATTTTGAATATTCGTCAACAACATTTTATTATTGAAGATAATGTGACAGCTGGAAAAAACGATCTACATAAGATCTACGCTCTATCAAAAATATAAATTTAGTATAATAATGTTTCGAAAAACTGGAATAATTTACATTACCCGATCGTAATTTGTAAAAAGAAACACGTATTAATAATAATTTCTGAAATATTTATATTTTTTAATTTTATAATTTTTAATATTTTGCATTTGTTTTCTTTAATTATTTCAATTCAAAATTATGAAAAAGATATTAATATTTTAACATTCCATCAGTTGGTACACATATTTTACAAAAATTTATTGTTCTTCGAAATTCCATTTACGCCACGTACAGAATAAGAGGCTCGTATATCCTCTATATTTAGGCACCAACCGAGTTAACCGGCCATGTGTATACACGCGTGTAGGATAAACGCATATAGCGCCAGCTGATTTAACGCTTTCGTCGTTTTCTTTTTTTCTTGGCGACGCCCAGTACGAATTTGCGTCGTATCGAATTTCGGTGTTGCGGCATTTTGAAGGTTTGTCTGATTAAGGACACAAAGAAGATGCAATCGAATAAGAATTTTTATACTTCATATAAGTCTATTCATTTTTGTACACAAACAATATTTTCAACATTTACAATATTTTATTATATAAGAATTTTTTAAGATTAAAACGTTCAAATCATAATTATATGATTTGAAAAAAAGCTTTAAAATTGTATTAAATATAATTTCAATTTAATTCAGCGAGTAACTCGCAATGTTTAATGCAAAAAGTAATTTACATTTACAAAAAGTAAATTTTATAAATGTTTAAATAACTTTTACAAATTGCATTTAGATAAATGTAATATTAAAATAGTGATATATATATATATATACATATATATATATATATATATATATATGAGTTATTATCGGGATAAAAATTAGTCAAAATAAAAAGAAAAACTTTTACGTGAAATATGATGTGAATATTATTTAATCAAAACTATTTTTGCGTTTTTATCGAGTGATGTACAAAACGGACGGAGATTAGATGCACACATAAAATTCATATATTTTAAGACAATCTCCTGTTTCTATCGCATACTATCTATTGCCAGTTTGCTTTGTATGAAAACGCACCGTTGAATGACATCGTGCAATATGCCGAGCTTATCGAACATGAAATTTTTTGCTTGATCCAAGTCCAGATCCGGTATGGATTTAAGACGGTACGTTCGGCTAATCCGCCTTAAAGGCAGAATAGCGGGGCGAGAAGTGGAAGTTTAATTAAGCCAGATTACAGGGACCGAAATGAATAAAGTTTCATCAAAGAGGATCACGAAAGACACTTCGCTACGAGAAAGATTCGTTTCAACTGAAGTAAGATCGAACGTCACGGTGGCAGTGAATAATACAATAAATAAAACATTAGGCTACTCATATACATCGCACGTAATAATTGTAATTACGAATTTCTTTTCTTTAGAAAGAGAACATTAGATAATTTCTAATTTGCCTTGAAATAAAACAAAGATTCTTTCAAATTAAAACTGAATTTGTTCTATGCACGGTAAAACCAATTTAAAAGATTAAAAAAAAAAAAATAAATAAATGTAAATAAATCAATAAATAAAGATAAATAAATTGCATGAAAAATAAATTCTCCATGCTTTTAGTCAATAAAATACATATGTATGCTAAAGCAATTTAATTATATCACACAAGAGACATTTAAATATCGATGGCATTACTTTTTCGTAATTACATTCAATTTTCGCATGTATAAAACACAAAACTTCAGTGCACAAAATTTCAATGCACTGACATATATGTCAGTGACGTGACATATATGTCTATATATTAAAAAATTCTGTCCAATTTTGCGAATCGGTTCACATAGTCGTTCACGCATGTACGGCATTTTTTTCTCGCGGTCGATCGATAACATCGGGCAAACGCCGATGGAGAGTCCTTCTCGTTGATCACGTAGTGCGTACTACCAGTTGCATCGTTAATTCACAGAGATACGTTCGGCGAACATACCGCAATATCTCTGTACAGATAGCGATCGACTCTATCCAATTTACAGATTTTCTTGCCATTTAGCAAGTAAATCAAATCAGATAATATCGTTGCATATTATTCTAATTCATCTCAACAAACACTTTGTGATGCCAATTAAAAGGAATCGTTTGTGATATTGTAACAATAATTGATTTTAAGTACAAACGTGTCAAAACTGAAACGCACAAACTATACATATTATTTACAAACATGTATATAATTCACTTAATGACGCATATTGCAACGTAATCATATAAAATTAGAAGCGAAATTTATAATAAAGTTTATCTATTTAGTAACTTTATTTAGTAACTTTATTACTATTTCGATAAATACTGCAAATATTATTAATCAAAATTAGATTCTCTATACAAAAGAAAATCCTGCAAATTATTTCTTGAAATGTTTCTCTTAACAATATATATTATATAAATAGAAATTCTATAATAGAAACTAGAATTTAGAAAATTAGTGAAAAATAATAAAAAAAATTTGTATTAAAAAGAAACGAGGTAAATCACATTTGATCCAATATCCTTTCTATACAAACAGATTTACGTTCAGGAAACATTAATGAGCTCTTTGTTGATCATGTGTATCATTGTCACGTGATACCAGTTGCATTACTGATTCGTGGCTAACACTCAATTGCGGTTTACTACGCCACTTCTGCAATTTGAATGAAACGATTAACATTGCGCGCATCTGCTATGATAATTAAACGTTATTTAATATACATTTCACAATTTAACATCGTACGAATAAAACGCTGTTTCCATAAAAAAATTAACATTTTTCTAGTTGAAGTAGTTCTGATAGCCATAAAACATAGATCACCAACGATATGCTTACATTCGATTGTCCATTAACGTGATTGGCGTGCATTGCAGCATCGCATTGCAGATTGCACTTTACTCTACTGTGCATTGCGTATTGCCAGTAGCAATGTTACAACGAGATTCTCATCAAGCCATGTAACGTTTGTTGATCACACTCAATTTCGAGAAATTTTCGATATATCGCAGCCTTATACTGTCAAGGACATATTAGTATCTAGTTAATTACATACATGAACGTATGTTTGATAATTGAATAATTGAATCTTTCTCCAATTTGATCAATGTACAAATATCATGATTATACATGAATGCCAAAGGCCATATGCTATTAGGATATAATATCGTTACATAAATAATTGCATTTCGTGTTAACAGATATTGAAAAATACATATAAAACATAGAAAAATATATATGACATATGAGTGATTGTAAAAATGTTACAACTGTATGTAAAGAATTTACGAGATTAAATTCTCGGCAAAGTCAATTTTTAAAGCATCAGAATTTCTGATTCTGTGACACGTTCATTGTAAATATTAACAATTACTATCCTTTCTCCTGGCTCCGTGTAAACACATTACACACGGTTTTGTTTTATTCTACTCTTTCCATTTGGAAAAGAAAGTACAATATGAAGTCTCGCAGGTTGAAAATAAAACTGAGTCCTCGCTTCGTAAAGGGAAAAGCATTCAATTTACATTCACAAACAAGGGATGCTTGATACATCTATCATCGTATTCAATTTTTCTTTTCTCTCTCATGTTCTTTTCTCGAAAACAAGCGTAACTATGCAAAGTTGATTTTGCATATGTATTTCTTTAGTTGACAAATCAATAAGAAGTTTCTCTTTATATATTCATCTTTCAACTTATGAAAAATCCCCGTGATAAAAGTTCTAAAAACAATATATTTCAAGTATAAGATCATCAATTTCAATTTAAAATAAATATCTTAGCTTGGTTAATTTCTAGTTAGTTTCCAATTGGTTAATCAATATAGTTTCAATTTTCATGATTGAATAATTATATAATTATTCATGATTAAATTGAATAATTGGTAAATTATCAACAAGTTTGTATTGTAAATACAAAATTATCAAAAATTTTATTGCAGAGGCAAAATATAGAAATAAAATTTCCAAAAATTTTTCAGTTGCAATAAAATTCTATGATATTCTTAGATTTTCAAGGAAAATTATTAGTAATATTAATTAATAATGCAATATTTTTATCAAAACATTGAATAGGAATTGAATTTTCTAATGATTTTGGATAAAAATGAATAGGACAAAATTTTTTCAATTACATGTCACATTTAATTTTAAAATTGCTACAAAATATTATGCAATTAATAAACGTTTAAAATCATATACTACATTTACAAGAATATAATTTAAAATTTACAGTCGAGAAATATTATATTGACGAAAGAATTGCAAGCTAATTAAAAGAAGATACCCAGAAATTTCATTTCTCAGTAAATAATCGGATTAAAAGAAATATAGCTAAATGTAATAATTTTACTCTTATTAAAGGCAAACGGATCTATAAAATAACAGGAAAACCAATATTAATTAAAAGTTAAGTCGCGTAACAAACCAGAATTCCCAACAATGAAAAGTACTCTTCCTTAAATTCATTTGTCTGCAAAAATAAAATTTCTTAGGGAATAATAAAATTATAGTGTCATGAACTATCATATGAGTTTCTCACATCTTTATTTCTAAAACTTCTTAAACATTATATTTTCTTACTTTGAACTTTATAATATCACCCACAATATATTGTTTACTCAACATTAGCCATATAATTATTAAAAATTATATAATAATCTTAAACATTTATGTTTAAAATTGTTATGATTTTTAATAATTTATCTACTTATATAAGACAAAGTATCTTCTTTGAGAAATAAATTATTTTAATACTTGAAATTAAAGATCATACTAAGAAACTTTGCAAATTAAACATTTCTTGTGACATTCTATGTGTGATGCATTCTCATCAAGAAAATTAATATTTTTGTATTAAAAGAAGGACAACGGATATTATAAAACCATAATAATTTTTTAACGTAGATATCAAAATGGTTATTGTATTTATAATATTCTACAAATTCAACGTTGTTGTATTTCAGTTATTAATCCTGAAATAAATTCAACAAAGAAATTTGATGGCATTTTGATGACATGTTGTAAAGAATTTATTTTATACATGAAATTTAATGTATTTATTATGGTGACTACACAGTTATGATAAACAAAAATTGTAAAATATGTATATATATATATATATGTGTATATATGTATATATATCTTGAAAAATAAACCATATCGCGACGAGAAGAAACTAAATTATTACAAAATAATTTTCTGGCAAATACAATTACTATCTCGACATTATGCAACCAATTAATTTAAAGTGATATATAGCCTTATTTGCGTGCGTCCTACATTTTCTAATTAATCATATTGATCAAAATTGTTATTGTTTAATGATTGATTAATGTTGATTAATTTATATCACAAACAATTTTGATTAATTTTATTTTTTGATTAATTTTATCTGATTAATTTTATTAATATCCATTGGTCATTTGTAAAACTAATACCGTGTATTGTACGAATAAATATTTTGTACCAATTTATCAAAAATTAAAATATTCCTGTAAAGGAAAAATATAAATATCTCTATCATGGAAAGAAACGTTTTGTCTATTCATATTTTTATGAAATTCTTAATTAACCACAACGAGCTGTCGACAATATTCGACAATGTGCTTTCATGACATTATAACAGATGACTAAAGTTTCTAGCGGATATCTCTATATGTGCGTGACAAGAATCGAGTGCGAGTTATAGGACAAGTAATCCGATAGAACATCGACCGTGTTTGCATGATTGTAGATGCCACATAAATATATATCCATTCGATATGAATCCCATTCAAATGCACCGCTACATTCGCAAGAGATTCCAGCATGCACTATCAGATCAATTTGTAAATTTCGAAAAGACGTTTCGTGCTTTGCATTGCGGACTAGAGATTTGTGGCAAAGCAGACGTGTAACTAATCGGGATCGATTCGTTAGAAAAGAAGAATCAGTGCTGGAGCATTGAAGCAACAGTATAAAAGATTTCAGGCGGAAACTGATTCTAAAGTTTTATTAAGGAGATAATATTACATTTTAATCAGTCAAGTTTCAAAAGGTGTTAAAATATTATCATTTCTTAATGAATTAATAAAGCTATTGAGTTTATGTGGTTCAAAACTGTTGGAAAGTTTAAAACCTCCCCTATATATTCGCGCGTGCATATAGTAATTCACCATTGGAATAATCGAGAGTGAAGAATATTTCTGGGACACGCGATTCAACAATTTCCATCTTTTGGATATATCACGATTCCCTCCAAGGAAACCGGTCTTTTCTGCAACGTCGGCGGCAGATAAAATCCGTACGATTAATAGGCATTCGCCGTCTTTTTGTTCCGCGTGCGGGTTATCATTCCTGCGCGTGAATTGTTCCGCCCCAGCTCGATGGTCCGAATTCTGGCACAGATCGTCGGTGATATATAAGTTATTCGTGATTGCTCGTGGCCCGGAATGTCTCGTGATAGCACTCGTTTCGCCCGCTGCATGAATAGCGGAATCATAACCGACAATGACCGTGACGAAGAAAACTAGTAACTTTGTACGGAAAAATAGACGTAATAGCAGGGAGATAGGAGAACATTTTTACATTACAAGATAGACGGCAAATAAAAGGATGATTTCTAGGAAGAGATTTATAATCATGTCGATGACCGTATGTGTTCATGTGCGAATATAAATTAAGATAATTAAGGCACGAATGTCGACAGTGACGGAGCAATGTGTTCATTAGCAAAACTCTGTTTGCAGAGAAAAAAGAGACAGGTCAGTTTTAATATGATTTTAAAATAAAATTAAAAGAGAATGTGTTATAAAATCTTAAAAAGCAATTTTTACTTAAAAAATTATTTGTAATGTACAAAAGGTATTAAGAGTAAAAACATGAACTCGTTAGAGCAATTAAGAGTTTATGAAAAGAAACAAGAATAAAAGAAAGAAAATACTACTGAAACAGCATTAATAAAAACTTTTTTATATGTGAAATAAATAATTTAAATGAAAAGCATATATCGCTTCAAACATATATTTTACATAATCTTTAATAAAACATGGACTTCATATAACCTTAATTAAAATAATAAATGTAATAATATAAAATAAAATATAAATATTTATAAATATTTTAAATCTAAATTTTACAGAACGGGCCTACAATTTTACTACAAATTTAATATTTTACGGCAGAATAGAATACATAGAACGAATATGAAATAATTCACTACATAAAAAAAATAGTCATAATATTTTAATAATATTTTATATAAAATCTTTCATCTTTTGTTTCATATTATATGTTTTTATTAATGCTGGAGCAAATTAAAAATTATTTTTTATTAATATATTAACTTAATATATTATCAACATTTTAAATCTTATTTCAATGTTTAATTTTTGAAAAAATGGGAAGTGAAAAAATCCAAAAGTATAGTAAAATAATAAAAGTCTAGAAACATGAATAGATATTAAAATGCGCAAAAATGACGTAGTAATTAATAATAGTTTTAAGCTTTAAACTTAATTGGAAACAACTTAATAATTGAAACATAATATTGCAGTTTTTGTTACTAATTTTTTCATAAAAATTTAATAATTTGCGAGTCAATTATTTTGCAAATATTGTATTCATATTTTCATATATTCATATCATTAAGAAGAAATGATACACACGCACGTGCAATCCATAAAACAATATGTGCACATGTGTTGTCCAAATAAATAATCGTAGCAGGTGTGTGAATTTTTGGAAGTAAATGAAGGAGTATAAAAGCTTGTAAAAGGACTACATAAACGCAACTTCAACAAAATTTAAGCAAATTAATGGCGAAAAGTAATTTTAAGAAAACATCTAAAGTTATGAATGCTTTAATGTTGCAAAAATAATAAGATTTCTCAAAACTTTTGCGCTAAGTTTATAATTTAAAAGTAATTGTGCTTTTCTGCAAAAAAAAGAAAAGAGAAATTTGAAGCAGAATAAAAATACAAATAAATAATTAATCTTACAAATAAATACATGAATATCAAAACATCAGAACATTAATTTAGTCATTAAAATTAAATACTTATATATTAAAGCATTAGTACTTTTTTTACTATGTATTTTTTTCTACATTTACACATTATACTCGATAGATTTCTTCCATAGCAATAAAATATTTTGTACCAAAAAATTTGATTAATGGAATCAAAAAGAAATAAAATAAAATATTTGCATCACATATTATTCCATACATTCACAATTATCGGAATGAACATACATGTTACATCAATGGATGGAAAATTATGTAAAGCATGTATTTTTATAGGTTTTTCATTTGTGAAAAAGTTTCTATTTTCCATTATTCCATTATTAATGTAAAGTTACATCAAACGTATCTGCTTTGTGGTATACGTATTTATATATTTATCTATGACGTATAAATTAAAAATGAAGCAATTAAAAATAATTATGCAACGTAAAATAAATGATTTTTAAATGATATAATACTTAATTATTTGATGGAAAATAAATAGAATTTAGATAAATATATTAAATGTTAACAAATATATTTATAGTTTCTTTTCGTAATAAATAATATTGTTACGTTCACGGCGATCACTTTTTCCGCACTCTTTCGCGTTACCGCGTACACGCGCAATCCGAAGGAAGCCGCGCTTGGAATAAACAACTTTCCTTTACAAAACACGAAGGGTTTATTAAAATCAGAAATTCGGACGGACACACGTCCGTATGTCACAAGTCACCACGCAGAATATCAACGTAAGCAAACACTCCGTTATTCCGGAGAGTGCTTCGTTTTTTTTTTTCATACGGCAGCTCGACTTCACTCGGCCGCTGAAGCTCGCGCGGGCATAACAATATATTCGTTAACAATACATTTGATATAATATTATCAATATCCATAAAACATATAAATTATAATTTTTAATAAGAAAATTTATGTTTTTGTAATGTTTTAACTGTTATGTTAGCAATATGCACTGTTATAATAACAGAAGTGAATTAATAATGATTCACGAAATGAAAGGAGACTGTCATAAAAGATGTGAAATCATGTGAAAGTGTTGATTGCCAAGTAAATCATTTAATTGGCGCTTTTATATATATTTGATACGATACACTTTTCTACATGCCAAGTTAAATTAATATTCAAGCAGTATCAACGTTATCAACAAAAATTGAAATATCGATGAGTACGGATAAAATATCATATTAAATTCGTCGAAAGCATGTCCAATATTACAAAATGTTTGCTTAGTACATATGTACTTAGTACATATATACGCAGTGTCTTTTAGCATGTACATAAGTTTTTGTTATATAAAGTAAATAATATTTATATATCAATTTAGGCCGTGAATATTTAAACTTTAATTTTATATATATTTTAATTTTTATTTTATTGACTTTTTATTTAAAAAATAGAAAATAAAAAAATGTATCTTTTGAAATCTTCAATACGTGACAAAATTGCATAAATTTCTTTGTAATTATTAGAAAGCAGATAAACACACTTTTTTTACAAAAAAAATTGTTAGCTACATCAAATAATTAATATAGGAAGAATATAATGGTGCAAAAGGTGGAAAATACGGCGCGGTAGTGTCATTTCCGGCGGCGCTACAACTCGCTTCCCGCCGGAAACTTCCGGTCACAATGCTGAATTCGAAAATGCTCTGCGGTAACTTCTGTTCTCGCTTTATTGTTATTACACACGAGCGCGCATCCAACAAGGCGTATGCCACCAAACTATGTGTATGTATATATATATATATATATATATATATGTAGTTACGAAAAGGTATAGTTTCTTCCTCGAAAGAAGTACTGTGTAAAAAGTTTCAAGTGTGTTTCAAGTTTATACGATTCGTTACACAGTAGTGCATGTTACAAATGGAACAATACTACATGGAACAGTCCATATAGTATTGTTCCATGTATAATTGTATTTAAAATATATGTGAAGTAAAATATATATGAAAATATATGAACTCTATATTTTTATTTATATCTGTTAAAAAATAAAATAAAATACAGAAAAAAATAATTAAAAATTTGCGAATAGAATTCAATTGCTTTCCTAAAAATCAATTACAAAATTAAATTTCTATAAAAATTCTCCCAGTTTATAAATATAAAATATTATTTATTTTTTTAAATATTTTTTAAATATTTTTTGTTATTTTTATTTCTTCTTCTTCGCTGTCATGCTCAAAATATAATAATTAAAGCACAAATCACCATTCGAAAAAGACGTAATGAGTTTTTTTTTATTAGCAACAGTTCTTAATTAGCATTTCAAATTCGGGAGAAGTTGTGATTACATTTTCCTTCATTCTGTAACAAGTTTTTTAGTGTAAAAGTGCAAACAAACAGCCATGCTCTCATAGGGGAATCTCTCGTTCGCAACTATGCAGTAATCTCAGCAATGTTTGTCGTGCCGCTGCTAGAAATTACTCGACCACCTTTGTTGTGGTTCTCTTTGCGATATAAGCTTTCTCTTCTGCAAACGCCTTGTCAGAAGATGAAGAGAAAGCTAGAGAGAAAAAGAGAGAGGAGGAGAGAAATCAAGGATAGATGAAGACAATAGCTACTGTATATACGTTTATTATTGTAAAATAATTTTTCGCTGACAAAATAGTTCTATCTATTCATGCAACTACAGTGCTTTTTCAGAGTAACTTTTAGTAGCAGACTCAGAAAAAAATCGAATTTACAAGTAGACAATATCAGAAAACAATAGTTATAACGGAAATAAACGACACGGTATGATACGATGCAACGCAGCGAACGAGAGCTGGCTGATCGTAGTTTATTTCGATCTACGAGGCGAAGTGCGGACGGTGGCCATCGAAGAGATGAGTTTCTGACTGAATTTCACGTAATCGAATCTGTCGCGTACAGTAAATATACCTTCATCCAACAATAAATAGATTTGCATAGACAAGTAAAGATACACATACATGTCAAAAAATACATGTCAAAAATACATGTCAAAAAAATATCACATGTAACGCACATTTAATTTTTTTTTCATGCAGTCCTTTTTAAGATTTTAAAATAATCATGCTATATAAATTACAAATTACAAACAATTATGACTTCTTGATATAACTTTTATAGATAGAATTATCTGAAGAAAAATTCGATAAATTTAACAAATAAATGATGAGAAAATTACCATATTTTGATTGTAAGTATATTAGAATAAATAAAAAATATTGAATTTAATTAAACTTAATATTTCATATTAATTAATTAAAAATTAATCATTAACGCAATTAATGAAACAATTTCGTAAAAATAAAATAAAATGGTAAAACTGTACAATAATCGAAGATAATAATTTTGTAACAATTATTGTCACGACTTAACAATTATATATTACTACACATAAATAAGATTAATGTTAATGATGTTTATGTTTGCCAAAAATTTTCTCAGCATTGTTGCTTATAGCTCTTGCGCTATTGATGGAATAGTAATAGTTCTACGACCTAGTCGACACGAGGAGACGTGAGATATTAATATCTCTTACTCGACCCTCTTTTAATCCTATCCTTCTTTATGTACTCCTTTTCTACATATAGCTCAATGTTGTGTAATCGATCTAATTAATTTCTAACTACTATGGTGACATTGAAAGAATTGTTATTAAAAAATCTAACATAAATTACGCTTTATTATTAAAATTAGATAATTTTACACAATTATATTTTAAAATTTGTAGTATTTATAATTATTTCATTAAGATTTTAATTAATTGCTATTATTCATACAAATTGGTATTTATTATTTTTCATCTCATTCAAATTTGTACGGTCTGATTATACCGAAAACAATGAAATCGGCATCAACAAAATTTTAATTATAACAGAGAGAGAGAGAGAGAGAGAGAGAGAGAGAGAGAGAGAAAGAGAGAGAGAGAGAGAGGATTAAATTCTAAATGTTTTAATTCTTGCTATAATTAAAACTGCTTATCGATAAAGTTTGTTTAGTTCTGTTGCTTAATATAACGATTTTTCCCTGAGAAATCTGCCTTTATAAGTTTCCTATTCCTCCACGCAGAATTTAATTATGTTTAAAATAATACAACGTGCAACTTACAGATGCGTGCGCGTGCTCACTGCGTTCATATTTCAATCTTGATGGCGCGCCGACGAAACCATGCCGAAGGTTGGCGTATTCATTTTGTTAATAAACCACGACACACGCGCTTGCTCGCATAGATGTGTGTGTGTGTGTGTGTGTGTGTGTGTGTGTGTGTGTGTGTGTGTGTGTGTGTTGTGTGTACGGGATTGACCTAATTCTCATTAAGTTCCTGGCAGTCGTCACGACGCCCGTTGCTTATCTATACGCTCATTGTACATTTTTCATATAGTATATTGCTTACGGAAAAGAAAAAAAAAAGAAAGTCCATCAGTTCAGAGAGCCACTCTGCTTTGTTCGAAATATCTGCAACCATTCAAGGGACAATACTTTATTCCTATTCTTATGAAACAGCAAAACATACGTACACTCGACAAACGGTCAACATATTACTAAATTGCGCATCTCGACACGAATTTTGCTGCCTTGCTGATACCAGTTTTATTGTTACCGCATATAGCCGATGGAACAAAATTGAACGAGCAGATAAAAAAACAATAATAGAAATTGATCCTTCATGAATAAGTGCGTTTATTCATAGCTTTTAGATTGTAGAAATATCTTTTATGCTATTTTTACTGTTTTTCATAACTGGTAAACCAGATAAAATAATATTGTTGTTAAAATAATGATAAAACCGACTTGTATGCACGTGATAAATACTATGTTTGTTTATAAATGTTCTTATTACAATGTGTTTGCCATTTCATTGTTTTTCTAACAAAAATCATATCGCAGATTTAAAAAAAAATTCATCAGCTGTAAAATAATTCTTTTCCAAATAAGTTCCATGATATATTCAATAGTGAATTTTACAGCACATAAAGTGTTGATAAATAGCTAAAAAGATTCAACAAATAATTAATCACATTGATTCTAATTGAAATATAATTGCGTTAAACGAACGATACCATTAATTTGAGTTGAAACAAATGTTACATGACTATTTAATGGATCATTCATATATAGCTACAAAATCGTATAACTGTCAATTATACCAGATTTTCCTGATAGTGTGCTGATACATAAATAATATTAATTAGAGCACTCATATCCTCTTAATTTGACGCGGTCGCTTCTATCACGATATTATGAATTTACGCTCGAAGCAACCCTAATTACATTATGTCATTAGCACAGAAAACAAAAGTTTATTATTAACAATGGAAACAAGCAAAGGCGGACAATGTAAATAAATTTGCCACGTACAATCATTGCTCATATCCATGATTATTAATAAATCGCTATGGTGTACATATTGCGAAAACACGGTTTAATTTCATTATACGCTATGGCGTGCTATATGTTTACTTTAAACTCACGTTGCATCTCGGATATGCAATACCCGTGTGTAATCACGTAACTCAAATTGGTCCCGTATTCCACACCTGTACGTATGTATTAAAACATTCCAAAATCAGAAGTTCTATTTCAAATGATTACATACACACACACACACACACACACACACACACACACACACACACGCACGCACGCACGCACGCACGCACGCACGCACGCACGCACGCACGCACGCACGCACGCACGCACGCACGCACGCACGCACGCACGCACGCACGCACGCACGCACGCACGCACGCACGCACGCACGCACGCACGCACGCACGCACGCACGCACGCACGCACGCACGCACGCACGCACGCACGCACGCACGCACGCACGCACGCACGCACGCACGCACGCACGCACGCACGCACGCACCAGAATATTCTATATGTTTATTATTCTCTTGCTTTCCAAATATAATATGCGATAAATAAATTATAATCACAAATGATTATCAAAAATTCTTTTATTTAAATTATAAAGTTATAAAGTAGCTAAAAAATATTTCCAATAATTCGTAATAGATTCTATTTTAATATTTACTGAATTCTGTTTTAATATTAATCTGTCAAGAAAATGCTCAATGTCTGACATTCTATATGTGACGTAAATTACTCGGCGAAAACTACGCTTCGAAAACTACACGTTGCGATGATGTTGACATTTAATCACTTCTGACTTCGGCATCGGAACTTCGAGACCGTTTAGTCCTCGTACTCTTTTCTACGTCAATGACGAGAGAGATGAGAAAGTGATGTAGACATGAAGTCTTTTAAATACTACAATAATAACAATGATAATCGTTTGAACACGATTCGTCGAAATGTCGAAATAATACTTTGTTTCCTAATAATTCTGTTCTTTTGTTTTTCGGTTTTGTGTATGCTAAGTATTCCTAGATTTCCTCTTAAAACTAATTTTACGATTTTATGAAATCGGATTACTTAATTAATATTGATACCAAAAAAATTGATACATCAAAAAGACAAACTATAATTGTATCACAACATTCTCTCTTAAAATCGGCGATATCATAAATAAATTTAATTGAACTAACAGTTTATTTAACATCAATAAATATATGTATAAAATCTCAAACATATATGAAATGCATAAGAATTTAAAAGGTATGGTTTCTCTAATATAAAAAAAATAAATATTTCTTTAAAACTTTTATTTTTTGTAAGTCTGCTCTTTCTCAAGAATAGTTACTAATCTTTCGTTAAACATGTAGTATAGCGTAGGTGCGAGAGAACTTGCATGAAAATTCTACGAGCATATAGAAATTCCTCAGTATGCATCGCGGTAACCTCTTTCCGTAAACTATAGTATAAATACAAACGAGGATATTGCACGAGGTTGCCTCGTATCTTATGCGAAAGTTATTTTACATTAAGGATCGAGCACAATTTGACTTATACGATAGTTTCTTCAAAGAATATGTTGTTACTGAAGAATTATTTACGCGTGCTTAACGAAAAATTAAATATGTATGAGGAAAAGGCATAAAAGGCATAACTATTAATGATTGAAATTCTTTTTAGTAAATTTTCCAGAATATAAAACTTTATATTTAAAAAAATATTTTATATTTATTGATTTAATAAAGATGCTCTCAGAATATTAACTATGTTGTCTTTGCGAGATATTTAATATCTACCGTTATATGATGCACGTAATAGAATGTACAGGTCTAATAATTAATTAAATGTCTTGTTGCAGTATTCCGTTAGCATTATTCCTTACTATCAATTTCGTTCATCTTCTCCTTTATTTTATCCTTCTCATATCATCAGATACTAAAATTTCCTGACTTGACTCCTGAAATGATTATAATAAATAGTCATACGCAGCTATAATAAATAAATTTGTAAATGTCTAAAACATTTTTAGCTATTAAAATAACAAGTATTTCGAATCCTAATAATTATTAACTTTTCCAATTTCAAAAAATGAATAATTGTTAACAAGAATATTAATAATATATTGAGAAACTAATTTCGATTATCTAACAATTTTCTTCTTTTTCTGTCTGTTAATGTTTTTACTTACTGGGGATAAAAAGATATAAATGCATAAAAAAGAAATAAAATGATAGTGTCACGATTAGTATTGTAACTTTTAAAAAAAGGAAGAAAAGAGCAAGTATTATATAAGAGATAAAGGGGAACTTACGATATTCGACTGGAAGTCTTAGGAAAAATCAAAAAACGAACAAGCATCAAAGATAATAGAAACCTTTAGACGTGGCAGCCGCGAGCAAGAACGGAAGGTCGAAACGAAACGGAAAGAATGAATGAGTGAATCTCCCACGATCTCTTTGAGGTCGACCTCAGAGAGATCAAATTCATGAGATGAGAAACAAGAAAGTGACGTAGAAATAAAATACAATACAAAAAATGTCGACATTGCAGCGAAATATAGGCGTAATATGCGACTTTGACTATAGAAATATGTAGAATATTTAATTAAGATTATGTCTTTTTATAAATAATATAAATCATTAAAAGATATAATAAAGCGAAGTATGTATAAATTCTAAAAAAAGTACTTGAAATTTGCTATATCCGTTAACATTGAATATTAGTTGAAATTTTATCTCGTAATATAATCAAAATAAATAATTTTAATAAAAAAAATCATTAATATATCAAACAATTATGTTAATATTCTTATTGTATAATACATTTACAATACACAATAAAAAAAAGGAAATTTATACAATTATAAAAAAAATTTGCATTATTTCAGATAATTTCAAATTTGGTAATATCCGTATAATGGTTATTATGGATCATTTTAACATATTACAATACAATATGGAATTCAACATACACTACAATGACATATTACCATACTAATCCATATTTCAGTTCAATCAAATACATAACATTGATCAGATTCTACAACAGCTATAATCAATTACTATCATTTGCATTTATGATCGTACTATTCATGTCTCTAAATGTATCATTACTGAAACACATTGTGAACCTCTTCCCATATATTGATTACAATTTCACGATCTCTTCCATTACATATATTTACGTTAATACATTTGGCTCGCTGCCGTGTCGTTGGTCAACGTTTCCTGCATCTCGCCGTTTTGGGTCTAGGAAAAATAAAAGTTTTAATGCACAGCCATCAGAGTTGCTCGTTACATTTTCAGTTCTAATTTCATTAACTTTACTCCGCCAGATTGTTGTTGACATATTTTTAACCGACAATCCATAAATTTATGGTAATGGCTCGTTAAACCGATTTGAAAAAAAGATACTCTTTTCAAAACATGTCCTCAATTAATTACGCGTTTAAAAATATGCACAAATATTAATAAAAATTGTCTGTTAAATTTCTCAAGCAAGAGGAAAAGTTATATTGCGGATAAATTTTTCTTTTATTTATTAATAGCTATGGATCCCTATGCGCCATTTTTACCGCATGGGAAATATCTCCTCTCAGAGTTAGCACATGTCTTCTCCTAACCGCATTTGCTATTGTGGAATAACATCATTCTCTGGGAAAATACGTAAGCATGCTCATTTCGCAGGCTATTCTCCCATAAAACCAGCGTCGCAACAAATTTCCTTTATTACAACGTATGCAGTATGCAAAAGCATAATAGGTGCCGCTATTATTACCGTCATTAGATTTCATATTCTGCGTAAGCGATCCTTATTGTAAGAATTTTTTTTACAACAAAATTATTTTCAGCTAACGTATGATTTCCGTGTGTAAACCATTTTTTTTAATGTTAACAAAAAGATTTCATCAAGTCTCTTAATAAAATGTATTTTCTTAGAAATTAAGTTTTCTGTAAATATTTTAGAGAAAACAAGAGCACCTTATTAAGTATGAAAAATGTTGTCTGGCGATGTCAAAAGAAGAGACAAAAATACGTTCAGATACGTGCTTCGAACAAAATGTGAACATAGAACAATACATATTCGGATTTGTATTCAAAATCCGAACAAAACATTTTACTGTCATAAATAAAGTAATAAATGTAACAATATATAAAGAGTAAATTTGATGATATAATAAAATTATTTCTTCTTAAATTTTTTACATTTTCTACAGGTTAATTTTTTAGGAATTAATAACTAATCAATACTTGTTCAATCATCTTAAAAATAAAATTTATCTTAAAAATTTTAATTAACTTTTTTATCAAGTCTCTTAACAAAAAGATTTCATCAAGTCTCTTAATAAAATGTATTTTCTTAGAAATTAAGTTTTCTGTAAATATTTTAGAGAAAACAAGAGCACCTTATTAAGTATGAAAAATGTTGTCTGGCGATGTCAAAAGAAGAGACAAAAATACGTTCAGATACGTGCTTCGAAATCCCCCCACGAGCGATATCGTGTACGTGCATAGGATGAGGGATTATGCTCGTTTAGACGACATACGTCGTGAAATCTTATTAGCCGAAATGTGGAAGAGTGTAGCGAAGTACTTCCTGAGACTCGGAGCAACGCCTGAAAGCAAAAGCGGATGATAAAGATGCTATGGAAAAGCGCGATGTAGATATCCTCGCGTATTGCGTTTTGCCTCAGGAGATCTTAAACCGTACGTGCTTTGTCAGATTTTCGAAAGAGATAGAAAATCGAGATTTCCGAGATCGTATTCCATGTATTGCCGGGGGTGGTACGGTTTTGGTATTTTCTTCCAATGTAAGTACTACTTGTATAGAAATTTCTTTGATAAAAAATATATATATATATATATATATATATATATATATATATATATATATAATAGATGTTAAAAGATTTTGACTGATTCTATATATGTATATTTATTTATACTTAAGTGTATATTTAAAAAATTCTGCAAATATGTAAACTTCATTTATCATAAAGCTGTTTTTAATTTAATACTGACTAGAGTTTGAAAAAAATTGTACCTCAATACACCATATCTTTAATCAGAAATACGCTTTGGCCGCTGGTTTGAATTCTAGAATAGCATAGAAATGTGCCAACAGCCATTTTCGCGTTAGCTCTTTTTACTGCGATGTGTTTTATGAACTGCAACACAGTGTAGATTTCCAATTTTATCCAACGAATGTTTTGGCAGACTTTTCATTCCTTTGCGGAAATTTTTGTTTTGTACGAGCACAAATCCGCGAGCCACCATATGTTCTGAACGGATCGAAAAATGCGAATGTTTCTAGCGAAACCTTATTCTATGGTTATCAAAATCGGTTAATAAACGATAACTATAAGTTTGTTTATTTTAAAGCGGATATCTTGAGATGAAATGTTGGGAACAATCGTGACCGACATGGCACAGAAAGTGATGGCTTCGAAGTTTCAAAGAGAAACTTAGCAAAGTCTCGAATAAGTTTTAAAATACCGTGAAACTTAGAAAAATTTTAGAAGTCTCCCCATCATAATTAAAAAAGGAAATTTTCTAATTTTTATTTGTGTAAAGAAATTATACAAAAATTTGTAATAAGCAAAAAGATCTTTTCTACTGTTACGATATTTGTAAATTGATTGTAACCTTTTAATATAAAAGTTCAATTTTCAGAAAGTTGAATTTATGAATTAGAATAGAGTGAGCATATAAGTAAAATCAAGTTATGACAATGGATTCAAATATCAATCGCATCATTTGATTGAAATTTCATGGAAACGTTTAATACAATCAAAATAATTGCCAATCTTGGAAAGCGACGATGAACTATCAGTCGCGCGATTCAGTGGTTTTCTATATATATATATATATATATATAGAATATATATAAATATAGAATATATATAAATTTATATATATATATATATATAAATACAATTGAGATTGTCGGAAGCTTAACTGATGAATAAATCAATTCTATATATAAATAGTTTTCCCCGTTGTTCACGGCGTCACGCTGGCCAAATCACCGAAACGAATTAACGGCGACTGTGGGAAGTGAGTACTCCCGGAAAAAACCGAGCAAAGCGAATTTGGTGCTGCAACCCGCGGGAACGTAACCCGAAATAATATCCACAGGGGAACGCTAGAGTCTTATTTATCCATGGAAATGAAAACCGGCGAGTACAGCAATGTAATTCAAGTGGTTCGCGCCAATGTACTATTATAAAAGTTTGAAACACATGTATATAGAGTGACTATATATTAGCTTATATTAGCTTACTTGTTGTAGATTACCGGACGTGATTTTGTGTAATATTATGATAAAATTATTAAAATAACAAAATTTGAGATAAATATATGTCTTTTATTTTTAATTTATATTATATATGACTCACGACAAGTATCATAAAAGTCATTATTACTTTCGTAATTCTAATTTCATATACATACGGATGTATTATTAAAATACTCAGATCGAAAGGCGAATAAGAACATTTGCCGATAACAATATCTACTGCCAACGAGCACAGCATCACTGCACTTAAGTACTTAACTTCGCAAAGCCTATTATCTTCGTAATTGAGGATTGAAATTTAATTATGTCATCAACTATATATAGATTCAAATGACATTAAAATCAATCAATGTTATGCAAATTATCTTATTAACGAAAATAGCTGGCTTAATTCGACTTAATTTAATCGAATTAATGAAAATATATTTTTGATTCAATTCTTGATTGAAAACAGATTATATATTAATAATCATAATCATTAATAATCATAATAATCATAATCATTAATAAATTTCATAAATTCATTTATAATTTTTCATGTAACTTTAATTTTAATAGCATAATTGCTATTAAAATTAAAGTTACATGAAAAATTATAAGTGAATTTATGAAATTTACGAATAAAAATATCTACTTGTTTTGCTGAAGATGAAGATAATTAAGCATCTTGCAATTTCTGTTTGTTTCTGTCAGGATTTAGACGTAATATTTTTCGAGATGAAAGTTGCAAGGCGAGATAATAACCGCATCAGCTTAGCTTAGAAAGTATTTCTCGCTGCTTATCCCTTTCTCGCCTCTTTCACTTACTAGATTTAAATCTCCTCAGCCACCACTATTACGTAGAGAGCGAGATATATATTGCATCGAGCATACAAGAAGTAACAAACAGCGATATAATTCTCGTAGCTGATGGAATGCATTTGCAACTTTTTAACGTCCAATATCTTACAGCTGAAGGCCCGTAAAAGGGTGCATAATGCAATTTGTTTGTGTGATGGCAGTAAATATAAATAGGAAATATGACATAATACTGTGTTTCCGATTAAAGTCGACGAACCTTAATTAAAACGTGTCACGTGTAAATGAATAATCATTCGTATTATATCGAATACATGTAGAAATATAAAATATTCACGCACTCGATGCATTTTGTGGTTTAGTTCGTTTCATTTAGAATTTCTGGTTGATCAAATTTTATCTCATGCCAACCTTTAATTACACACAACGAGTTAAATTAATTGCAAAACTCATAGGGTAGCATCTGATATTTATTAAGTCTATATTTTTCCGAATTTATCATGTCGTTTGATAATTTACAAAATCTTAGTGAAATCTTAATTTCACCTTTAATTTCGTTCTTTATTTTTATTTTACAAAATTTGCTGTTTATTCCTACATATTATACTAAATCTAATTTTACAATATAATTTTTTAATATTTTTTGGCAAATTAAAATTCTGCGAGAATTATCTCAGGAAAGTGTAATTGACATATTTTCCGACAAAACTGTTGTTCTGCAGCCGAGGCTTCTTTCCCTTTTCATGCGCAAAGCGAGCGCGGCGCGGCGCACTGCTTTTTACGAACATTTCATCATTCTACCACATCACGAGAATTCAACCGCCTGGCGTTTCCCTAGGAACGTCATATACGGACGCCGTCTATTAAATTTTTCCACGTTTCGCTTCGTTCTCTTCTCCGGAGAATTCCGCGTCGCATCACGGCGAGCGCTTTACTCCCTCGGATCCCCCTGCGATAATTGAATTTCAGCGGCCGATTTAGCGGGAAAGTGTGTGGTCATCGCGCGAACGGGGGGAAAATAATACTGCCGATACTATCGTCCGCGGGCCGCACTGCTAATTGCCGGAACCCAGCGCGAATTATTAACGGGCCGTTCACGCGGCACTCATTACCACCGATATCGATTCGGCTTGCGAATTTTATTTGTCCCTTCGGCTTTCACGAATGACGTAAATAGAATATGTGATCGCAATGCGTATGCCGGTTATAATATTCGACGTACCGTCTATAGCATATGTCCGATGATGAGTAGCGCGTAAATGTATGCATACCGGCATCATTTACGGTTTAATTATCTGACCGATGCCGGAAATTAAACCGGAAATTTAACTTTGAACTTGGTATAGATCTAATATCAATCCATTCGCAGCTAACGTATTGAAAATTATAGGCAGCCAATAAAACTCTACCCAATTAATTTATTTGTAATCAAGTTATCAGATTATTTAATTTGTCAAAAGTTCAAAATTAAAATAAGGAAATTAATTTGCGTTCGATGTCTAATTATATTAAAGATTGATATACGTTTATTTTTACATTTAGCAGCATTACTTAGTTTCATGAAAACTAAAAAGAAAGTTTGCGTAAATATCAGATGTGCTACAAACGAAATAGACAGAACGAAATAGACAGAATAATTAAACAAATGCGTGCTAACGTAAAATAATTTTTTGAATGAGCTATGCGACGGTTTACCAACTTAGGAGAGTATAAGCTTTGTTATCTGTTTTGGCCGGAATAATGCCAAGTTATCTCGTTTCACGATATTAATTAACAAATAACTATAGCAACTTAGCAATCGTAAATATAATTTGGATAAATTACATGCAAACTATCATTGGCGGAATTTTAGTTATGGACTTAATTATGGACGTTTTTGCACTTCCCTCTTTACCTTATAAAACCGTTTTACGCGAAAAATTTTTCGATCGATTTCACAGTTTAAATGCAAGAGACGTTGGTGAATTTTTTGAAATTTCCGAGAGATTGTGAGCGAAGAAAGAATTATTAATAAGTTCTAGCATGGTCGAAGAAAATCCTATTATCATTTTATCTGGCTTCTGCTGACAACCACACTGACATTTTAGCGCGTCCAAAGGAATTACGTCCAGAGCTGCAAGATTGCATCTATGACAATTTAATCTGAATTTTTTATCTAACTAGATGTTTGTCGCTAGATGTTTGATCTAATTTTCGCTACTATATCTGCCTATAATTATTGTGTGTCAATCAGCCGTAATTGTAACATAGATAAAAAGTTAATAAGAATTAATATCAAATAAAAAAAAAGAATTGTACTACAGAATTGTAACTGCATATATCTACGCTGTTGTAGGTTCAGTATAATTAAATAAAATTTGGTAGGTCCCTTTCGACAAGGAATATTATCGTCCGACAATTTAACAAGGCAAAATTAATTATCTCCCAAAAATCGTGACAAGCCCGTTTCGATTAGCGGAATGAATTTCCACGCGCGATAGTCATATATTGAATTTTCCTCTCGTGCAATTATATCCCCATTATATTTCTTGCGTCGACTATTTGCGAATGCAGAGCAGGTACACGCGGTATGCATCACCATGCGTTTCCCATTTTTCCGGTGTTGAACAAAATGTATTCTATTCTGTTTTACATCAGTCCGCCAGTGTTTTCGTAATGTATTTTATCGTCGAACGTGCCAACGCAATACTTATGATCTGGCGAGAATATCATATACTGGCGCGTTTCGCACGCGAAGCAACAGCAATCATTCCGGGCGCAAAAACGTCTGCACACGAAATTTCGATCGCTGGATTCGATAAGAAAATGATTTACGTTCAAGGAGTATTATAATTCCGGTCGTGAGCTTCTTGGAGCTTACGGAGAGAATAAACGTTGCGTTGTGACAACCAATTCCTAAAGAGAGAATATAATTCTACAAAGTTTTCAACAAATTCGCACGATTGCACAATATTTTTTTAATGCATTCTGCAAATCGATCCCGCAATTCAATAGCGGCCAGTTTCTCTGTCTTGCCTAATAAGACAAACAGCTTTCGCGATTCTTCAATTACGTTGGGAAAATGCGCCGGGAATTTTCATGAATGTCGTGCACAAAGATGGAGATGCTCGAGTGAGCTGCAAGAATAGAAATTCGTTTACTAGCAACCAAATTCCCCGACGAATTCCGTATTACTATTCTGCACCAATTAAAATCTCTCTTTGCGACCCAGCCAAAAAGCGAAATCGGCTGCGGCAACGATAGGATGAGACGCAAGAGCGGCGAGATTTCGTGAGCTTAACGATCTGCGGAAATGCAAATTGCGGGACTATACACATTCGGACCATAAATGCAAATCGTGTGGAAAGAACTGGACGTAAGATTACTGTGCACACATACATTTTCACAAATGATCAAGAAACCTGCAATTAATTTACGCATTAAATCGTTTACGTATTTATAACGTCGCATTTAATCGTCTACGTATTTATATTTGAATATATCAAAACGTAAGTAATTCCCTTTATAGGATTTACAGTCGAACAAATGAGATGGTTTGAATCAAGAGAAGAGAATCAAGAGAATGTTACATAGACCGCAATTTGAAGCATATCGACTCTATTTGCGAAACACTGTACTCATATGCGCATTGCACACTTGAGTCCAAATGCGATTGTTTGATTTTCATCTCGTGTTTAAATTGGATGCGATTTTCATTTCAGATAAACAAAACTCATATTCGCACAGATTGTATTTAGCGCTAAATACGCAGTGAGGAAACTGGTCTATCTCGTTAACGGAACCATCGTCATTGGTTCAGCAATATCTGGTACATGCTAATATATGTTACATAAACTGCCCTACGTATTAATACTTTGGAAAGATACAGGAAACATTCTAAATTATCTGCTTATTTTTATAATTAATTAAAAATTAATTAACAAAATGTTAAAAATATTAAAAATTAATTAACAAAATGTTAAAAATGTTTATTTACCAATGCTGTGCTATTAATAAAATTTTATTATTTATAGATGTCAGAAAAAAAACGACAAACTGAATAAGTTATTAAGTTGAAACTATAAGAAATTATAGTGACATTTTTTTATATAAATGTGCAAAAGTATATCGAATTTAATACGCGTTTTAACCCAAATTTAGGAGTCATTGCGGCGGGCGATGCATCAGAGTGTGAATAGCGGCATACATTTTTCATCGGTCTCCCGATGCTTTCGAAAAGGTTATCTGGCACTCTTCCCATACGATTACAAAGGCGGAAGATGCATATATAGTCGAATGGAGAACGAGAGGCATCGATTCACGTGGCTTAACCAAATTTCGGAAACTCGCCTTTGATGCGGTTTTACAGTTTGCGTAAGCGACTAACTTAAATTAGAACAATATATTTACAAATAGCAATATATTGGTGAATATGTATAATTGTACAATAAAGATTATCTATTAAATAAATCTTGGAAAGTTAAATAATTTACGTCACAGATTTAAATATATTATCGGGCTTGTTTAAATCATCATTTATTGTTATATAATATAATATTAATAATAAATATATATATATATATATATATATATATATATAATGATATTAATGCTTAATAAATCATTAAGTCATTAATTACGATGTTATTTATTTATAAAAAATGGTAAACTTGATATCGATAATCTTGTATTTAATACTCCAAATTTTATTACATCCACATATTTTCATATTGAACATTCAGTAATCTTTCTCAATGAAAAACATGCTATGTTCTGGAATAGAACAATATCAGATTTCATAAAATGCGGCGCATTTCTGTCGCATATCGTTTTTAATCATTCACGACAAACGCTTTTATTGACGATATTGGTGATATCGAGAATACTCGTTCGTGTTGCGAGATACACAGAAGCGAAAGCTTTTAACACGGATGCACCAATTTTACAGCACTATATTTCTATCGTCTTATCGCGTACTATAATAAATTTTCGTATAACGATTATGCGTAAAACGTCCAAAAATCGAGCGATAAATTATCATTTTATTGTCCTTGTTGGCAAACACAATATTTCGATATGTTCCATTCATTTGATTGTGCAATTTATTCATAAATTATGATAAGGTAATTCAACATAAATGTGTTTCTCTAATATAAATGATTTTTTTACAATTTAAAAAATTGGTAAAAATAATTCTTATTTAATAGATATTGTGCCTATATATATATATATATATATATATATATATATATATATATATATGATTAAAAAATATCGCGATACATGTAACTCAATATCGCAATCATCCTGAATCCCCTGAAAGAGATTCGAGACATGGCTCCATCGTGGAACTCTCCGATATCTATGGTAAGGTAAATTAATGCGGGCTGGCTTCCCTGAGAAGAGTAAACTATACCAGCGTACGAATGGAGGCAACTCCTTTGGAGTTGAGGCGACCGGGCAATCAGGAAGTTAATTACGACAATGTTATGCAAAGGCGTCCGTCTTCTCTTGCGTTGTAATAGCACGGGTCGCAATCTATGGCGAGAAATTTTCCCTTTACCTGCGTTCGACTTATAACCAGCACCGCGGCACATTAAACGGGAAGTTTCGCCCCTTCTCTCCCTCTCTTTCCTAGCCTCGAAATGCATAAATCCTCCAACTAATGTCATGCAATTTGTAATCCGCGGCAGCTTCCAGTACATAAAGTTCATATATTACACCCCTATGAATCAGTACTTTCTGCGCGACTCGCGCCGTCGCCTCGTTTTAGTAATCGTTAACTGCGATGAATTCCAATGTTTGTTATTTCAGCCATAATAACGATATAAATGAATAATGGCATGATTTTCTTCCATTCACGATTTCTTTAGAATAGTCGCTGTTTTCTTTGCGGCGATAACTTGGCTCGCGTATTAGTAACATATAATATGTTAGAGAAAATTACATTCGCATGTGATTATTTTCTGTTTTATAAGATATAAGATTCCAAAGAATTAGAAAAGAAAGAAGATTTTAACTCATATCATGTTTGCGAGAAACGCAAACTTTCATATATTCTTATATTTGTCATTGTAATATTATCATAAATCTACTTAATTTTATCCAACATAATTTTTAATGCTACTTCTATCGATTATACACAATTTTTATTTATTTAATAAATTCTTAAAATATAATTATGTATATTTATTCCCACTTTTTTTATAACAGCACCAATTATTATCAACGATTACAAATTACTTCAATAAATTGAAATGAAACCGTTGGTCGCGTTAAGAACATCTTAAATACGGGAAATGCTCGGTGCTTCGTTTCCACTTTCGCGAAATTACGAACGGAAACGAGATGTTTCACCATTTGAAATGAGAACTTACTACACGAGCGAGGTGATGATTTCGAGTGTTAAGTTGCTTCCACTTGTCATCGATCCTCGAAGGATTAACGGTCGTTCACACGATCCCGAACCCGTGTCGATTCACACACATCGACATTCAGTTCAGTGACCCGTAATGTCCGATATTATGCATTCATGGACTTTCTCATTTTACCGCTCGCTACTTTTATGAAAAAACTCTTCCGTTTAAAATGTTGAAATATTTGAAGAGAATAGTTATTCGAAAATTTGTGAGAGAGAAAATTCTATGGACAGCTACTGCCAAGCATTTATATTTACATTTAATAACGCGTCTAACTTTTCGCTTCCGACTATCATTTCTGCTTGTTAATTGCACGATTTGCAATATCAAAATTGTATGATATAAAAACCGCACGAATTTCTCAAAAATCTCAGCAACTACTGAATAAAATTCACATGATTTAAATTTTACGTTTAATTCTTTACTGATCTCTGTAATTTGAATTATCTCCCCCATGATTAATTTTGAAGATAATTTTGACAAGAAAAATTTCAATTTAATCAAGAATTACATCTAAAACGATTTCAAAAATCATTTTGAGTTACATTATTTCGTGGCTGCTAAAATATTTTTGTTAAAATATTTAAGATATCGAGAAATGGCTTTGTACTATCAAGGTTATTATCAAAAAATAAATCGGCAATAATGAATCAACCACCGAAAAAAAAATAATTTCTGAATTGTTTTTAATAAGATTATATATAAATCATATGCAGAAGATGAAATATGATTATATATAATCATATTTCATCTTCCTCATCACGAAAGTATATATTGCCACTCGTAGTTGGTTACAAATATATTTCATGTCATGAAAATCTTGTGTAAAAGCAAACGAAGATGCGGTTTACGAAGAGTGCGACACTTCCAAAATAATAATCAAGTCACACCACTGAATTCGCGCTCGCCGTTCCATCTTCACTCGACACATTTCGCTACTGTGGTGCAATCTGGTTACCCCTCAACGACAGGGGAAAGTTACCCGGAGTCTAGTAGCGCTTTCGCAAGGACCGTCATATTTTCCGAGTGTCACTCGTAACTCATTCCCTTCATCCTTCCTTTAAGCGTGCCGCGTGAACCGGCTTAACCCGTTCGCAAAGACGAGCGGAATTGGTATATTATGTACGTCTCGTTAGAAGACAAACCCGCTCGTGCCGGAGACACAGTTACACGCGCATTGAATAAGAAAGCTGCTCAATGAAGAGGGTCCTCGGCCGCCTGATTTTCTCTTTTCTCGTTTTGCTCAACGCTGAGAAGCCGAAACTTGTAAGAAGTACTCTTGTCACACGCGATAACTATCTCGTCGTCTTCGAGACGGGACGACGAATTCCAAACGAAAACATCCCGAATGGCGCTGAACCGTCAAATCAAAATCGCTGTTGAAACTTTGTTGAGTGACTATAATTATGTGCGTGAGAAGATGGATTATTACTCGGATAGCTTAATTCTTGAGAAATGCTAAGAAAATAGATCACAATCGAGTCGATTCAAAAATAGAGATAAGGAAAAATTAAATGGAAATGCTTTCTAAGCATAGTTGAACAAGAAACCTTAACTTTCTCAAACTCAAACCTTTTATCAAAAGACTTAAACATTTCAACTTAACAAAAATTCTTCAATTTAACGAGATCTAACATTCTTTTATTAAATTTATCATAATTGTCTGAAATCATCCTATATGTTGTATATACATATTTTATTCCATTGTACGTATCTTGTCCGTTGCGAATAAAAAAGTTATAAATTAAATAAAAATATTTTATTTGATATTTTCTTTAGAGATTTCTTTATCTTATGACTGATTAAATGTTAAAAACATATATTTGATTATGTAATTTTTTTCATGTCAGACAACAGCTATTCGTAACACGAAGTGAATACGCATAGAGTTGCGAATGCAAATTGCTAAATTGATTATATGAATTTTGCATTTAATTGAAAAATATATGATAACAAAAAATAAATAGTGTACATGGAGTGAGCGTGTGTGTCTAATAGTTCAAAAAATATATTAAACAAACTATTTTTGGAATTCAAATATAAGCATATTTAAGGGAAACGATAAAATTGATTTATAGTTACTTATTTTTATATATAAAAATGCAAATGACTTAAAGCATAATTTATTTTAATCATCTTACAATAACGTAATTAAATTTTGAAATAACAATAAAAGTACGAAAAAGATGAACTTTTTAAAGATAAAAGGAATTTATCCGGTGAATTCTGGCGCCAATTGAACATCGGCGTTTTCATCATCCATCAATTTCTTATTTCATTTAGGTCGGAAAATTGATGTGCAGTCGTTCTTTTTCGGACTCTAACGTTCACATAAAGCTTCTCTCCAAGATCGATCGTAGTCTATTATTTAAATTATCCTTATTCTAAATAATATTAAAAATGTGTATAGTTATATCTTGAATACAAATTTAAAACGGCAAACAAATTAATCTCAAATATAGAAACTAAAATTATTTGTAATAGTTTTGTATAAAATTAAATTTCAAGGCGCATACAGAATTAAAATCTAACTTTATAAATATTTTATGTTAAATTCAATTATTTTTAATTCAATATATATACATATTATTCTAAAGTTGTACTAAAAATTTATAATTTGTCCCGTAAATAATTCTATATTTAAGAATAAGTATGATTTATTTCTCAGTTATAGAATATGAACGTGACATCGGAAATGTGCGTGTCATAACTTTACGAGTTAAGCAATATAAGCGATGACTGATAATGTCATAGAGACGGATACGCAGTAGTCCGCAGGACTTGCATCCTATTATCTTGTCTCTATGTCTAGCAAACTAGCCTCATCAATGCGACACGCAATTCCCCAAGATGCAATAGGATCTCCTTCACGCATAGATTATTGTCTCAAGCGACAATAAACGCAATGCAATTTAGGAAACTTATACAATAATTAGCAGACATTTTTCTCTTCTATATGAGAAATATACTCTTCTTTCATAATAAATTCTGTATTTTCTAATTATTCAATCTATATAAATAAAATAAAACATAATCTCTTTATATAATCATCAGTAGATATTATAAATTAACTTCTCAATTTTTAAATTCATATTTCAGAAAATGAAAGCTCGGAACTTTTTTTTCAAGAACAGATTACAGATAGAAATCCTGTAACACAAGAATTACGTATATCAAACAGAGAAGAATGCGCAACGATTTGCCATTGATAAGTATATTACTCGCTAACTTCCAAAATATTTTCGTGATGATCTGATGTTTGTGTCAGCACGGACGATATTGATCTCTTGGAAAATTCGAAGATATTCGTTATTTTTTCAGGGCTATAGTCCTTCGACAGAATAAACATTCACGTGTGCAAACAGTACAGGTACAGCGGAAACGTTTCAGCCATTTGCGAAAATGGCTGAAATTTGCAATCTCGCCCGCTTTGTACGGACCACGCTACCTTACGCCCAATATTGTTTTTCATAACACGACGTGAAATACGCGACGATGACATCTGATCGTCGATCGGGAATTAATCGGATGCCTATTTTATGCCGGACATGAGAATATATAAATGTACAGCACGTGTGCGGTTGGTAATTATCGGTCGATAACGTTTACGTCTAGTAAATGTTAGTGACGCGTTCTACTTGCGCGGAATTGGTCTTGAATGTGCATTCTGCTGTGTACGTAATCGCCAATGATCATTAATTAACTTGTCGGCAAGGTATTATTGGATTATCGTCAAAGAATCTGCAATTCAAGTATTTTTTTCGTTTTATATACCTGCCTGCCTTGTCATCCGATTATGAAAGAAAATTCAGTCAACAAGCGAGAATTTGTGTCACGGAATTTGTTTTAATTAAAAAATTTAATTAATTACTAAATAAAGCAAGTACAGTACAAAAATACAGTAAAAATATATATATATATATATATATATATATATATATAATCGATAGTTATTCGCCATTCTACTTACAGTACCTAGTTTCAAGTGTTACTTAATACACTTATAACTTGATGGATATTCTTCCTACAAATTCCTAACTAAACACTTTTCTTACAATGCCAGCTATAAATTAAAATATTAAAGACGGTAGAACGTTTATGCAGTTTAGAGAATTTCATTGTATCCTAAAACAATTACTCTAGCTCAAGTCGGAATATACATTCGATGCGCAGTACGGTAGCATACAATCCGCTTATAACGGTGCAGCTGAAATTTCCTACATCGAAACCGGCGTGCCATCAGCTCGACCATTATTTGTTCGAAGTCCTGCAGCAGGCGCATTTCAATTCTACCGGATTCCAGTCGTGACATTTACCGTGCGTATTTTCCTCGGCAGCAGCTGGCGCAAGCCACTTTGTGCAGCAACTCAAATCGCGTGCGATATCTCTCACGCCTACATGCGCGAACGTGTGTCTCTGTCGTTTTTTTTATGCAAAAGTGCTGTATTACCTGTTTCAAGAGAAAAGTTTTCCGTAAAAGGCTAAGTTTTCTTCCACAAAAAATGCCTTGAGCTGTAGAAATTAATAAAGCATAAAAAGAATTTTATAGTCTTCGAAACAGACATGTTACAAGATTGGGAGCTTTCAAGCAAGAGATACAGGTCTTCAGATACAGATTCTTCGATATTTACTGAGAGACAAAGACAGAATAACTTATATCTCTTGCTGGAAAGCTCTCGTTGTAACTCTCCTAATATTTCAGTTTATTTATTTTTTTATATTAACTTAAAACTTCATTAAAAACTGAATTAAAATTACTAATTAAATCAATTTTCTCTTTCTTATATATTTTTTTAAATATATCATATTATAATTTTCTACTATATGATAATATATTTTGTTATTACGACAAAATTACAAATGTACAACGTGCTAATGTGATATAGTTACTAGTATTATGTTCGACGCGATCTGCTTTTGATGGACGCCAACGGATGCAATGAGTTACGGCATAATCAAAGCCTTGGAATCGAGATAGTTAATACGCTGGATGGAAACGGCTCTTTGCATTATGTTGCGTGCGTGCGTGCGTGCATGCGTGTGTTTGTGTTGCGTTAGTTACAACCCTGCAACGCCTAAGCCTAAGGGAGCCGAATACGTCGTTTGCAATATGCATACTCCATCGGACGTGATAAATGCTTTCAATGATGAAACAAGAACGTGATTAATGGGATACATGAAAAAGAAAACGAATTAGATATACGAAGTCGTATCATAATTCTCAATATCCGCGACGGAACTGGATGAAATTGCGAGCTCGCATTCCACATTTGAATACCGCAATGCATGCAACGCGTACGAACCATTTAAATGCTAAGCAGCAGACATGCACCGTTCGTGTTTAATTATTTTTCTTTTTGCGTTCCTGGTAATCCACTGTGTGGAAACATTGCGGAACGTTAAATGCGCTTCGTGTGCAATGTCGTTAATTATATCAGTATTTTTTTTTTCACCATAATGTCGCGTGATAATTAACTACTAAATTCTAAAGATCAAATCAAGAAATAAAAGAGATCAAAAAGTATTAATATATCGCGAAACGATAGATTAGTTATTCCTATATAACAAAATCCTTTATTATCTTATCCTTTATTAGCAATTAATATCTTTCGTGTATTCGTGTGACAGATATTTTTTTATAATTTGAATTTTCATATTAATATAACACCAGGAATTTAAATGAAAGATACTTAATGTATTACGCACACATTTGCAAATGCAACGTGCTCGCGGCGCGAATACTTTACACGTTAACGTGAAATGTGCTTGAAAGCTCCATTGCATGCTTGCATAAATAGTCTCTAAGATGTTATGACGCTGTTATTAGAGATAAATCATAGAGGGAAAAAATCTTAGAAGCTTACACGTATGCGCATAACTTATGTATTTACAAGTGAAGTTAAAGCAACAGCATTTACAGGGTTAAAGCAAACTTCTATGCGCAAACTCGGAGGTAGTTTCAAAATGTGAATGTGAACATGATCTCAAAGCACGACACACGCGAAATAGCTCTCGGCTGTGAATATAGGTTACAAAAATATCGCTAGGAATTTCCCTGTGAATGGCATGTGCCGCGTAAGCGATAAAATAGCCGACGTGATACCATATAATCGTGTGATATTTTGATAAATATGAATGTTGAAAGACTGCGAGGAAGCTAACGCGTGTGTATCTACATAAATGAACAATCCGTCATAAAATTAATGTATTCACTCATACGATTGTCATTCGGTTTTCGACCGGAGACTCTAGCTTTTCAGACAAATCTCTGACGCTCCGAGATGAAAAAAATCTCTGAATCTTTATTATTCTAAATTATGATGACGAAAGGAAAGCGAGATATTGAATACATCGATGAATTTTTGTTCTTTACAGAAAAAATTTTTAACGGCTAAACGAAATGAACGCATAAATAGCATTATATAATTTATTCGTTGAATTTATTATATAATTTATTCGTTGAATTTTAATTAAATGAAGGAGCGAGCTAATAAGATATAAATAAAATATTTTATCAAACATTTCCATTTATTTTTGCTTTGGAAAATCGATCTCTGAAGTACTCTGAAGATAGCAATCATATTCACTCACGCATTCCTCTGCCGTTGCTTTTTCAAATATCAATATCTATAATATCTAAAATATGTACATACATACATGTATCCTAAGTAAACTAATATAATTACGATATTTATTAATTAAAAATTTATAACAGTTTTATTACATTTATAGAAACAAATACATTTATATTGAACTACAAATTTTATAAAGTTTATATCTTGCGATAAAACAAATTATGCTATTGTATCAACATGTATCAAAAATTACTTGTAAATTGTGATATTTTTATGACTTTACATAAAGTATTTTTGATCAATTTTCTTATTTTGTAAAAAATTATCTGAATATTCATAATATAATCTTTTTGTATAGTATGATTTAATCTAAAGTAAAATCGCAATCAAATGTATATACATCACTTAGTATTCTAACTAGAAGATACAGGCATTAGAGCATTTTAATGAAAATGCGGAAAAAACGAGACACAAATTCTTTTCAATAAATTAAAAGGCGCGTGCTTTGAATTGAGAAATATATGTTTGTCTAAATGAACAATTAATCTCACGCAAATAGGCGTAATAAAGAGAAATTTACTCATCAGCTGATGCACCGCTATTAAGCCTCACCCTCGTTGATTACTCTACGCTGTTGCAGACACACATTCGCGCGATTGACCGAGAGATACGCGACTAATTACGAACTCGCTAACGCTAATTAACGCGACGTGACGCGACGATCGACGATCACGTCATTCCGCGCGACACTGCCGGCGTTTATTGCACGCGTATCGCAATCGAGAACGAGCCCACGAAAATGACAATTTGCGCCGACTCGCGCGATATCGCCGACACTTGTCGGCACTTCATTGCGAAAAATTCAAAGTCACTTCCCGCCAACGCGAGGACTCTCGAGTACGTTTTTGATTAACGCATTCCGATCACTCCGATCACTTCGATCACTTTGACGGTCGAACCCCGATATCAGACGCGACTAGCGCAAAATTGCATTCGTTCGACATAAGCTATGTGCGCGAACTGGACGTGAGTCGCGACGTAAAATGACGAATGACGACACGATACGAAACGGCAGTTTAATGCCTGGAGAACGCGATCAATCGCGATCGCATTTGATTAGTACATCGCGACAATCGTCCGTCGTCCGATCCAGCACGTCTGACAGTCGCACATAAAGTGATTTCTGGGATAGCCTAGCGGATTAATAGAACGCCCGCAACACAATAACAATATTATTCTTTTAAAATTATCACAGAACACTAAAACAGTCGCGCGAGTTCAAATAGCATTACGACGCAACGCGTCCATCTGCGTTTGCCAAGACAAAACATTAATGTCCATTTCTAGCAGCATAGATTAATTTTAAACTCGGTTTAATTTACTCTTTATCCTTTCTTAATTCATAGTACTAAAAAAGATAATAAATAGTTAAACCGAGATTAAAGTTAATTTACATTGGTAGAAATGGACAATAATGATATAAAAGCCTAGACATATATAATGAAAGAAATAAGGAGTAAAGAATTAAATATAGGAAACTAGGAATAGAAAATTAAATACAGGAAATCATGCGTCGATTTATAGTAATTGCTTTATATGAAAGTCGATATTTCTTTATTTTCAATTTTCTATATTTAATTTCATGTTCCTTACATTTTTTATCGTATCTGGGCCTTAAGGCTACAAAATTATGAAACGTAATGTAAAATATCATTATCAGAATATTTGAGATACACTTAGTCGATTTTATTCGACTATATATACTTTGTCATTCAATTGTCGGGGATACGCGCGAAATAATTAATCTCTCGAAATATTTCTATATTAATTCAGAATACGTTTCTAACAAGAATTTTAACGGACATGTTTTTACGATCTCGAATATTAAATCGTTTGTGATATAATAAAGTTTTTCACTTTGATCGCCGAAATGCGACTTTACTACTTCGCAGTCAAAGAAGCATTTAAATTCAAAATTCCTTTGCTTCTCTGTTAAATCCTAATGGTAGAAATAAGGTAAATGGAATGGAGAATGGTGCAATTTGCTGCGTAAACCCGCGTCTTAGTACCGGCCGATAAAAATCATCGAGCCTTCCTCTGTAGCTGCCACATTTTATTCCTTTGCCGCGCGACGGCTGTTTTAAATCCGCGGCTCTCGCGTAGACCCGGAATAATAACTAGGATGAATGTTGCTTTTAAGGTCGATAAGACGGTGGCTCGCAAGTGAATGGAATGCAAGAGGTGGAAAGACAGTAGAAAGAGATCGTTGGAGCCGCCGCTCGAGGTAATTCATAGCAATTTAAAGCGATTTAGCAACGCCTTCTCCGCCGGGCCCAGCAAGAATTAATCGGATAGATGTGACTGAAAAACGCGTCGGGAATCTAGGAGATCCTCGTTTCTTGGCAGAAACCAAAGAAAAGGAAAGATAAGAGCGAACTCAAAGTTTTCGATCTTATAAGAATCATCACGAACCGTTTTCCGAACATCCGGAGCGGGCGAATCTAATTTGTTAGTCTCGAATATTTATTTCCCGACCAGCGCCGGATAATTAATTGCCGAAAGAACAAACGCTCTTTCTTAACGCTCCTAATGAATTATCAAATATCTCCAAGCGATTAAATAAGATCGTTTTAATTACTAAATTAAATATTGTAATTATAAAAAGATTTTTTTTAAATCACAATTTTTTAGATTTTTAGATTTTTTTTAAGCACACAATTTATACAAAGTTTCATAAGACGTAAAAAAGTTTTATAAGAATAAATTAAAAAAAAAAAAACAGTAGGAATATAAAAATCCTAAACAAAATTCTCTTTGTATATAATATTCAATATATTGCAATTAATATTCAATATATTGCAATTAATTTTTTGTCAAGTCATTAAGCTGAAAAAATGTGAAATTGACCAGTCTTCACATTTTCATGTCTTCTATATCTGTGTTGTGTATGTGTGTGTCTTTTACATAATATCGGCATTTCCATTCAGAAATGTAGACAATGCTTCCTCGCTACAGTTTCGTTAAAATCAGTTTACTATTCAAAATACGTCGAGACAATAACTTTATCGATCGCTATACCGTAAGTCATGAAACCACGCGGCGAAATTTTTACAGCTGGTGTATTGTCGTCAGCTCATGTACATACGTCTCTGTTAAAAGCACGGAATCGAAGTAACAATTGCACGCACCCCGTGCGTGCGGTATCAGCACTGAATGGAGAACAAATATATGCGTCATACGATCTATTCATTGGTTGATGATTCTTTTGTCTGTCAAAGAGCACAATCGGCGCATTTGACTTGTGCACGGCGCCACACTCGTATTGTGAAAACTGTCGAATGTCGAAACATATTTTGCATTCCAGCATGCGAGGCAAAAGCAAGTTTGAAAATGATCGATGCCGTGCAATACAGCACGTAATGCGCGAGCGCAACATAATATCCAAAATTTAATTACGCGTCGTTTATCTCATTCATTAGTATTCCCGTTTCCATAAACTTCCGTGAGCCACTCATCGATAGCCGTATTTGAAGTCTCGACGTTCAGCCAATTAAACAAATCGAAGAGGTCATTGAATACTTGATAAATCATTAATAAAACAGTCTTGTACATGTGATACTCAACAATATCTGCAATTTGCATTAAATATGAGTTAACGAAATATCTTTTTTCTTCAACTTATTTAATTGATAGATTAGACACAAATTATTGATAAAACGGACTTTCTAATATTTAATTGTTTCATGTTTAAATTCAGTTATGAAATGGAATCAGACCACTTACATTTATCAAACTTTTTGCTGTATTTTACGAAAGATACTTAATGCATCTTCACATATAGTATTTATTTTTACTAAGTTATTGAACAATTCAATTATAATCATTCTTGATAAAAATCAGTTACATTTTTTTTTTAAGCTGTTATGTTAATTTTTATAAAAATATTGCTTGTTACATTTATTTATTAAAATAAAATTAAAACAATAAAATTTGTGAGTTAAAGTAGAAAAATTATATTATATCAATTAAAATTATATTATATTATATCAAATTATATATCCTTATAAGAGGATTGCAAGGAAGAGAAAGGAGGATACATATATATTCTTGAATTCAGAATTGTCGTTCTTTTCTAAAAAGGAAGCCGATGTATTAAAACGCATATTTTCTGCAATGCAAGAGTATACGTGACTATCGCGAAAATATGCGAGTCATATATTTTTGACATTGCACATTGACATTTCGCCATTCACGCCGCAATATCGAGTAGCTCGTGTGGAAAAGGGCGTGCGCGCATTGTTCACACCGCGAAAATAATATATAGACGTTTATTCATTTCACGCTTTCGGTGGAATCCCCGCTGAAAGATATCCGTGAACGCTTTGCCGTTGCATTTCCTTTGATATACGGCTTACGTACATTAAAACGTCATTCAGCACGGAAGTCCATTTTATACTATATGTCAAGTCGACGTACATGGTTTATCCTAACTGTTCCATCTTGTGTGCTATTCGCCAACTTGTCTTTACGATTGCAACTGTCACATGGAGGGATGAATAGCGGGATCAGTTTTGCAAACTTTTTTCTATTAAACGGAATTTTTAACACGGAACTAGTGTCATACAGTTTAATTCGAGCTTAAGCTTTCGAAGAATTATTCGAAATGGCATCACAAATTCCACACAACTGATCTGATCCGTTTACTTTATATCAGATCAATCTTAATATAAATTTAAATATTTATACTAACTTCATGTTATACTGATTCAGACAAGCAATACTTTAAAGCGATGCTAAACTTTTTTGATATTTTATATATTTCTAATTTTTTTTTATTATTGCACATTGTATTTAGCTTTTTTAATAATATAATGGAAGTAATATAATCTACGTGTTTAATTTTGATAGTCTATAAATATGATTTAATTCCGTTTAAATTCTCTTTTTATATCGATAAAATGAAAACAAAAAATAAAGTTTTAATAATTGAATTTCAAAGACAGCTAATTTAGTTTTTTATATTTGCAACAATACATATTATTTATATATATTGTTCAAATTAATACATCACATAAAAAATAAAGTTTTATATATATATTTAGTTTAATATATATTTTATTTTATTTTAACTTTCATATTATTTCATATCCGATGGGAAATGTACTAATCAAATTTTTAACCAAAATGAATATTGCAATTCCTGAATAAAATGTATTGTTGAAAATGATATTTTGTAATATATATGATGTATTAATTTGAACAATATATATAGATAATACGTATTGTTGCAAATATAAAAAACTAAATTAGCTGTCTTTGAAATTCAATTATTAAATTATTATAAAAGATTTTGGATTTTAAAGTTATGTTTAAAGTTATAAGTTATTGATATGTATATTGATATGTTTAAAGTTCTAAGTTATTAATAACTTAGAAAATATGACAGTGATATTGAGGATAAGGATTTTTATGCGAAAGTTGCGATGGATGATTTTCGGAGGATCCTTATGAAAAGATAAGACCAGTCAGGTGCGTTCAAGTGGAACGCGGATGTTTCAAGTGCACGAAGAAACCGAAATGGCCAATGGAGTAGAATTACTTTAAGATACTTTGTCGAAACTTCTATCGAGCGTTATAAAAATAAAGTTTTTGTTTTGACCTTATAATATTTACGTTAACAAAAAAAAGGGAACTATAAAAAGTAATTTTCTCATAAACTCTCTTATATGTGTCTATAAATGCACAGATTGCACATTTCATTGTTAATACCGATTAATAATTTTTAATTATATTTACATTACATTTTCAGAAGATCTATATTTAAAAAAATGACTTATTTATATATTTTTTAAATTGTGTATTAAGCAAAATATATCATTTTATTCTCGTTGAAACGTTAGTGGTAGTAGTTTTTAACAAACATTGTTGTAAGTTTTCTTATATCTCTTCTTATATCTCTTCTTATATCATAATAGTGATGCACTCGTAAAGAGATACATTTGATTTTCGCTTTATTTATGGAAATAATTATTGAAATTAAGATATTGAACGTGCCAATCTATATATAACTATTGCGAGGCAAGAAACATTGATGCTAAAACATGTATTAATTCTGTTTAATGAATCAATAATTTTTGACATTTTTTTTATATGCGAATCGATATTGAACATCGATTGACAATATTAGTTCTTCGTAAAATGTAACTCATAATAAATAATAGATAAATGTAATTTAAAATTTCTTTTTGCTTTGTACAAAATATCATTTTACTGATTATTCTAAATGCTATAGAGAATGTGTATTTATTTTCATCGATCTTAATTAAGGCAGAAGTAATAAATTTTTCATTTCCCAATAACTGTTAAAATTGACGATAATAAAATTGCTTTCTTTTTACTGAATCATTAAAAACCGATGGATCATCAATTTAACTTTCGTTAACGAGAATTTGATGAAGTTTTTGATGCAACTAGCCAAAAGTCTCTTTATGTATGGCAATAGAGATAAAGTCTATTGTTTCGTTTAGGTACTCATTAATGCGGCCACTCAATTTCGCGGTGGTGGAATTCGTGCAGAACTGGAAGCATGATTATTTATTCAAGCGACGATGGTGATAGCGCCATTGTTTTTGTCGTGCGTAACAAATGGGCCGCACAATATCCCATCGTGGCACACAGTGCCCTTATATTCACCGAAATTATATTGCAAAATGGTGCAAGTTTAAATAACATTCTCCTCCTGTTATATAAAAGGCCCAATTAAGTGGCATAAAAAATGTTAAATAACTCTCTTTGTTGTAAGAAATATTATAAATGCACGCACCGATTATTTTCAATTGCCTTCAATTTAACTCTTCAATTGAGAATGAATATAGTAAAATGTTATTAAACAATGTTATTAAACAATATCAATGTTATTAATCAATATCAATGCTTTGTGTGTGTGTGTGTGTGTGTGTGTGTGTGTGTGCGCGTGCGCGCGTGCGCGTGCGTGCGTGCATGCGTGCGTGCGTGCGTGCGTGCGTGCGTGCGTGCGTGCGTGCGTGCGTGCGTGCGTGCGTGCGTGCGTGCGTGCGTGCGTGCGTGCGTGCGTGCGTGCGTGCGTGCGTGTGTGTGTGTGTGTGTGTGTGTGTGTGTGTGTGTGTGTGTGTGTGTGTGTCATTGTTCGCATACAGATGACTACTATATTGCAAAGTACTGCAAGTTATTTTTAAAAATGTAAACTATAACACGAAAACAAAGAAAAGTTTGCGTTTTTAGAATCTTTCTACTGTATTGCAAAGTATTGCAAGTTATTTTTAAAAATGTAAACTATAACATGAAAACATAAAGAAAAGTTTGCGTTTGTGGAATCTTTCTCCGTGCGTATCATTTTCGCAGAGACAAGATTTTCATAAAGTTTACATGGTGTAGTACAATATGGAAACATCGCGGCAATCTCATCTTAGTTTACTATATCGATCAGCTTTTCCGTAAACATCTTTGATATTTTCACATATCTCGCATATTGAAATATACTTTTGTTACGACATACTAGATATTAAAGCCAAGAATTTATGGACAGAAAAGCCATAATATCGATACGTTAATGCATGCTTTCTTTCATGATACACGATAATAATTTTATAGTTTTATATTTTATGCCGAACTGCTGTGAAGAAGCTCTCAAAGTACACACATCATTTAGGGCTGCAAGGGATCAAATGCATCGGAGTGAAACCAGCTTTAAGGAAGAAGGCTTGCAAATTAATGTTACGATTTCTCTTTGTGTATAATGAATGTATTGCATGATACGAATGTACGAGCCTCGGCAAGATTAAACAAATGATTTATTCGAGACACGTCGGGTTGTAGGCGCCTATCGAAGCTGGAACGGAACACTGCACTAAGGATAGAATCGGATGTATCTCACAAGTTATACTTACAGTGTCGGACTATTATAAATATTTGGCTGCCAAGCACGTAGTGCCAGGATACTCAATAAATTACGCAAGAACAGTAAATAGGATGACCTGGTTTCCATGTGCATCAATAAGAAATCTTACATAGGAGACTGCGTTGTTTGTGTTTTGCTCAATATAATTTTTGTTTGAAATACTAACTCTTATCTTAATTATTGACGAAAGATAGCTCTAGAAATTACATATAATACAATTTTAAATAATTTGAAATATTTTTTAAATAATTTTACTCGAATCAAAAAGCTCGAGACAACGCGCTGATGAGAAAAGCGAGTTTGGAATAAAAAATAATTATCTACGGTCAAATTTACATTATACAGAATAAATTTACTATAGTTTTTATAATTTTTATGAATATAATTGTCTAAAAGGTTTCTGTAATTTTTTCACATCCCCTGATTAAATTTTTTATACAAAAGTAATGCTGGATTGTTCTTCTTACGCGCATATTACATTAAATACAGCTTTATTTATGATGGAAAATTACATATAATTAACCCATTCTTTATTCATTTTATTATAAATTTGCTTTCTCTCTCTTGCACCCTCTCTTTCTCTCACTCTGTCTCTCGTGGATAATACCTCGGCATATTTATGCAGGCAGCCGCACGAAAGCACAAACGGACCAGCCCATCTATCTTGCGACGGATAATCCGGCTTACTGACTGGGCTACCTTCTTTTTCATACGTTTTGCGGCAAAATTTGATTGAGATATGCTGCGATAATGCCGGGCTCTATTATTCTTTTCTTCTTTTTCTGCACTTTCCTTCGCCGCCTAGTGGATTTATCTTTGGTCGATCTTTGTAAAGAGACCGTTTGTCTTTCATCTCTATCGTTTCTATATCGATATGCAATTTTTCTCGAAATAATCTTGGCCACAATAGTTAGCTAAATCTTGAATGTCGAATTTGCGCTTTTATGAAAAGCACATCGGCTCAAGTAAAATCTTTGTTCTAAATCTAAATAATTATGTTATGAAATTTTGCATATCTTATTATGTTGCATAATCTTATTAAATTCTAATATAGCAGAACATTTGATATTCTGATCTGATATCGGTGCAAATACTAAAAATAAATATTTGTAATTTTGACGTTTAAAATAGAAAGCGTATAGGTGAAAGCTCGCATTCAAAAAATAAAATAAGAAATGTTATTAAAAGTTACGGAAGCTTAGAAATGGTTTTGCTAAGAGTAACGATACATCTAGATGTCTTTAATTGCTGTTCGGTAGCAAAAACTTTGCCCATAATTTGCAGTTTTACGCGAGCTTATTTTAAACCGTTGGGGATCGGCGGTTCTGTGTTAGTAAAACTTATCCACTTGGTAAACTCATTATGTGAAGCTTTAATTGGCTGACTTTATGGACAAGGAAAACAACTAGAATAAGTATGAGTAGAAGCATGAATAGACTGTCTAGTTAAATTTTATAAAGAATATCCAGATAAATATAAATTCAAAAGCATTATTTATATTATTAAGCCCAATAAATATGAAAAGTTTATGATGTCTATGAAATATTCAGCTCGAAATGTTAATGAAATGTAATTATAGGCGGAATATTAATTATATTTTATGATTATCGATTTTTCCACGTGTGACGAAATTAAATTAATATGTTTTACACATAACTTTTAAGATGTAAAATAATACTTTGAATTATTAATAGTTATACAGCAATGTTAACCGTTTAACGAGAAAAAGAGAATTTATATTTTTATTCTTGTTTCGGTATGCATTTTTTATAACCATCACCGAACGAGATTTGCATTAATTACTAATGATCAATACCATATTGTGTTTTATTAATTTCTGTGCAGCGGTTATTACAATCTACTAATATATGTACGATCGTATTACCGTTGATTGGCAATTATTTTCTGTCCGCGTTTTACATATTTTATCTTCAATCTGTAGCCATTCAAAACCTCATTTTTCCTGTAATGTATCTGTACAAAACCGAAACGCATATATAATATCATATTTTAAAATATAGATATGTATCATCCATATGCGCTTCTTTATTTAAACAAAAATCTAACAATGTAGCGTACAACAAGAATGACCATAATGAAATGCTATGTTTTCGAAAGAATAGAAATCCGTTACATATACAATAGAAAAACGTCAAAATTCCGACAGCGAAACGCGCAAAAAATTTCATGGGTCGCTTATTTAAAGAGAAATCTGCATTTTTGCAGTTGTATTCAGTGTTCCGATTGAAATGTATCGTTTTCTATCAAGAATGTTTGATGTTTTGCGAAAAAAAACTACAATGCAAGAAATTTTTTGCTGTGCTGTGAACGAGCTTCCCTAATGATCGTACTTGCTGCGGCGCATTAGTTGTATTAGTACATTTGGCATGGCCGCAAAATGTATTTGGTGCTAAATAATCGCGATCTACCCAAAACACGGCCGCAACGGCTATGCAGCATTACCATAATTCTAATAAGCAAACAGTGACACATGCAATTGACGTAATTGCCGACACGCGTTTGCGATGGCAGGCGTCAGTTGCAAGTGCGTTTGTACAAAGATTTGCCATTTTTGTCACGTTTCAGAATTCGATGGCATTCACATATTTTGAATTCACCATTTAGCTGATCAATTCGCGCACTCTATCCGAACTCTATTCTAAGTCAAAATTCTATCAGACATGCTTTTCAAAATGACGTATGTGTTTTCACTTTCTCTTGTATATACATATATTCAATAATTTAACTATGTAAATGTTTCACAGCAGTTTTGCATGCGAAATTGTATTTTAAATCCTTGTCATTTGTACAAAATACATATTGTAGATTTCGATATAATATTCAAACGATGATGCGTAAAAATTCCATCCAAATAGACTCAGGATATGATGTAAGTTTACGCAATATGCTTACGATATTTATATATCAAAGTTCATATGAAATTCGCCTCGACAAATGACAATGTTGCGGCGTGGCGTACGGTTCCACAGGTCGTTCCACGCTATTTTATCACAACTGTATGTCGACCTCGAATTTCCTTCCTATAAATTTTCCTCTCTCATGACTGTACGCTACGGACATCGTAGGAATTTTAGCGGACGATACGTATCTCGGATATTTATCGGCATATAGTGCATAAATGTAATTACTTATAAATTGGTTTTAAAATAAGAAAGAATTAATTTCAGAAATTTATAAATATTCAATGAGATTAATAAGGCCAGTGCCAAATTTTGTTTCTTAATGTTAAACGTACCATAGAATGCTGTAAGCAGCTGTATAAAACAGCTTTACACACAGAAATTGTATTATTTAATATAATACAAACGTAACACTTTACAGACTTTTATATATTTCATTAAATAATTTAATTTTTATGATTTTCTTATTTTCTTATTTTTATTATAATTTTTTATATTATTGTAATATTTTATATTATATTATCAAAATAAATAACGGATATGAAACATTTTACTTTGATAATTTATTCACGTGTTAAAAAAAAGATACAGCAATTAAATCATAATTTAGAATATATTTACTATTTTAAGTGCAAATCAGTAAAATTTATAATGTAATAATTCTTTCTTTATAAAGAGCCACTAGCATTAATTGCACAGTCAAATGCCGGCTTTTCTCCTCATTATGTACGCACTTCCATAAATCTATGCGATTGAGAGAGAGCTCGAATTAAATCCGTTCTGAAAGAACCATTCACATTACGGAGTGATTAAATTCGCAAGCACAATGAACTTATTTAGGACGAGAATAGGAAAATAAAAATTGAATTAAAAGCATTTTCGTATTATTAATTTGCAAATCAGCTTTGTGAATTTATCTACACCTTTATTCACTCGATTAGATTTACTTACTTTCCATTATACAGTATTCTTATTTTTGTTTTTCAAAATTCTATCATTTCTTCTTATTATTATTGTTTTCATTTATTAATTTGTAAAATTAAACATTTTATATTACAAAAATAAAATGTGTACAGCTTAGAATAAAGTTACGTGCTAACTTAAATAATATTTTTCAGTTATCAAAATAATAAGAAAAGAAAAAGTTATTTTGTAAATAAATATTTTGTCTTAATGTTTTTGCAATAGCCACATAACATTAGAATAATAAGAAGCCAAAGGATATAATAACATCTGGGACAGAATAAGATAAGAAACTTTATTCCAAACTTGAACGTTATGTTTGTAGCGTATTATACGCATTCCTCTTGAATTACTTTCCATAATTTAGTTTTGCATACAACTTATTGCAATACAAAGAAATTTAATATATTTGGCACAAGATGTCATATAAAATATTGAAAAAAAAACACTTCATTAACATTTGAAGATAATCGTTGAGAATCATACAATATTATCATAGAATCAATTTACAATTTTTATTTATCTTATGTCAAAGATCTTTTTGTTACAAATGTTTTAATAAACTTAAAAGAAAACAGAAATTTTAAATTAACTCGAGTTGAAGGGATTTGATGACAAATTTATCCCGACTATATCTAATAGCCGGACGGTTTCTATGTGATGTATAAGAAACAATCACGGGATGTATTAATTATCTTAAAAGCGCGGCGGCATAGTCCGCTTCATTAAGCGTAAGACCGTTGATTAATGCCGCCGCGTAAGAAGCGACCACCGTAACGACGATGAATTAGTAAAACCACGCGTACCGCCCATATCTGGCGCAGCAAAATAATGTGCTTCACGGCAACAAAAAACGCGAGATGGTATCACACGGTAACCGCATTGTTAACTGCGAAACGCTCGCAGTTTTGCCCGTGGCCCATGCCAAGAAACTTGCCTCCGTCGTAGGTATGCATCTGTCGCGCCAGCCGCGATGCAGTAAACTTTCTCTGTATGCGACGGAAATACTTTAAGTTCTCAAGTGCCTCTCTCGGGATCGCGCGCGCGCGCGCGAGGTTTACACACCCTCTACCTAGCTGGAAAGAAATTTCCCCCGGGCGACAGTAGGATGTAATTTCGACGCGGGACATATCTGATTAGTGCGCATCGGTCCCTCTGCTTTTTTGTCGCCGATAAGTTTCGCCGGAATTGCAATTCCTGGAATTTCACGATTACACTCGCGAGTTTCTCGCATTTACGACAGTTGAGATAGTCGTCATGCTTGTTCCAAGTTTGAGGTAATCCTCCCGCGAATGTACTTTGCATGTAAGACTCACAGATGAAGCATCTTGTTGATAAAACTGAAAATGAAGAGCGAATCAATTTTGGTTAGAGCTTGATTTGAAGGAAGGAGAAAGGATCCGTAAAATGAGAACAAATTCGAGAAGTGATATGATATTCAAGCGAAATTTTGCTTAATGTTTTTTGAGTACGTAATAGCGCGTTGGAGAATTCAGCTTGATTAGGATAAATTTTTGATATCTCATTTCTGATAAAACTACAATGCGATGTAATTAGTTTAAAAGCTATTGCGTCGATTTAATTACTACCTTGTTACGCAATGAATAAATATAATTAAACACAGATTATCTTCAAGAGTAGTATTAGGGAGCTCTTTGTATGGCGATAAATTAATAACTATTATGATTCAGTAATTAATTAATAACATTATCTTTTGATATTTTATCAACGTTTTATAGATTTAAAAGTATTATTTTATTTTAATAATATGTCAAGTATAACAAGACAATAACGTAGATGTGTTCTATGTTTTATTAAACCATAAATAGGTATATAACGAGAATGAGAAATAAATGATAAAAATGTGACATGCCTAATTAAGTATTATAATAAGGTACGAAAATAAAATGCATTACATTACTTGATAAAAAAAAAACAATATTTTTATTGCTGTAAGAAAAATAGAATAATTGTATTTTGTATAATCTTTTTGATGTTAATTGCATGCGACACTCACTTTATTATTTTACATTACGACAAAAGAATAATGTGAAAAGAAAGCGAAACTCTATAATGCGCAATCTCGCAAATCTTGCGAATTAGCATAATAAGCAAAATTTTTAATTACAAGATATGTATAATCGTTGAATTTATACTGTATAATTATCAAATATTAAATTAAGAATTTAACATATGCCATATATATATATATATATATATATATATATATATCCTATTTTGCTTTAAAATTGATCCGTTACACACACGATAATTCTTTTATAACCGACCGAATTTTAAAATAGAATTATACATTAACATTCCAGTATAATACACAATATACAGTGTAATTAATAAATTTGAAATATTGGTAAAATAATTATTATTCATAACATTGATGATAAAACAACAATTTTTAATTTCCATTTCTTTTACGAAATATTCATCATATTTGATTTGTTTAATTTTCTTTTTGTATAATTACATTGAAGCCTGTCACATTATTTCTGATAAAACAATTTGAAAGAACACAATTATTAAAAAGATAATAATTTTTTGGTTGATATTAAATTTGATTGAAAAGGTAAAATTTAACAATTTTTCATAAAATAAGCAAGTAGCATTTTTATGTGTAATCTGCTCTATGAAGGAAACTACATTTTTGAAAGTCAAGAAGAAATCGAATGGTGGAACAAAGGATGTGTCAGAGAGGAAGAGAGTAGAAAAGAATAAATGTAATGTTAACTGTGAAAACTCGATTGAAGGCAATGTACCTACGATACAATATGAAATGCGCTATGCAAGCTTTTTTTTGCTGTAAGTTTAAAGTGTTTCGCAGAACAGAAGGGAATAGTAAACTCACATATTCGTGTTATATGTTCACGATGGTGCGAGGATTTTGTCGCATTTACACTTCCTTGTGTGCGAAAACTTTCGGCCACTTGAAAAGTTTCTTACTCTTTTGTGTACAATCTCTTCATCCATCTCCATCGTCTTGAAAAGTTCGTGGCAACTGATAAGTTACTGCGTAATCTACTCATTGAAACTAAATCTATAGTTTACCGTAAAAAGTTTGCGTTGTACATTAGGCTTGTTGTTTTAATGCTTACGAAAAAATAATTTATTCAGAAAGAGGAATAGGATCGATATATTGATTTAGATAATTGGTAATATTTATATTTGCACTTTAAATTGATTGGAAAAATAAATAGTACATTAATTTATTTATATTTATTTATTTGTATATTGTAATTATATATATATTATGTTATTTGTTATTATTATACTATTCGTTAAAATTTAATATTACATTTTGTATAAGCATAATACAAAATCATACAATTATAGAAATGTAGAATTAATATTTGAAACGTTTGAAATTTTATTACAATATAAATTAAATAAATTTGGAACAGAAATGTAAATTGTTGCAGTAAGTTATTGTTCAATTATTCAGCAATAAATCTCTCGTATACTTGTAGAGTTTGTCGTATACTTGTAATCTCTCGACTCATGTAGGATTTAAGAAATAACTACTCTAGAAAAAGAAATTAAAGCGGCATGCCCTGTATTTTGTGAGAACGAATCCATAAAAATATTTGGAAATGATGCGCTCGTTTTTCACTGGTTGTTTTTGTCTTCTACTGAGTTGACCGTTTGCCGCGCACACGGTAGAGAAGCGATCATAATTTTCCCTAACAGATTCCTGAAATGTTCTGGCGAAATGTTTCTGGCGTGGAAGAAAGGGAGCCGGCAAGCATTAATTTATATTTCTTGCAAACGAGATTGAGACTGGGACTAAAATTATTGATCGGCTCTGGAATGAATAATGAACTCCATCGCGCATGTTTAAGAATAAGAAGAGAATGTGAAGCGATACGATACAATAGGAAGAAGGAAATATTTTTGATCTAAGAAAATAAAGAGAAAATAAAAATAATTTGCTGTAAATTTAGAATTCGATAATTTTTCGTGCCATTGCTACCGTATGCAAAGTTTAAAATAAGCTGACAATAAAAAAGATAAAAATATACTCCTCTGATTTGTGATTCATATACAAATATATGCAATATTGCAGTATTGCAATATAAAGGATTGGAAATAAAAGATAATATTAGATATTTTAATTTTTGTATCAAATTGAAAAAAATCTGATCAGATATTCCAAAAATATTTTTTTTTATATTGGTATAAACTGGGAAAAGGAAATATTCCTTAAATGAGAAATAAGGAGAAAAATTTTATTACAGTATAATAAAATAATTTTATATTTAATTGTTAATTTGTTTCTTGATTATCTCGTATTTTATATTTTCAATAAAGAGTAAGAGTAATCAATTATATTACATCACTATTTTTTTTGTAAACAATATCAACCTGTATGAGTAGCAGCAGCATTTTTGCTCTGTATAAAGGATCAATACTATGGTAGATTTTGAACGGAGAAAACACTGAGGACTTGAACGTAGTAGACCGAAAAAAGATTGAAGGTTGCATTCTTCTGTTACAGCGGATACTGGCTTTGAGCCCACAGTCTTAACGGAAATGTCCTCTCTCTTGCGTGTTCTGGATGCCGATTTCCGATGTTCACGGATTTCTGTGCACCACCGTCCATTCCAGACGAGAAAAATACGAAATTCGATCATACAAAGCTCGCAATGGAAACACGATGACATATTTCAGTCCCCGCAAATTCGCTCTGTTATTTCGCTCAGTATTAAACATATTTAACGCTTGTCTCACAATCGTACGATTACACGAGAAAATAATGCTCAAGAGATTATACTGTTTTACTAGCCAAAATTTCAACGTGGCAGCTGTAAGCTTTATCTCCCTCTAATGGACATTTCTCTCTACATATTCCAAAAATATTCATGTGATGAATATAATTTTTTTTAGTTACACATACATGAACTCGAAAACTACTGATTTTATATTATCATTTTTATGATCTCACATATTTCAAGGAAAAATTATGAGTACGAAATATGGAAATTCGATATTATACAGATATTTTTATTTTGTTATAAAAAGAGAACAAATTGAAAATGGTTAAAACAAATAATAATGAGGAAAACTAGTAAGTTGTTGATATAAATATTATTATAATTTTATAATACATATATGTTTTGCAAGAGTATATTTATAGTTTCTAAGTATTTATTTTCAATTACTTTCATTCGTGTTGCGATGCAGTCTTGTAATCTAATCATATTTGTAGTCCTAAGAGCTTTTTTAAAAAATTATTAAAGCGTGTTTTTACAAAATTTCAAGCATTGTAAGTAACGTAAACATATTATAAATTATTAACAATTCTTGAAGCTTTATTGTGTTTTATAAGTAATAAACATTCAATTGTTAATACAAAATACGCGATGATTTAAAAAAAATGCAGTTTTTTCACTGCTAGGAAACAAACGTTCGAATAATGATTTTTATATTTTTTTAAATAAAAATTTTTTCAGAATATTAAAATTCCGAGTAATATATGATATAACTGAAACTTTATAATCATAGCATATCTTTTAAAATTTATATTAAAAGTACATAACATAAATGCAGATGTGAAAAATTATAAAAAATGTATGTAATATGGATGAATTTTTTTGTAGAAGATAAGATAGTGGGATGTGTAGCACATATTTTCCTGGTCATAAATTCGCACAGTTCGTTGCTGTACTTTCAACGTGTCGCGTACCAACCGTGAACTCAGGAAAGATTTATTTAGTAAGTGATTTAGTAACAACCCATTTCTGAATCGGTCAGAGACTGACCGACTAGTCAGTGCGCTGGCGGCGCATTGCGTTGATAAAAGAAGTGAAGCTCGGGGAATTGGGATTGGACGAGAAATCGTGTTCGATGCCCAAGGAAAATATCGTGGTGTAAAATATCGCCCACAAGGAAATATCGCTGTTCCGAAGAACCGACGTTATTCTTATTACATGGCACCATATAAATTCTGATCGATATTACTTTTGTAACTTCGTGAAAACCGATCTACCGTTGCTATTGATCGATCGTAGTTGGATTTTGGAATAAAATTAGGTTAATTTAAATAATTTAGGAGATTTGATTACAACCTTATTATAAAAATTTGTAAAGAAAATGTGTACTAATAGAACCAATGTATACCACATAAAATCAGCGATAACTTGCAAAAAGTATATTATATTAATATTATTATATTTAAAAATGCATATGCATACATTCTAAGTATTTTAAAGACAATCAAGTATACAGCAAAAATGACAAATATTCTTTTTTTGAAGATTTAAAGAAGATTAAGTAATAGTAACAATAGATTTAAATAATAATTTTAAAATAATTTTTTTTTATAAATTGAAAAAATTAGATGATGCTCCCTCCTTTTAAGAGTTTTTAAAAAAACAACATTTTGCGATATTGTATAATACTTGATATTTAAATTTACAATTGGTTTTGATAAATGATTGTACAAAAGTGTTAGTAAAGATATAGCAATCGTCGTTTTCGAACTTTGCCAACAGAAGCAATGAGATTGAAGCATAAAATGACCATTGTCGGTGCTGTTTTGCCAAGATCTTAAAGGCGATTGCAACGCGAATCACCATTGGCGAAATGTGTTTTGTATCGGTGAGAGTCGTTAGAACTTCAGGATGAAGACGGAGGAAGAGGGATGATAATAAATCTAACTCGTATGTGTGGCATTTATACCAACGAATGGAAGACGTAAAATAAAGAAGAAAAGTGATGATCATAAATGAAAACTTTACTGTTCATCGAGGAATTTACGAGAACGTATATAGAATATTTGATTCAATAATTTATCGTAAATTATCAATCAGAGACGAAACAAACACTTATTTAATGCAATGCCGAACACAAGTATTTCTCTTTCTTTTATTTATATTTCACAGCATTTTCTAATACACAAATGTATGTATTTAATGTTGATATTGGTAACTTTTTCTATTTATTATATATTTTTCTATTAATGTATTTGTACGCTTGTTACGCGCTGTCATGTCCTCACTTTCTTTTTTTTACTTTTTTCCTATTAATGGACCTCTTTGATGGCTCACTCGGTAGAGTGCTTTTTGCTATTCGCTAAAAAGTAAAAGGAATAATATGGCATGCTGTCTTCCCAAGTATTGTAACTAACTTCCGGAGTTGTGTAATAAATCTAGAGAAAAGAACATCATTGCCAGAATGTGCTGTTATAGTAATTTTCGTCTTCGCAAGCTTTCTTATTATAACTGAAAAATATCAAACATCATAAAATGATTTATCTGTTTGTTTATTGGGCATAAATTTTCGAAACAAAGATAAGAAAGAATAAAATTAGAGTATGTAATTAAGAATAAAGAAACAATTATTGAATAATTATTTTCTTTATAAATTATTACGGGTAATATTATATAAAGGGGATAGAAGAGATTTTTTTTTAAAAAGAGTTATTACAAAAGGAAAGAAGAAATATGTCAAAAAGGGAAGAAACTGTGAAATCAATCAGAAATACGTACAATGCGTTTTTCGGGTCGCCGATAACAAACAAACGCTAACTTTATTATAGGACAAAGGGCCCGCATTGAGTGATCTCGTTTTACGGTAAACGTGAGGCAGAAATACGGGTCGTTGAGCTCGATGAGTCACGGACCGTGTGAGCACAATTTTATGTCAACGATCCCCTTCGGAACACACGAAGGATGTTCCCTTTAATAGAAAGTCGATTTAATAAACGCGAGAGAAATATTAGTTAGATATTATCTTGGAAAATTATTGATGATACAGTGAAGTTACGAACAGCTTTTGTGAAATAAAGCCATGTACATTTCACGATAAAAAATTTTAAACAAAATTAAACTTTTAACATAATTAAAAAGTAAGTGATATCCAAAATATCTCTAGAAAAAAATCAAAATTAATTTTCAATTTTCAATGAAACAAAATTGATCTAGAAACTTTAAATCTGTATTTGTTCGTTTCTTCCTCCGTTTTTCAGTTATATTTCCGATTTCCAGTGTACATATCTACATACATCGATTCTACAAAACGAAGTATATCACGCGGTTTTCTTTACTTTTAAAATGGAAATTGATCTACAGGGTTCTACCTTTTGACCATAAACGTGAAGACGCACCTACTGTTATCGCGTTTTCAATTCTAGGTGGAAGCGTGGATGTCGTATCATTTCTTTCATTTTTGCGAAAATAATATCCAAGGGGATTCGTAACTGGGAACGGGGAAAATGGAATTCTTTGTGGGTTTTCCATTCTGAGTATATGGAATTGTGGGGGGTTATACAAGTAATGGTATTCGCCAATGTACACGCGCGCTGTAAATACGTATATCTCTGAGGAAGAGATGCGCAGATGGACAGAGATATTACATACGGGAAGGCGTCGTATACTACGTATGCAACATATTTTGGCTTTATGTTTTCTTTAGATAAAGATGTACGCGACGTACATATTTATTCAAGGTACTGAAACTAAGAAATGCATTCTGTCAGAATTTTATCAGAAATGTTCTATTTATTTAAATGTATGTATATGTATACACACTACGATTCACTAAACATCTATGTATGAATCTATCTTGAGTCTTATAATAAATAAAATTTTGTAATAATTTCTTATCATAATGCATAATTGTATAAATCAGAAATTATAATTAATTTTGAAGTAAATTCTTTTTTGAAAAATTATTGACTTTTCGAAACATTTGACAATATGTCTTGCAATTAAATTTTGAGTTAAATCAAAGATCGTTATATATTTTATAATTTTATTTTAAGAAATTTTTAAATATATACCAATCGATAAACTTTATATTAACATTATTATAATTATACATATAGAATTATATATTGATAATACAATGTATACAAGTTATTTCAGAATAAGATAGAAGAGCAAGCACGCACATACATAATGTTTTGTCACTTTTAATTCCTTTTTTAGATAATTTGTAACATTATATCAATATTTGTTAAATTGCTTTTTTAATTTTATAAATTTATTAATGGAATAATAAATCTATGATACTTTTGAAATAAATATTTGTATGAGGTTACTGGTTACTTGTTATTTGATTAATCGTGCTATTTTTATGCCTATATATATATATATATATATATATATATATATATATATATATATATATATATATTTAACAATCATAGCTGTTTTCATTTTATATTTTTGCTTTGCTTTGTTTTATTAAATTTTTTTTGTTGAGTATTGCTCAGATTACAAAAATTTTTAATCTCACGTATGAATTTGTATTCTGTACAAAATTTGTATTCTGTATGGAGGGCTTAAGCTATTCGAAGAAACATCCATCGCACACATACGATGTTGCACATTATAAAATAAACAGCCACCATAAAGAACTTTTTCCTTAACTTCGAACATTATTCAAACTATTTTATTTTAGAAAATTCAAAATATCTTATTATGTTCTACGCAAATTTAACATGTCGTAAATGGTACATTTAGTTTTGACTTTCAAATAATACAAACACAATATAACTTTAATGACAAGAAGTTATATAAAGAAATTTATAAAAGCAGCACATTTAAATTTGGCAATTTTAATGATTATGAAATAAATTTTATTATTAATTCTGTTCTTTAGTTTATATATCATTAATATTATAGTATTCATCTTCATCGTGAGCACAAAAGTATCGCTCGTTTCGCGCAAGGTGTGCACAATGCGGCCATTTTCCAGATGAGATGGGCAACATGGGTTCTTTGAAGAAAAAGTGATGGTGTAAACAGCGCGATGAATGTCTTGAGTGAAAAAGGGATTATCACGGGCACGCTGCAATATTCTCGTACGCGAGACGAAGAGGAAACTAACGCGAGAAAGATGGAGCAAAGGGAGAGAAACAAGAAGCTACAAAATTGTTTGCCGAGAAACAGGAGGCTAGATAGCCGAGCGGGAGAGAAAACGAGACACCTAGCAGGCGAGGATCTGATTTACTCGCTGCAGGTGGATGTAGATTTCCGCCGTCGTTCCTGCTTTTAGAAACCCGACGCCTCTGAAACATGGCGTCGCAGGAAATTCTCAAAATTCAGTTATATAACTTTAATGACCAGTTTGTCGAAATTTTGCAATACATAATAAAAATACTTTTCTGTAATTAAAAAACGAGATACAATATAAACTTATCTATTCAACAAGAAATTCTTTATTCAACTACACTTTGCTAATTATACAAAAATGGTAAAGAAAAAAGTAAACAAAATCAAATTTTTGTTAAATGTTTTTAAAGTTGGCATGCAGTTTGTTTGTTTTAGTAATGAAGACTCGATATATCTATCACATTGTAATATTTAATCTAGTAATCACTTTTTCTATATTATTTAAAATTATTACTTAAAAATAATGTTGATTTATAAATAAATGTAAAAGCATGTCAAAATTTTTATACTATTTCTTATTTTTAAATACAAAATAAATATTTTGAGATATATAATTTAAGAAATTAAATTTCTTGACTTTAACATTTCTTTATGTTTTTTCTTGCGTAATTGAGAATGCAACATGAAGCTACTGATATTCTACGCTTTACTACGAACACTCTACTTTGAACCATTAGAGAAAGCGATTATGTATCCATTTTGTCTTTCGGAAATAAATGGTAAATGGAGCGAGTGAATTTTGATCTTACTTATGCAGTTGTCCCCGATAAGAACCATTCAGCCTTTATCTATCTGAGTCTAGAAACCGATAATATCGGAATGCTTAAAGTCTGTTGTTTATGAATTGCAATTAATCGAATCGTAAGGAAGTAATCGGCGGAAAAACTTCGATTTAATAAATATCAGATGCATTCGAAGAGAGACAATTACTCAAGTAATTGAAATAATTAATGGAAAATACTATTTCTCCCTTCTCCCTCTTTCCTCCCTCTCCTTTTTTTTATTTTTTTAAATTTATATTATTAGATAATTTTGTTTACGAATAGTACAAGCATATATTCTTTTGATAATGTTATTTCAGGTATTAATAGTGTTAAATAGATTAGATAGAAAATTATGTCACACAATATTATTGCAAAATATAGTAATTAAGTTTTATTTAAGTACACATATAAGTTATTCTAAACTTATTTACTTTATATACTCGATATCAAGAAATACCGTCTTTTAAGAGTATCAAAAATGAAGTACAGGATAAAAGCACTCCAGACAGAAACTTAGCTTGTCATATGCTGAAATCGCACTATAAAAGGAAAACCTTATATAAGACATAGACTTAAAAATTTGTGAGCAAGTCTCTCATGACGCCAAACGCGATGAGAGCTTTTTCTAGTAAAATAGAGGACTTAGCCACCGAGGTGTGCAATGAGTGCATTTTGGTACAGTTATATGAGGTTATCAAGTTTTAGCCTAAGGAGAAAAGGCACGTTGTATCCACCTCATAAAAGAAAAAAAGGACGCTTTAAAGTCTAATATTGAGATGCTCTTGTCTGAATACTACACAAAATACAGTTCTATATAGGTAGCGGCCCTTTTCTAAGATGCAATATGCATTCAAAGAGAGTACGGTACAATATATATTTCTTTTCAATAGGATCTTATTTTATTATTATATGTGTCTTAATTCAATTTATATCATATTGTTATATATTTAATACCAAAGAGATGTTTATTTGAATCTTATTTCATACATACACACATTATCAAGTATACTATTTATATTAGAGAAATAAAATGTTTATAGAATCAGATTTAATATTGATGTAAGCTTTTGGGAATCTCCCAAGGAAGAAGGGAATCTCTCTCTCTCTCTCTCTCTCTCTCTCTCTCTCTCTCTCTCTCTTCTATTTGAAGTAAAATATAAATGTAATTTTTTAAGTTTGTAACTTTTAAATATATTATTATTTAATTATATATTATATTTTTATAATTGTTTCTGTGATGATCTGTGAACAATGGCGATAACTAATTTAAGAGAAGAGAACAAATAATTTTTGTAAGAGAAACACAAAGGCTGGCATCGACCCATTCGTTAAATCAAGGCAGATCGCCTTATTGCGAATCAAGTTTCGTACGAACGACAGCAGCGTTAAACCTCGTTAGCTACCGAGCGTTGGAAGCCAAAAAAGAGAACGACGGAAAGTTAAAAAGGCGCATACGAGAATTGTTGGTATCGCGTTCATTTTCAGGAATGGAATTCGAACGCCCAATTTAAAGTTGCCCACTTTCCCGTACTACTCATACATCGTTACTCCATTCAATCGCGTTAAAATGAAAATCAACTATTCTCAAGGGAAACACATCTTTTTTTCCTTTTTCAATTTTATTTGAATGCTGCTATTAATTGACATAGATTATATCATGCTGACTGAAAAATTGTAATATAAAAATATCATATTATACATTTAAATTATAAACTTTTCAGCAATTCTTCGTTAATAGTATGACAAACACCAATATTTTCAATTGCTAATTATTGCTTTAATAACTTACTAGTCTGTTTCAAAATGCTTAAATTGTAACATAGCAATCACATAATCGAAAGTTTATAATTCAACAATTATAAGCAATATTTTAAATAAAAATCTTATTGTATATGTGTGACATTTAATATCATTACGTTTCAGTTACTGGAGCGTCCACAGGGGAAGCTGAGGACCCGCGATGGAGCACGTACAGCGCTCGAAAAACGAGTCGGTCATCGTTGCCGCGATCCTGGCCGTCTTCGAGTTTAGAGCATGCCGCGAGGGAGACCAGACCCTCGAATGGCAAGCTCCTCGAAACTAGCTCTTGGAGCGTGGACAGATCGAGTCCTGGCACTCGATCGGATCCGAGTTTTCTGGGAACGGTGATCGAAAGATCCGAAGAAGACGAGGATGGGAGGAAAATGCAGTCGCCGGGGGGCAATGACACCGAGGACGCGAGGATCGCACGCCATAACCCGTCCGTCTCTTCCAGAAGCAACGAAACGAGCCAGACGGATCCGTCCAATCGGATTTCCATCGAATCATCGTTCTCTCAGTCGTCGACGATTGGCTATCGTGTCGTGAGGACCTCGCCAACTTCTAGAAGTTCCTACGACGTAATTCGCACCGTAGCTTGTAGCTAGTGAAGATTATTTGAAAATTTAATCAAGATTGCTTTTGTCTCGAATGCTTGGAATAATACTAGATATTAAGTCTAATAATTATATTTTCTTACATATATGTTTATTTCTCTTATCTTACAATTTGATTTAAATTCTATAACTGAAGCCATAATAATCAAGATTATTAATTATTTCAATTATCATGGATAATTGAATAACATAAAAAAATGTGTATAAGATCGGTATCGTTTTTAATAAATTTTTGTAAAAGCTACACAGCTATCTTTTTAAACTTAAATATTAGACAAGATATTAAACAATAACGTGGATTCCTCTACGATATCTCTCATCGTAACAACGACATAATAGTCGTAATTACTCAGCGCCGTTTCCAATATCGTAATGCGAGCGATAACTATAATTTAGCGCTGTCGCAATGCCCGTTGCCCAAAGCGGAATCGGGCTTCCATTTAATTAACGGCTTGATATCGTGGTATTAAAGGCTTATAACCCATTGGTATAAATTTTCAATCTTACGCAGTTCAAATTAACGCGACATGCGTGTGTTGACGACAGTTCGCTTCCTCATATCAAAGTTATTTACGCGGATACAAATATCTGTCTTACAATTTTTCAATTTTTGTTATTGCATAAACTGTAAATATCATATATTATTTTATGGATGATGACTCGTATGTAAATTCAAATGTGATCTTACAATGTGTGCAGATAGTGCCAACGCTGGAGACACGGCTATCACCCGAAAGACGCGAGAGTTTGAAAAATACAACATTAACGTCCACCACAAACATCGCCATGCCACGACGACACATGAGGCACGTCTCGGATCCTTGCGAGCAGTTCAAAATTGGGGATCCGGCAAAGAGGGAATTTTATAGTCCAAATTATCCCAAACCATATCCGAACCAGACGAATTGCGTTCGAGTTTTGGAAGGTAAGTCGTTCTATTATAATAAAGACCAAAACAATTTTCGCTAAAAAGTAAAAATCAACAGACTTCGGAGTAGGTAGACTTCTATCTATAAATATATGTAGAGTTAATTCAAATAAAAATGTAAATGTCTTTTAATTTATATAAATAATTACGTTATAAAACAGAATAAAGTGTTTAATAACAGTCTTTAATTATATTAAATGTATACACATATTATTGCAATACATATCTATGAGATACAGAAATTAATAATATACATTACTTGTGACCACTGAATTAAAAGTCTGTGATTTATAGAGAGGTTACGCGATTTACATTAATCGAAGATAAATAATTTATCAAGCAATCATGGTTTGTGCGTTAAACCGCGAGTCTCACATCGCCGATCGGAATATTGAGAGAGCAATCATTTTCGCAGCGGTGGTTCAATGACCAATAATCGATTTCCTACATGTACATATCGTATCTCTCTGAGAAATCGATTTTTAAGCGAGCTTCGAGAGAACTTTTACAAGATTGCTCGCGGCAAGAACACACTAGCCAGATTTCACTTTACTGCTGCGCATCGTTCGCTGATAATGCGGGGAAAAAAGGCGAGCGTGTTGGAATGGCGAACTCTTTCCGGACGAGGAAAACCTTTGATCCACGATTCTCTGGTATCCCGGGGCAAATGTTTTGAACAAACATCGTTTTCTTTCCAGTGAAATCCCAGTTAAGTAAAGAGCATTAGATCCTTATCTCTTGAACATGAATTGTATAATGATCAAATTATTACTTATATATATGAACGTTATAGTATCACAATCCGCTAGCTTAGAAAAAGATGTCGTGTATGTTAATGTCGCGCATGTTGCTAGATTTTTTTTATTTATTATAATAGTAGTATTAATAAAATCCTGATTTTCTTATGTTTGTCCATAGTCTATATTTTTTTATAATATGATAAATTAAAATTAATATGCGATTAAAAATTGATTTTGCTAAAGTATCTAAAAATTTTCAAATACAGATAATACTAAAATAAAAACTAAAATAAATTTTATTATTCTAATAATCAACTGGAATTTAAAATTTCAATTTTTAAATTTTGCAATATAATTATTACGGATAATTATCGTCTTACAAATAAATTTAAAAATTTAGAATTTTTAAAGACAATCTTTAATGTGTCTTATTTTAAATTAAAAAAAAAATAAATAAAAAGAATCTTATGATAAACAAGAACATTGTTACATAATTTTCATTTCATTAGATTGAGAAACTTGATACAATAAACTTCAATTATAAGTCTAATTGTATATTGAAACTTCTATAAAACAATTAATTGAAGAATATCGAAATATTCCAATAAATACATAAATCTTTTCGTAATATTTGTGAAGCACGATGTTCTTATACAAATTTGAATAATCTCCTCATTTAAGTCAATAACGAGAACATAAATCTTGCAACATAAAAAAAATATTATTTGGAATAATTTATCTAGTAGATAAATGAATTTTTATGCATTTTGTAAAAATGTCAGTGTTATTACCGAATAATGCCGAACATGATTGCCAAAACTATCTTCATTCATATTTATTCTATACCGTGAAACTTCACGGAAGTACAGTATGTTCTACCTCGTTTCATATGTATAAGTTTAATGCAACTTCGTGGCTTGAACATGACTGAACTTTCTCGAGGAGTAGGAGAGGCCTCAAGTGATTGATACATCCCGGTGGTTCGGTTCGTTGGGTAAGGATACCGCGAGAAGATAGTAAATTTTCCCAGACTGGTCCACAAAAGATTCGAAGCTGCAAAGCGGAAGAAACGCAGAATGGACTCCTTTATTCCGACGATCACAGTTTTCTCTTTTATCGTAGTGGTCTTTTTCAATGATAGATACGGTTCGATGAAACTTAATTAATGGATTATCATGTTATACTCTAAGAAATTTGCAATAAATATTATATTAGGTTTATTGATTATTAATAATCAATATTATTAATATTGAAGATAATAGAAAGTCGGGAATTCATTATTTGCTCTGTCTTTTCATTCTGTCTTTTATCTATACTTTATATTTACTCAAACAATGGGTAAAATTTTAGATATGACAAATTTCAATATTTTCTTTCCATTTACTTTGCATATATATATTCTTTCATTACATGCATATTATCTTTTACATTTATTACCCTTACAGAAAACTGAGAAAAAATGGAAAATAATGTATAACGAACAATTTCTCATTTCGCGTTTATGCACGTAGCAACACTAGACGAGCGTAGGTAGAAAGTTGAGAAAAAGAAAAAAATTGGCGAACGTTCGGTGAAATCATAAATCTTCGTGAATTCAACCACTCTTCTTGTCGGTGGCTGCACGAAAGCAATATCTCGATAACGAATCGATGTATCTACGACCGGAGAAGCTGCTTCTAGTTGTTCAGACGAAGAATGTCAGTGTCTCTAACGAAAAATGTTTCTCCGTTTTGAGCTATTCATTTGTGAAAGGATTCAGAACTATTATTTTTTTCCAAATTTTCCAATTAGATAAACTTATTTATATCCAGAAAAAATTTAAAATATTATTATTATAAATATTATTGTATTTATACTGTATCATTTAATGACATACATACACACACATTACAAATTATTTTTATCAAATATATATAAAAAAATATTTATATTTTAATAAATAAGATTATTTAATATATAATTGTTTTATCCAAAGATATAAACTAAAATAAAATTATATTAAACAAATTTAATATAATAGATTATTATTTATAATCTTGACAAATTAATTTGTAGAAATTTGTAGATCTTTCTTTTTTAATCTGGAACCTTGAGTTGCGTCGGATTAGGCAATGAATGGCAGCTGGCTCTTGTTTGAATTTGAGTCAGGGTCGACAAGTCTCGCTCGTGAGTTATCGAGTCTTCTTCGTGTGTACTAAAATAGCGACTGCGATGATTACGGTGGTTCTCGATCAAATTCCGAAGACTGTGAAACATAGATGTGTGTACATTATAAACGCCACCAAAGTCGTAAAACTACAGAAAACGACATCGGACAAAAAGAAATATCATAATACAATAAATGTATTAAATTCTAAAAATATTGGTGATAATTCGACAAATTGATATATCATTTAGTATATATTTTCTTTGTATTCAACAAATCTATTTTTTTCTATAGCTTTTTGTTAAACTTTTAAATTTATTTTAAATTCAATTTTGAAATTATAAAAATTGTTATAAATATCGCACAGAAATATATTAAAAGTATTACAATGTTCATAAATATAACCATCCTTTCTATCAATGTTAAAATAAAATTAGATTTTTGAGATTATTTAAAAAAAAAGAGTATTTACAAAAAAAGAGTTTAGGCATTTAAATAACATATAATAATTTCTATATAATTTTTATGATATATTTAGCTGTCATATTGAGATGTTTCTAAACTCGGCTTTTCATCAGTCTAAGTTCAATGTAACGAGCAAGATATTGTAATTGGCTTTGGCAAAGGGACTAGTTTGTCATTGCATAACGATTGTATAACTGTGATTGCACTTAGAGAAGTGACTATAGCGTATTAGGCATCCTATGCAAATTACGTCACGTAATTATCTCAATGTCGATGAAATCAGGATTAAGAAAGTTTCACACAAGTGACAATTGCTGCTACTATATTAACTAATATTCCTTGTCGAAAATTCTAATTATCGATAAACGGTGATCTTAACATATTGATGCAACAAATATATAATATTGTACTATATTACATGTCTAGAGCTAATTAATTTAAATTGTAAAATCCTTTTTCTAATATAAAAGTTAATTAAATCAGCAAAATACATTATTTAATACAGCTTTATTTAATTTAATGAACAAAATTCTCGCAGCCGCAGACTGTTCGCAATGTCATATGTTGTTTTCGATAATTTGCATGAATATTCGCATCTCACAATATTTCATTGCAATACAAAACTGGATATTGACATTTTCAATTAAATATTAATACAATAATTTATGAATTGAAGATCATGAATGATGATTTAACTTACAAATGATGCATCTGTATAAATAAAACATAAATTTATTTATGAATCAACGACATTTCAGTAATTATTGCGCATAAAATTATCTGGATGCATAACGTAAAATCGTTAGACTGCGTGAGAACTGATTCAATTAACTATAGAAAAATAATATCTATTTTAATATAAAATATTCTTTCAATTTTTATAACCATATTTTACATAATTTTAATTTAGTTAGGCTTACAATCAGTTTGTATGAACTATCGATTTTTATAACAGAATATTACAATATATATTAATGCATCAATTATTCAATCACATAACAATTATTAAAACTCTTAACTGATTAAATAATTTGACAAATTTTAATACAGAAACTAAAATATCTCTACAATATCTTACAAGTCCTGGAATTTTCAAAATATATGGAGACTTGCGCATCGTCTAGCAAATCACGGTCGTCACTTGGCAGGCTATCACAAGAAACTTTTGTGGAATCTTGAGAAGGATCTTTGCCACTACTACTACACGCCATCACATGTCCTGTTCAAATATTTCTCTATTTCTTTTATAATTTGTTAAATTAATACAATCTACATGGTTGTGTAACAAAAGTGAAATATATATTAAAGTTCTCTTTATTTTAATTAAATTTTTATTTTAAATTAATTTATGTATTACCTTATTTTATATAACATTCTGATTCATCATAATTACGTAATTACGTAATTACCTGAAAGAATACATATGTACAGTAATCTTGTATACAAGTAGTAAATTGTCAGAAATTCTGTTTAAAAATAAAAAATATTTATATTTAGTACAAAAGATATTTTATAATTATTAAATATTTTAGAATATTTTATTTTTTTAATGGGAAATGTTAATAAGTAAACAATTCTTACTATAGATATACTATAGATATTATTAAATTGTATTTTTATGCTTTGCATTTTTATTATTTATATTGTAAATCTTTATTTTATGTAATGGATGTCAGCAAAATGGAATCGCTCAATTATCGTCAATCATCAAGGGCATTGTTACGAGAAGCACGTACATTGCACGTACATTACTATTATTATTGGAGCCAGCCATTACTATTATACTATATTGACTGCTTGACCCCAGAATCGAGACAAGATGTCTTCAATAATGATTATCGGATGTGCCAGAATCCTGATTTGATCAAACATCCGACAATTCAAGAGAATGCGGTAAATGTGACGAAAAATCAAATAAAAGTCATATAAGATGAAATGCCTTCATACTTCGTTTACTGAAAAGTGCTTTAACTTTTGTTAAAACTATGTGTTTGAAACAAAATGTATTTTACATTTCGATAATAGTTTTTAATATCCTCAATTTTTATAAAACAGTAAAATAAAAATTAAATTTATTTAAAAATTATTTAATAAATGAAGTTTCGTTTTAATATTTAAAAAAAAAATTTAATTATGATAACTATTTATATCTAATACGTATTAATTTTCATATTGCTCTGATTCTTATTGCTCTTACTATTTTTTTAATTTGCAATTTCTTGTTGCACTCTTTATCACGTGCTAAAGCAGTGCGACAGCTGCACCGCTGAGCAGTCGACTTTTTTCTACGATGTTGTAAAATGACTCCAACCACAAAGGGTTCGTTATCTCAATGACTGTCGCAAACGATGCCCACTCGCGACTCTCGCTCATTCGTATAACAGTGTCATATGATCCTCCTATCATAGCGCGAATCCTCGAGCACCATTTCGAATTCTAGTCTGACTGCAATAGCCAGAAACAGGTAAACGTCGATATTTTTGCGATTTTGAAACGGATGAATAATTCGCCGCGAATTTTTCTCGTTCCGCTCTTATGATCGTCGAACGAGACAGCTTGACGCGGAAGTCCGTTCGAGAGATCCACGAATCGCGAGGATGTGGCGGATTGTAACTTCGATTACGCAAACTTACTATCGTCCCGGAATCCAGTGTGATCGATCGTAGTGACGGTCCGATGCTCATGTTTGACGTATCGTAGATACTATCGAGCGTCGCAATTGCTCCAGTTGCCGCTGTGTTGACTACGTCCAACGATATTGAACAGATATGTAAATCGACGTCCGCACTGTAAACGAAAGCAACAGCAAGATTGAAAGATACGCTGCTGCAATAATATTTCCGCGATGAGTGAAAAGCCGAGAGTGGGAGATATCGATTTACACGTTTACATCTCTTTCTTACTGAACACTTTGTGTCTTGTTTTTTAAACAAATCTTCTTATCCGTTGATTCCATTAATTAATATTACGCTGTAGACGTGTAAATACTTGAACAATTTCCGATCAACAATTTTTGTTACGCGCCATTTATGTCGAGATCATGATGTTGTGGTCGATTTTACGTTCAAATTTCAACGCAATATCCGGATTACTCGGATTTTATGCGCATTTATTTCTTAAACTGACGATATCGTTGTCGGTATATGCGAACATCGATGCCGACCATATTCCAGTTGAAATGTCGGATTAATGTCAACAAAAAAATAGAACATTGATCCTGAAGCTTACTTATATTTATATCCTAGATTTTGGACAGAAAAGTTTAAAACGAATCTAAAAAAGAAAAACATCATATATCACCGTTACATATATCATCGTTACACATGTTTATTTTCAGATATTTATTTTACAAACAACGCTAAAATGATATATACACATATTCGAAAATATAAAGTCATCGCAGAAAATTAAATTGTGGATGGAAAGGGAAGTTCTGATATCCGACAGCCATTTTATATGATAACATTAAAAATTTTATATGTATCATACTTTTCAAATATACATCGATAAAATAATATACAGATCTATCTGACTAGTCGGTTAAACGTATTCACATATACATGTACTGTTAGTACACACATGCGCACATCCTCTTTTTGCCTTTTAAATATTTTATCTGACGAAACAATATTTTCTACCATTAATGCCACAGAACATCGTACTATGTACGCGAACAGTAAATATCGTGAAATATTCCGCGTTACGGCTTTTCAATCAATGGTTGTTGAGTAGCTATTTTCCAGGAGGAAAATATCCAATTTTAAAACTGTAAAATGTTTTTAGTTATAATAAATCACTGAGGAAAGAAATAAATCAGCTTTTACTAATAGTAAATTTAAAAAAAAGTTTTTTTTTATAATTTTAAATTTTATAATTTATTTTATTTATTATTATAATTTATTTATATCTTCATTACATCTAATAAAAAAAAATGGCATTTATACACAAACAAAATTAAGAATGTCTTATAATTGCTAATTGAGCTGAATTAATAAAATTATTTATAATATTAAAATTGTATATTTTTAGTCTTTATTAACTTCTTTAAAAGATTTAAAGATTTAAAACATAAAATAAAATTATAAATAATTATTTATAAATGTAACATACTTCAAATAAATAATTTAATGATTATATATGATGATAATAATACTTTGAAATTCTACTAGGTCGTGACCGAATGAGGACAAATATCGCGAAAGCTATCAAGAAACTTCGAAACTGTCCAGTAACGTCTTAATGGAATTCCTAGCTTCTCCGATTATCTTCTCGAAGTTGGAGTACGTCATAGTATTCTCCCAACCCTCAGTAAACCTATCCCTTAACTAGTTGAAGTGGCAGACAGCCTCTAGGCATTCCTAGTTAAATCGTTTGCCATTGAATCTTGCGCCACTGACACTCTCTGATGGTTAATGCCCGTTGCAACGTAAAGACTTTGAGAGATGAAAGATCGGTGATGTCAGAGTTGGAATACCTAAAGATCTGCAATCTAAATTCGTTTAAGCATTTACCTGTTTACTTCAAGGGTTCTCAAACAGAATAATTGACTGTAGAAAGACGAGTCTACATTATAGCTGTCACCATAGCTGACACCAGACAGATTGATTTCACCAAAGATTGATTTTCTAGAAGAAAAGAAAAATGGGAATGTTTAGTCACACATTTACACATTCACTCAATATTTGTCATATATTTCATACATGTCATACATTTAATATCAAAATTGTCACTTTTTCTTATATCACTTCTTTTAACAAGAAGTTATTATAATTTAAAGTGATTATTTCGAAATTTTTATCCATTTGTTGGAGAAGTGTCATCAAGATGGTATACTATAGCTTACATATTAGACAAAATTCAAATATAATTTAATTAGTATTAGGAGCAATGAAATTATTACGTGTTGATATATGCATTGATATATGCATCATATAAAAAGTAAATAATTTTTATATTAAAATAATATTAAGGTATATTTCTTTTTCTTATGAAAACAATATTTAAGATTTATTATTATATTTTTAAATTTGTTTTATTGAATAGTTTTTTTATATATTTTATATTTAATATTTTGTTATTTATTTAATAAATATTAAGTTTCTTAAATAAATTTTCATAAATAAATTAATTTTTTTAATAAAAATTGCTTCATTATATTGATTCAAATTATATACTACCGACAATGAGGAAGATATAAATGGATCATTATCAAGAACTTAATAATTGCTTATTCTCGTAATTTAATTGTCTGTTATTACTTACGAATTAAGCATGACTGGAATCTGTAGACAACATTGTTTCGTTGAGTTTGCTGAGAGTGGAGATGGGATTACCGTAACTGTCGAAAGTTTTCACTGTAGCCACAACTTCAAACACAACAAGAGAGAATCTTCTGTATTGCCGTATATAGAAAATTTTCTACGGAATATAGGCACTTCTCTCTTTCCCTATAAATTTATAAATTGAGTTGGTCAATTGAGTTGGCAAATATTGTTGTTTGTGATAATTTTATACACAAGGAATTTGCAAGTATTGTTCTGCTCGTATATGTTTAATAGGAAAGAATTTTCTCGGAGTTAAGCTATTATTACATCTTTTTTTATAGGTTTTTTTAGCCAACCTACAAATTAGATAGATATTTATTAGAAAAAAATTTATCAAAAGATATTATTAAAAATAATATTAATGTTAAAAATATTATTTTAACGTAAAATTAAAATTTGCTTATTCCATATTAATAAGAATATGGAAAAAATTATTTTAATTATTATAATAATCAGAGTACAATTTAAAATTTTTTTAAATATGTTAGATGATAAAAAAAAATAAAAAAATTTGCAAGAATACTTTTACTAAATATTTTAATAATAATAAATATTGTTTTAATGGAAAGCATAATGAAAATATATCATAAATCTAATATAAATCTTTTGGCATATATACATTTTAAAATTTACATATTTATTTTATTACATATTTTAATCAAAATTTTAATAAATCAATTTTACATTTATAATAACATTCCTTTTGAAATGTTTGTATATATGTAAAATTTCGACTTTTTCTAATAAGTCATATAAATTTGGAAGTCTAAAGAAGAACGAGTGTCGATTCAATATAAACATGTCAAAATTCGTATCTAAACGTTGAGCTCGACACTCCCTTCCTATGAAATATCGTGACATATTTCGACGTTCTTACATTTTTCTATATCGTACTTTCGGGGATGTCTTTTTCATGTAATATCTTATGACATAGCATGAGTAAATATTGATCTTCCATTAGTTCTATCCTGTACAGCAGCAGAAGTGTCTACTTGCTGGAACAAGCCCATTTCCTAATTACGAACTTGTATACGGGATTCTATTATGCAATTTACTACGAGCATAAACCAGAACTTTGTTTGATATTCAAAAGTGTTTATCAACCTTTACAGGATAAGGTATCAATCACCTTTCTCGTTGTAACAATAGAATAAAATTTCGTAGATGTTTTAATAAAATAAATCTCTTGTAAATATAAAATTGTTATTTTTTTCCTGGATAAATACATTTGTTTAAATATATCTTTTGTTAGATATATAAATGTTGCTAACAATTACATCTGAATATCATTTTGTATTAAGTAAAATTTGAATTATATTATATTATTGATGATTTATTAAATTTATATAAATTTGAGAACTTGTTATAAACTTTATTATAACTACATACTATAATTTTTTTTTAATTAGCGATACATGGAATTAAATAATATTTAGCGATAAAAGATAAATGCTTATATCATAATAATATAGAATTATAGAATAATTATAGAATATGACTGATGACTTTTTGTCTCGATTTTAATTTCTATATTAAAATTTTACATATATACGTATTCACAAACGAATTAAAGTCAACTATTCATAAAATCCTAGTGGAAGAAATGAATGACTACTTTTTTAAACGCTCTCTTTTATCTAGTACGATAACACGAAAGCGTATCATTATAAAGTGTGCGCGGGAAACTCTTAAGCGTGTCGAGATAACCAGGCACGTTAATGAGATCACGGTTGGTTGAAGATTGGGCGAGGGTGTGGTTCCCGGATAGAACGAGATTGAAGCAATCTCCCGTGACTGTAAGATTCCGGTACCGTATACCAGCGAAGAATCCGGTGTACTTTTCTCCGAGGAGTGATCGAAGTACGTTAAACAAGCGCGCCAGGTCGCCCTCGTTATCACATCGTTTAACGAGATGGAGAATCAGCAACCACGCGCGCGGCTGCCCTTTTCAATTAATCCCTCGACATCTTACTTCCCTTCGGTGCCCATTCCGGGTGCACGCGAATTTCAATCGGTGATAATGGAGCCTGAGTCTCACCGAGAGAGGATGCTAAAACCGTTCTATTGTTTTAAACGGATTCGCTGCGATGCCAAGCTACGAGCTCGATTCCCACTTGAGAGAAATTAGAGAAGAGTGTAAATTTCGGTTGGGGTATTTTTCCATAAGTGGTTGTGCAATTCCGCTTTTGAAAATCGACACTTTGGTTTCCATCGCGCGTACGTTGAAAATCATTCACAAACATTAACAATGGAATATGTATTTTTAACGTTGTTCAAAAGTTTTTTTTTTTGCGAGAAAATGTGTGAATAAAATACTTATTTTTATTTTAATTTGATACAAAAAGCAGATAGAAAGAAACAAATAGAAAGAAAATATTTATCAATTTTAAACTCTTCTAATCGAGTGATAGCTTATTCAAATGCTTCTATTATTGTTTCTAGAAATTAGCAGACGCTCGCTCTTAATTTATGATTTCCACTTGTCTTCACGGATCGAAAGACATTTTCTGACATGGCAAACACGATCGTGAAATTGACATAAATAAACTTTGCTCGATAAGGCAATTCTTCGCTGTTTCTCAGCTTTCTGAGACTGTTCATAGAGACTGTCGGTGATTCCAGCTCGTACATTCTGCGGACTGCAGTCGAAGTTCATAAAAGTTAGCGGTAAACGACTGAAGTTACGGGCGACACTTCGTTAAGATCGATCGGAAAGTTCGGTCGTGACGTCAAGTTAACCTGTTGGTTCACAGTTATACATCCGGGAGCTTTCCTTTTAAAAGACCACCGGTTCTTCTCGTATTCTTCTTATTCTCCTTTTCTATCAGTCTTGTTACCTGTAACCTCCAATTCGTCGCTGCTGTTCGCAAGTCCAATTTAAACCGTGCCGACGACAGCATAGTTTTTCTGTCCGACTAACGCTTTTTCTACTTTTCCGACGAAGAAACATAACAAAAAGTTTTACCGTTCTTTGTGGAGGAAACTTGCATCGTTTCTCATTAGCTATCTAGCAAAAAGCACACAACTGTAATAGGTGTTACTTGTTTATAAACTTTGGTTTGTAATGTTTCCACTATATCGAAAACTTATAACAAGGATCAATTCACAAAATTTATATCAAAATATTGTAATATTTAATAAAATAAATTGGGTATTCGGACAGATTATTATTTCTAAACGTACGTGTACAAAATAATTAATATTTTTAAACATTCGACATTTTATGTAAAAAAAATGTGCACACTACGAGTGTATTTTTATGCTACCTCTTTTATATCTTATATTTACAAAAATAATTTATAATCTTATTTAATCTCATTTCATGTAAAAAAATCACAAAAAAATAAAAGCCGTTGTTAAAATTTAAATTATATACAATATTTAACAGTTTAAGCAAATTTTGATCTCTTAATAAAGTAATGGTCTTTTATCTATACAATGTTTTACACAAATTAGCTTCTGAGTCTAATAGAATGCGGCGTTTTGAACGTGAAGTAATAGCAAATCCTTTATGTATAATGCATTTTCTTCTCTTATTCCTCTGTTGCTGATATGATTATTCCGGTACTCGTGAATCGCCCGCAGGAGGGTTGGGGCAAGGGGCAAGGAGAACGACCAAGGAGAAAAAAAATTGTCGCTTCGAGCTCGAAGCTAGAGCAAGCATTTCCATGGCGTCGGAGAGAAGGGAGTGGACATGGGGTAAGAGTCGTGGCTGAGTTCCAAAGTGGGGCAGCAAATCAAGTTATCAACCACTCAGGAGGTAAGGGGCCATCAAAGAACCGTTTAATGCGATCACGCGTAAATCAGGTCCAGGCAAGGCTGCCTGCCGTCTCCGTGTTTCGTTGAACAGCGAAATACTCTAAGACCGGGAGTGCCATCGTGCTGCTGCATCAGAGGCCATTAATTGCGGTCACGCGGTACGCGCTTGTCCTTGAACACGGGGTGACATTAACGACTATCCGCAGAATGTTCTACCTGTCCCCAGCTGCCAATTAACACTGCCAAAGTCATCATTAGATAAAATTGCCGAATGATTGATTCGACTTCTATATCTGTTCACAGACGTGTACTAAGAACAGCTCTTTCATAATGCATGACAAATCTAGCCTTGTGATTTTAAAAGAAGGCTTTGAAAACATGAAAATATTGAAATTTATTATTAGGAATTAACTACCGTTAAAAAAAAACTTTTATTTATACTTTATTCATACGCTTTTTATATATTGAAATAATAAGAAAAATCTTTTAGATAATTGATAAACGACATTAATTGTCGCTGTTTTAATCGTCAATTTTGCGCGTCTAGTTAAATAATTATTAAATGATTAATATTTTTCTATTGATGTCTATTATAGGAATTATTTAATCTTTCTTTGAAGTCAGATTTAGTAGAATTCCACAAAGCATTTAAAATCGAGGATTTAAATGTAACGATTAAGATAGGTAAAGCCTGGTATTAAGCGGAGTTAAACTTTAAACGAAGTTCCTAGAATTCACGGTAGCTAAATTTAATCCGCGTTTAAGTCAAAAGTCTCCGAACATAAGGTTCTACGTGCAAATAATGTTCTCATGAATAACTTGCATTCTGACTATTCTGATAAATCGATAAGTTTTATTAGAGACATATGACACATTTTTATAAGAACTTTTACGTTGAAAAGATAAGTCTGGTTTCTTTGCAGATAAAACAAAGCTGTGATATACACAAGCAATAGAACTGTTAAAAGAGTATACACAACAGCTTAAGTAAACTTTCAATCTTTTGATAGCGGGCCGAATAGCACAAGAGAAACCATCGAGAATAATCTTGGTGGAAAAAGCAATTAAACTAAAGTTCGTCCCAACTACGAAACCATCGTGCTGATAGACGCGTTTCATCTTGATTCGTACCTCGGGGATCGTCAGCAAACAGAGAGAGAGAGAGAGAGAGAGAGAGAGAGAGAGAGAGAGAGAGAGAGAGAGAGAGGGATTTGCCCTAGCTGCGGGCTAGTTAGTTAGTTTCTTCTCGGAAACCGATCATCCCCTCATTCCTCATCCAATCCTCTGGACACCATACCGTTTGGCCATTGTACTTGCTGACCGATCAACGTGACGCGTCGCCTCGCGCTTCGACCTCTATGAATCACTGCGAAAACGGATATCACCTCGTGCAGGAACGTGAACGTACGTCCGTGAACAGTCGTATGTGTGTTTGCAGTAGATGGTGTTCAACCATGCATTGGCCCGTGTTCAACCACGCTCTGACTCAAATCATCGGTGGGCGAAATGGTGAACCGCGCTATCAGAATAAGGTGTGTTTTCCGAGGAATATCAGGAATAACGCAACCGCGGAGATAAATAATACTCGCCGCAATCGTAAATATGACTGGAAAGTTATTACGACTTTTTGACATTGTTTCGGCACAGATTCATGCACAAGTAGTATTTGATAATTATTATACAGAATATTTTTCTATAAAAATATAATTTTAAAATTTGCAATTGTTCAGATTGAATCTATGACTATCTTATGATTATTATATATTACTGCATGTGTACCGAATATTTGATATTTTTTACATTATAATATTAACGTGTGCACACTAAAAAAGATTAGGAAATTATTATAACAAAAAGTTATATGTAAAATTGTATATAAAATGTACAATATCATTTATTTTATAAGAAAAAATGTCCCATTACGTAAGATAACAATTGAAACGTCAGACAAGTCATTTTAAGGAGAAAATAGAAAGAAGTTGCTACTTCATAAAGACATTCTAAGTTATTATTTCTTTTCTCTTGCTCAATTAACTGAAGTGCTTCTAAGAGAATCTTCTTGAAGAAAATGATTTCAGAAGCATAAAAAACTTCAATTTTTTGAGCTTTGCATATTTAACTTTAAAATTATCTTTTTATTTCCTATTCGTACTCTACATTTTGTTTAATATATAATGTGTATATATATATATATATATCGTGTGTGTGTGTGTGTGTGTGTGTGTGTGTGTGTGTGTGTGTGTGTGTGTGTGTGTGTGTGTGTGTGTGTGTGTGTGTGTGTGTGTGTGTGTGTGTGTGTACATATATATATATATATATATATATATATATATATATATATACAAAATTTTTAAAGATATAAAAGGAGGATCATAAAAATAAGTAAAAAATGGGTTATTAATGTAATATTTTATTCTCGTAACTTTTTATTTTACATAATGTGCAGATGTACATACTTGCATAAAACTCTCATGAAATACAATGCTCGTGTAAGTTATTGATTGACTAAGAATACTAAATTAAGTTCTATATGAGCTGTGTGAATATTTCATATATTGTAAATTATAAAGTTACAGAAAACCTTCAATGTTTCTTATAAATCATGAGGAACTTCATCATTTTGTGAAAGCTTAAAAAGTTTCGATATTAGTTTTGTCTCATAAACTATAAAATCAAATCCATCTATAACAATTTTTTTACCATGCAATTCTTCTACAGCTAAAAAAATTGTCTCGTATTAACGATTTATAACTCTATGTGAATACATTGAATATTCTCTGCATTGTACTTTTCAACAGTGAAAAATCGATACGTGTAACGTGCAATATCACATGTAAAAAGAATTACAATATAAATGTATTATATTTTTCTTGCATAATTTTCAAGTTTTGAAAAACTGATATAAAATAATGTTTTTTTTTAAATCTTTTTAAATATGACGACAATACATTTTTTATTCTGAATTCATATAATTCTTAAAAAAATTTATAAAAATTAATCGTGAAAATTTAATCTGAATCTTAAGCCTCTTAGTATCGAGAAATGACTTAATATCCAATTAAATTATTATTAAGAAAATAATTTTAGATTCTAAATTATATAGAACATGTATGTTAAATCTGAGATTTTTAGACATTTTGTTATTAGATGTGACATTACTATTTAGTTAAAGCGATTGTTTTTCTTTCAGTTTAGTGCAATATCGATGATGTTCGCGCCAGATTAATCTACAGCATCACTTCTGTCTCATAAAATCCGAATATATCAGCACTGAGTGGTTCTTTTTTCTCTCGCCTTTCGCTGCTTGCCTTCTCTAAACCTTTTCCTGACGAAAAATCCGCGTGCATTACCTCACACAGCAGCATACTGGCAATAAACATCCAGTCCAGACGAGAAAACGTGGTATGGGGATGCACCATTTTCCAGGAGTTCCTGGAACAGAGCGGTTAAGCTCGTGCAACTTCCGGCAACCATGCGAGACTCACCCTTATTCGACGAAGCTCTATGGAAAATTCGATAGCCTCCCAAAGGGAGGCGTCGATCGTTACTACGAGGACCACGTATCCTGGCTATCACTAGGAAAAAAAGGATCATTCGAAGGGAGCCACTCTCTATTTTTTTACGATGCCGTATTTTATTTTAAACGTAAAACTATTTATTTGCTTTATTGTGTGCGTGCCTTGCAGAAAGTATCGCCACGATTTGGCGGCGATATTCGTTTCTGCGATGCTTTTTAGTTGAATTTTTTTATAAACAAACCTATTAAATTCTAGTGAAATTTTTTAATTTGTTTGTTTCAATTGGCAACAAAATTAAAAGAAGGATTGTTTCTATTGGCATTGGTAAATTAAAGATAATATAATTTTCTCTAATTATGTGTATTTCTGTATTTAATAATAATTTTTATTCTTTTACGCAATTTATATTACCCATTTTTATCATGCATTTCCATATCATTCATGTAAAATTGTACCATCGATATCATCCAATTACACAAATTGCAGGAAAAATTATACTCGCTGCAATTGCATGCTTCTTTAACGACGTACGTGAAACCAATGCAATCACTTTGAAATATTTCTCCGGATTGATACTATCCAATTTTTTTGACATTAATTGCGGTGCACATTACGAGGTCGTCCTTTGGTATTCTGAAGACTACCCATTAAGACACGGAAAATTCGATGGCCTTACCAAAGAGAAAAGGAGAGAGAGAGACAGAGAGAGAGAGAGGGAGAGAGAGAGAGAGATGGAAGAGAGAGGAGAGGGAGAGGGAAAGAGAACAGGGCGAGAAAGAAGGAAAGCCGCTCATTATCAAGAGAAACACAGTGATAGTCACAGTAAAATATAATTCGGAGGCGAACTGTGATTCGAGATAGATTTTATATACACACAAAGATACGCGCTCACACACGAATTGAAATACCCAATGCAGATATGCTACAGCACCTAACTGCAGCAGCGTGAAGCGGATAAGTGTGCTGCGGCTGTGCCGTCAGGATTTCACTGGCGGATTTCACTAGGAGGCTTTATCCGTGACAGAAATTGTTCCGTCTTCACGGAAACGCTCGAGTCACTAGAGCAGTGACTTCGCGATATGAGACTTCGTGCTGTGTCGTGCCGACGAGCTCGGACCAGATATTATCAAGCGAAATGAAATTCAGCGAGTTACGGCTTATGTCGACGTAACGATGTCTCAGCCCAGTGACGAAGATGTAACGGAGGAACCGCGAGAAATGAGCTATCGAGCGTGGCATCCGCGTGGTAAAAAGCTGCGTATCGTCGAATTGTTACTATCTTATTACCGTTGATGTTTTAATCGCTTCATTGTTTTTCCATCATCTTCTAGCAAAAAATAATGACGATAATCTAAGAATGAATTTAAGATTTATAACAATGAGAAAGTTTTACAGTGTAATCACATTATATATATATATATATATATATATATATATATATATATATATATATAATATAATGTATCAAAGCATTAAATTTTATTCACACATCTTTATAGACATAAACAAAATTTTTCAATCTTTTTTAATAACATAGAATAACACAAAATATTCAAATTTTCTTCTTAATTTAAATTTGATTAGATACTGTCTTTTTGAAAAATAAGCATTATTACACTTTAAAACTTTATATAAATATATAAAACATTTTTTAATTAAAATAATTAAAAAGATAAACGTATGCGTATATTATTCAGCTATTGTAATATGCTATTTGTTTTCTTTATAATAAGTAAATATTACTGTTAGAACAATAATTTCTTGCAAATGCAGACAAGATCATAGAAGGAAGTTCATTGAGATTTTTTGGTCCAAGAACTCTGATGCTCGCCGTCTTATATCCTTTCGTTTTTCTCTTCGTTCTTGCTGGTTTCAAGTGCATGTTCTTGCCAAAGGAAGTCCAGAGGAAGGACATATCGAATCGTCATTCGAATGCAGCTCGCGTAAGCGAGAACATCCGGTTGCAAAGACGTGCGGCGATTTTTGCGGTGTCCGTAAATGATGCTATATTTTCAACATGATCTCAACGTAGCGATTTTTTTCTTCAAAATCGAGTTTTTCGTGAGAAAGTTGAATTATTATTATTACGTGCTCGTCCTTGGCAAATAGTCATACGATGCGTAAGCTTTTCGGAAGAGCCAGCCAAATTTTCATTCATAGATAAAATTCAGTACGACGATCACGATCTTCAATGAAAAAGACAAGTAATCAGGCGGATGCACTAATAATCTTAATGTATTCTAACACATTCAAACTTTTTTAAATTTTTCTTAAATTTGCATTAAGAAAGTAACAAAAACATTTATCTGCTAAAATATTTCAAAATTTTTTTTTATATATTTTTTATATTATTTTTTATAATATTTTATATAATATTTTTATATAATATTTTTTATATAATATTTTAATATATTTTATATAATATTTTTTTATAATATTTTTTATAATATTTTTTTATATAATATTTTAAGAAGTTTAGTTTTTTTAGGAATAAAAAAATTTTATGAAATGGATTGTATTAAACTAATAATTATTTAATTGCATAAATTATAATAAATCAAATTTATTCTATTACTGATGGTTTTCACATTTCTGAAGAATTTAACATTGTAACATTTCTTTTGAGAATTCTTGGACGCATTGAATTCTGATGAAAATGCAAAAATAGACATACTTGCACAAATCGATTTTTAGAAGAGATTTTCGAGCGAACTGAGTCATCATCAAGTGACATGTTGAAATCTGTTTTTGCAAACGTTCGATAGATGAGTTTCTTAAGTTATTAAAAATACTACTCATTTTACCTAAAGTACTCTAATAAAAGGTCTCTGCAACCACGTACGCCGTTCTTGGCATGAGCTTGACGTCTAGAATAGACAAACTATTTTTGAGAACATATTGAGGACTATTTATATCCAAGAATAAATATATCAACAATCATTATACGATTGAGAGTCAACGTTTTCTTGATCATATTGATACATTACCTGCGATATAATTAAATTATAAAGAAATTATACAAAATTCAACAATGTTTGATTGCAACTAGATTTTATGATAATAGATATTTATTATCATAAACATTAGAAGTAAGCAAAATTAATGTCTAATATTAATAAAATTGTTACACATGAATCACAATCACGGCTTCGATAACGTGTAGACACGTATAAAAGCATGTTACGTGGATAATAGCATGATCCTGTGGTTACCCAGAGTGATGTCTAAATTCGCATAGTCAAGTGAATTGGTCCATATACCGACGACATACACATACAATTGTGCAGGCAAACACACATGCAATGGGAAATCGGGATATCTAACTAGAGCTGAAAGATAGAGCGTATCCTAACGATCGGTCTTGCCGGAATAATTCTCGGATAAGTTTTGTACGTGCGGGGAAAGTGAAGTCACATTTGCATCCCTATGGCCTCATTATAGATCGCATCGCGTAGATAGAAATTTACTGGAAATAGCGGCGACACGTTTCGCCCTCGTGACTTTCTGAGAACTATGTCTTCTTGTCGTGGCACACATGTTTATGTATATGAATAATGTTAAACTATTCTTAATTATTTCCGTTTGATAAATAACAAAAAAAAAAGAATTATAAATTAAGTGAAATGCTAAAATCAACTGTATGTGTTGTTTAATATATTTATTATATTATATTTAGATTAAGATTATTTGTTACTTTTCTCTTCAAAGATTTCTGTTTATCTTTTATCACTACAGTGTTCTAAAAACTGTATTACTGTGTTACTGTATTTTATCTACTATATTACTGTATTTCTTTTAACGCAAGTATTATATTACATGAAAAAAATGCTTTGTAAGCGCTACCAACGGCAGTTCTAACGTGATGATCAATAAGAAAACAACGTATCTCAGTTTGACGAACAATTTGGCTCTAAGCCAAACTGACTTCCGGGGCTAACGACATTGGAATATTTGTCGAGTAATCCATCCGACCATAAAAGACTTTTGCGTTACGAAATTTACAGCAACAGAGACAAAAATACGGTTTATGTATTATTGTGCCGCGTGTATTTTCAAAGAAAAGCTGTAATGAAACAAGGACTGATATAATTGAAATGTTATATGCTAATTATTATGAATTAATATTATGAGTCACGTAGGATAAGATGCCCGAGCATATGTCCGTGCGGTATCCCAAGTATCAAATTGCACGCATAATTATTGGTTCATTGAGTTGCGAAATATCGCAGCATCTATATATTAATCGTGGTTATTGGTTAACCAAAATCATAGTAAAGTAAATTCAAAGCATTATCATTTTAAATCAGTCAGTAAAATAGATTTGCCTACTCTCACAATACATAATTTTATACAATCTGTCAAATATTTTAACGATGAAAACTACATTAATCTCCCATTCATAAAATTTGATTAATTTGATTATCAGAAAGAAGGAAAAACTATTTTTTATCTAATTGAAAGATATTTATATTTTGTTATTTTTTTATATTTTATTATTGACACAATTTACTTATTAATTAATTATTATTAATGACCAAAACTGATTAACAATGGCAACAAATTTGTTTTTTTTAAAACCTGCTTAAAATATAAAATGGAGCTATTTTTTATGACCACAAATAAAATTTATATACAGTGTGAATCAAAAATAACAAGCATTTGTACAAAAAAACTCTCCAATAAACAATACTGACGAACGACGTGAAATATATGTATATTCGCTAATCTAACTGTTTGACACTTTTATGATGTTTTATTATTATGCTAGAAATTCTATGAGAACGGCCATCAAATTTGTCTCTCTCCTCCGTTCGCATCCCTCTTTATGGTATACTCGCTAACGGTGCACCATCTGGCTTCTCTTGTTTCAGCTGACAAAGGTATGCTACTGAAGCTCGACTTTCGGGACGAGTTCAAGCTCGAAGACAGCGCGGATTGCCGTTTCGATCACCTCGAGATACGTGACGGTCAGTATGGTTACTCTAATCTCATCGGTAACTTCTGTGGCACGAATTTTCCCCCCGAGATCACGTCGAAGACACGCTACCTCTGGCTGCGATTTCACAGCGACGAGAATATCGAAGGCACGGGATTCAAGGCTGTATGGAGCGTGATACCAAGACCGACCTATCGTAAGTCTCAGAGTCACAAAATCTTATCTTTGCAGAGGATTTTTTTTTTATAAATTTTTTTATTAATTTTGGTAAAAGATTAATTTCGAATTAATAATTCTTAAATCCTTTATCAATAAAGTATGAAAGTAAACAAATAATGAATGTTGGTAATGTTCTTTGAAAAGAAATATTATTTTAATAAATATTTTGATTATTTAAAACATTAAAAATTATTGACAAGAATTTATTTAAAATATTTAAAAAAGTGTATTTTTATTAAAAATTTATTTGAGCAATTCTTTCATATTTTATTGGTACTATCTAAGAGCTTTCTGCATGCATCAGAACTTTGTCTTGATTGTGATTTCGCCTAACTCTGATCTATTGTCGGTCTTCTTCTGGGATATAAGATATATTTTTTGGGTCCGTAATGTAATGGGTCCGTCATGGATTACTAAACTGATCGATAACAAACTCAAGATCTCGCTCTAACTTTCCTCGCTCCTCACACTTGTTCGCATGATTCTCACATACAAGGCAAGAGAGAACTTGTTGCTAAGATAATTGATTCGACACAATGACAATTGAAATTAATTTGCCATTAATATTAATATAATAATTCATAATAATGACTTAATCGATATGAAGTGACAACATAACTGGATCTTTCTATTTTACTTCATCGTATAAGCTGCTACATTATTTATGATAAGTATAGAAAAAAAAATTTAATAAAAAATAATGAGAAAAGAACAATTTCTATGTAAATACAAGTTAAATGTGATATTTATCAATAGATACAAAAAAGAAGAAGGTACGAAATAAAAAGACATTTAAACATGTACATTGTTATATTATAATTGTTCTTAATTATAATAGAATCAAATACTGAGCAGATAATTTCTCTTCGTATTATATCAAGACAGATATACTCAAAGGAAATATACAGATAACATGACAAGCGTAATAATAATTAGTAATATGAAGATGTATACACCAATCGCGAATAATCAAGGATGTCGCATGTCCTTATTCAGAAAATTATGAAACACGAGAGAAATAGATGCCCGTGACAGCGAACATTGTGTAACACACAACCGAGATCAAAATTAATTCATAGTCCAACCAACAGCAAAATAAAAGGAAGCTTTTTGAATATCTGAAGTATGACAATAGTGATCCTAGTTTATTTAATCATGCAATCTTTAGATTTTAAAAATTAACGTAAAATGAAGGATAGAGATGAATGTGACCAATGAGATCAAAGTTGAAATTTTTATTCGTTGCATGATTGATTAATTCACATTTGTTAAAGTTTCAATATTAATTCCCAATATTGAAACATTTCATATCGTGTATGCCATTCGTTCGATATTGTCAGGATGAATCTTTGTTAAATGTTCCATTTTTAATTAAGAAAAAATTAATGAAGTATTATAAATTGAAATGTTTTATTTCTCATGTTTTTTCTCATGCACTTCTAAATTGATTTAATAATTTTGTTACAAAAGAGGAAAGTAACAAGTGAAATAAATTAATTTTTTTGTTAGATAAATAAAAATCTCATTAAATGATTAGCTTCTTACCAAAATCGCCGAATTTTTAACTTTTTCACAGATTTAGCTTTGTGTTATTACGCTAATTTTTTATATAGAGATCTCGTCAATTCATTAAAATATCTAATCGTAATTGGCGCATTAAAGCTGTCGCGTCATAACTGTTTATATCTACTAGTTGGATTTACGAAACGTTTATATCACTTAAAGAATTGGCACTTGGAGAAAAGTCATATTACATAGAATAGGGCATAACTCTTATTTCTTATTTACGAATGAAAAATTATTTAAATATCTTAAAGACAGATAAATATTGATATAAAAATGTGAAACAAGAATGAATTTTTTGCTGCTCATATATATGTGAATATGTTAATCCACTGTAAGGTATTAAAACATAAAATATTATAAAAGTTATGCATCAAAAAGATAATATTCATTAAATCATATGAAATATGGCACGTTTTTAAAACTTTTTTACTTCTGTAACGTCTATTAATAATATCTATTAATAATGTCTGTTAATAATATGGAATAAACATTTTGTATTCAGTTGCTCAATCTAATAATAATAACAGTAAAATAATAGACAAATATACATTCCAATATAGCAGCATTAATATGCGAACCTAGAGAAAGTGTAGAACTGTAATAGGTATGATTCACAGCTGGCGTACTACCGGAACCAGAACCGTGCATATATTATAAGTCGGATAAGCAGATAATAATTCATAGCAACGACATCGAGGCTAGAAGGATTCAAGCCGAACAACAGGGTTTTGCGCTGGATTGTATGTGGGTCATTCAAGTGATGAACGAATCAAAGGTAAAAGCGTTTTTTCTTTCATATTACATCACTGAATTACCGAGATATATCATATCATATTGTCGAAAATTTAATATCCGATGAGTTACCGATGAGCATATAAAGCGTTTCTCCCAATATTTCTCTATCGCCATATAATGTTGCAATCCTTATTTGATCCAAGTGCACTTTACTACGCCGTTCAATCGATACGAATGTTTGTTATTGGCCTGCAGCAACGTGATTTCAAACCGTTTTCAAACCGTTTCGCTCAAAGTAACACGTTTCTGAATGATTTACAATAGCTCTTTGCTGCCATGATGCAGAAATAACGGAGCGGTTTTATGCAAATACTTTGTCTACGATACATCCGTTACAAAATTTACATGGCGGCTGATAACGGCATCTGCTTCAACATAGAAGAATCTTTTAGTTTCCGAAACTTTATTATTAAAATTGTTAATGAAGTTAATATATCTTCTAAACTATGTATAAAGTTCTATCTATTTTCCCCCAGTTTGTGCGACAAAACTCAACGTGACAAAGAACTATGTTCTCACGTGTGTTTCTTACAGAAAGCTATGATATTCTTGAGAAATTTCGATAATGTTGCAATTGTCGAGCTCACTTATTACAGTATTCACATTTTTATAACTGATTAGCCTTTGATACTTCTTCTAATTTATTTTTTGTTCTTTATCTTATTGATTTCCTTGAACAACGATACGTACGATTCTAATTTTAATGTAAAGGAGACGAGTTTTGTGATGACAAATTAGTATTGTGTTTGTGTTGCAGAAGTTTTTTGAATTCTCAGTTATCAATTTTAGCTGCTCAAGTACGGCGAGTCAACGCAATGCGTGTGCATTCAGAAAAATGAAAACATGATTTCCAGATCCTGCTGACTCTTGATCTTTTCAAGCTGAAATTGCCGAACGAGTGCGACGCTAACTTTGTTGAGATATTTAAAGAGCGGACGGACATGTCTTCAAGAGAGAGAAAATTCTGTGGCAGTATCGCCGACACCATCCTCTTGTCAACCCATATCGCCCACTTGAGGTTTTATGCAGAGCCGAAAGCTTTGAATAGTAGCTTTGAGGCGGTGATAACCTCCGTCAGGGAAAAGAGCGGCGAGAAATGTAAGTTCATTTAACACACAATAATGTATATATATATATCTCTAGCCGAATACATTTTTGAAATATCGAATTTAATACAAGAGCATAAATCAAGCTGTTGTTAAAATTTAACATTAATGTCATCATAAAATAAACATCACGGATTGGAGTTTAAAAATTTATTATTAAATAGCAGAGTATGTCTGTAACTATATTAAAATACAAAATTATGATATAAAGCAATATGATAATCGATTAATGATATTATGAATTTAACATAACTATTATGTATTGTTATAACTATTGCGAATGGCATTTTTTTGATGAATTATATTAATAGTATATATTTTACATTTTATGTATATTATTTATAATATTAATACTATAATATAGTATAATTTCAAAGAAAAATTTGTGCGCGACAGATAAAATTTAAATCTAAACCGATAATGCTATAAAATAAGCAGCATATCTTTTATGATATTCTAAATGAATAATATTTGAATGTGTTAGGCTTAATGAAGTTAAAATATGAATTTACATTATATCGTACTTTATAATTATTTATCGCCAAAAGATAATATGCTTTAATTAATTACTAATTAACTGATCCCATAGAAAGATTATTATTTATATGCATAATCTATTTTATAATAATGAAATAAATTAATGTTCAGCTAATTAGTTTTATTTTAACAATAGTTATTATATATATTTACAGAAAACAAAATAAGATATGAACTATTACATCAACATTTTTTTATATAAGATATTCAATATTTTTATATATGACAAATTGTAGAAAAATAATTTTATCAAAATAGGAACAATCAATTTTTTTTGTTCATAAATACACTCTTTCTAGGAAAAAAATTAATTTAAAAATTTTTGAATAACCTGGAATTGAAATTAAAGTCAATGTTCCTAAAAACGTTTTCTACATACAACCAATATTTCTAACAGTTTTTAACAGTACGATAGTATAACGTCAATTTGCTTTTAGCAGTTCAAACTACACAAGCGAATTATCGTTGCGGTTGCGATAACAACGTGGAAATTTCCTACATGGCACTCCAGAAGTATCTGCTACAATTTCACAAAATTTTTTTCCCATGTGTGTCCAACTCATATATCCATATACCGTATGAATTTTTATTTTACGATCTCTCGAATTGCACGGCCACCAACGCAGTTGTCGCGTCAACTTTTGTTTTGAGTTAACAAGTCACAATGTTAATCCCTGCAGATGACAAATAGCTTAACAATATTTTAAGCGCTATTTTTAGCTCTATTTTTCTATGTCAATATTTAGTAAATATCTATTTCTAAAACAATATGAAAAATCTGAAACGTAATACATTAGATGCGAATTAAAATCAATATATTTTACGTATTTTAATAACATTTTTGATTATAACTTACTCTTTAAAATAAGTTCTCGCTTTTAAAATAAGTGTATGCGTCGGTCGAGAAATTCCTGAAAGAGCAAGTAAAATTAGATTATTACAAGACAAAGGCTTACATTTTTGCATTTTAGTCTATAATTATATATATGCTTCATTCAATAAGCACCTTACGCTTAGCGAGAAGTTAGGGATAATCGTTGGGCAAAGGAATCAAATTTCAAATTAATAGCAGCGTACTCGTCTGAATGTTAAATGAGGTGGCCCGCAGAATCGCAGTTACGTGTGCGGAATTCACACGGGTTCTAGTATGGCATGAGAAGAATTTCCGGCTTTCCACACCTGCTGCCAACGCGGGATTAATATCTTGCTCGCAACTACACTCCAACACATCTCCGTCGAAGGATAAGGCCTTAGGCTACAATTTTCCTATGCGAATTGAGAGTCGACTATCATGGTTATTCCACGGAAGCACGTCTCGGAAGAAGTATTTAAGCTCGCTATAAATTTACTGAAAATTTTACATATCTCCTGCATATTAACGTTATATATTGTATGTACGTGGAGAAACTCTATGATTATAATATTATAATGAAAATTAATTTTAGATATAATTAAATTCTTATATTTAACGCACAGGATAGATAGAATTAATTAATTGGCGGAAAATTGATAATTAAAAGGGAATATAGAACTTAAGATATGTATTTATCGATATTTCTTAATTCATTTGATAATAATTGATATTCGCAACAAGATGTTTCTTTTTTTATTTTGCAGGCCGTGATGATGAGTACGATTGCGAGGATGCGACATGTATTGCCGCGGATTTGGAGTGCAACGGTAGAACGAACTGCCGCTTCAAGTGGGACGAAGATGATTTAAAATGCAATGTGAGTTTTAGTTGTAGCGAAATCTGATTCAATTCCGTTCGTTTAACCATCTAACGGAACGCTATCCAATTCCCGGATTTGGATCATTTCCGGTGCGTCCACAGGTTGCATCCTTCCATGCAGTTTGCTCGCTTTCCACTTCCTCACAAATTTTCACTGTTCGTTCTACAGATTTTCATCTTTCCATAAGCCGTAAACTACGAAAGTTAAATCGCATGAAACAGCGGAAGCTTGCAGAATGGCGTGAGATTAATTTAGATTGAGAATTATAAAGATAACTTATGATATTTGTGATATCTCAAATTAAGAATTATAAAACCCGAAAAATAATATTAATATAAACTAATAAATCAAAATGCTCTTCCTACTATCAACTTCCATTAGAATTTTTACTATCTGTTTTGATATTCTTAATCAGTCAAAAATCAATCTTTTTCGATATTTTTATTATTTTATTATTTAATACCTTCTATTAAGGACTATAAAATTTCTATTAAAAATAGCCTTTAGAATTCTTTTTTTAAACTTCAAAGTAAGAAATCGTGTTTACTGTTGTTTATTATTTATTTTAAATGCAAAAATGCTCAATTTAAGTGCTCAATTTATATAAAGTAAATTTCTATCATAATCCTTTAAATTGAAGAGAATCTATAAATTTCCTAAAATTAATAATAGGATAAAATCAAATTTTGAATCGAGCAAAGATACATCTTACGGGAAATGCATTTTTCAAGCGTTATCATTATTACCGTTGGAAATATAAATATAAGTAATACCGTTGGAAATATAAATATAAGTTTGAAATATATAACCACAAAGTCGGGCTATTTGCACCTTCAAATAACATTTCCACTTGCTATGATCTAGCAACATCTTCTGTTAGTTCACTAAAATCATTCGCGCATATTCTCGTTCTGTACCACGAAAGTGTACCCATATTACAGTGTAGCAAGAACGATACATCGCGTCGTCTTAATTGCCCTCTGAGCTTCCACTTTACTTGCTCCTGATCTTCCAGGTTAATTAATTTATTCGAGGGAAGTTTTATGGCCCCCTCTAGTTTAACTGGCTCGGCGAACAAGACATCTCAGAACTCGTAATCTTGGAGCGGCAATTTGCTTCTTCTAATTGCGAACAAAATCAGTTTTATAGGCCGCTTTTGTCTTTTCGCATAATTCTATTCTCTTTGCTTTCTGAGCGACTTTTACATTGCATCATTATTAAATGCTACTGTCATTATATTTTCATTTTATAGTTTCACTATGAATTACTATTCTAGTTAAATCTAAGATTGTAAAAAAATATCTGATTTAAAAGAAATAATATAATTAAGTATAATTAAGTATATAATAATTAAGCATAATTATAATTAAATTATAATGAAATTACATTATAGTATTCTTACAATGGCCATATTGATTTTGAAAGTAAAACTTTTACGTAAGGAACCATAAGTTGATTCTCGAAATAGCCTATGAAGAGATACTGTAGAAGACAGAATTATTTTTAAGGTGCAAATGGTAAATTTTTTTAGAATATTTAGAATACTTAAATTTTTTAGAATACTTAAATTTTTTTAGAATACTAGAATATTTTTTTAGAATAGTGAGCAGTTCATGATCTAACACTAAATGTTAAGAGACTTCGTCTCGAGAATTTTATAGTCTTTTAGCTAGGATTATCCATAGTTTCTAGAAAGCTCATTTCACATCATCTGGCTTGAGCTTTAGGATATGAAATCTTGTGGTAAGACGCGTTAAAACGTAATCACTCGACGATCTTTTTATACTTCATATTTTACTACGTATTTTTATTTTAATTAAAAGTAATAATAGTTAGAAAAGGATGTTTAATATTCGTAATATATCGGTTCAAATAATTTACATTTAAAATAATTTATAATAATTTAAAACAATTTCATTTGCTATAATGTTAATAAAATTGAAGCCGTTGAAAGGAACATTAATTATCGTTAGTTTAAATGACGTAGTTAAGATAAAGCTTACGTAAATTATTTCAAGAAATTCTCCGATTATTACTTGACATTTTCAAAATTACATCGTTTCTCTAAATCTTCATCTACAATGACGAAGATATACGACGATATACTATACATTTTATACCATTTAAATATTTGTCAATTTGTATTCAATGTTTACATATGATGTTAAACAACCTCGCAGGACAGCTAGCTGTTTGCTTTGATTTACCACGGTTTCTTATTTGTTAATGCCAAACCACGAATCCGGGACGCACGATCTCACGAGGACCGTTTCAGTGACTTAATCGCTCTTCAACCTTGCAAAACGTTTCGTGTCTCCGTCTCTTCCGCTCTCATTCTTGCCTGTAGCACCGGGCTAATTAATTTATTCGGACCAAATTTTGCAACGGGCGCGGGTTTCGCGAGAGTCCCGATCTCGTGGATGCGCAATTCCAAGGGCGCTCTCCCTCGGTGATATTCGGATGTGCGCCCCGACGGTTATACGGGTGGGTGTTTCCGGTTCCGGGACATACAATACTACGCGCTTTTGGCAGACTACCAGAACAAGGCAACGGCGAAACGACGCCACGACGGCACGATGCCACCGACGGGATATTAATCTAACGAATAATGCTCTTCTGATATTACCGCACGCGACTTTGCTGATGTTTTTCCATGTTTTTATCTCAATCGTTTTAGACTGAATGCAACATTTGAGTCGTGCGGAATGTGAGAATGGCGAACGGATTGAACAACTTGTAAATGATGAAAATTAGAATAATGATATTAGAAGATTCTTCTATCGAGATCCGATTACTATATACTTATTGACATTTTTATTATATCAATTTTATATTTTATTTCTTATCTTTTACAGATCATTAAATTGATGTGAAAATAACATGAATGTGAGTGGCTAAAATCCATCATTGTTCATTAATGTTATAAATAGCTATAAAATTGAACAATTATCGGGTTCTAAAAAGCATCAATACTATTCGTGCACAACGAGAAAGTATTTCCTGCATAAAGTTCTTGTTTCGAACAATTTTGTTTCAATAAATTTATTATTTTCAATAGTCTCTGGAAATGTGCTATCAACGGCAATTGCCTGTCAAAACTGCTCGTAATTTGAAGCACTTGTTTTTGTTAAATGCATTTGATTTTTGCATACGAGCAAGTAAAAAAAATTATTATTTTAGTTTTTATGACCAGCGGGATGAATCACGAGATAACATTTAATTATGACATCAAAAAAAATAAATTAATCATAAAAATGCCAGTATTCCATATTATAGTAAAAAGAAATTTTTATTGCAGATAAAACGATTATTCTTTTATACTTAAAATGTTGGAAATGTAATATTTGTTTGACACATACATGATAATAATATTATTTATAAATAACATTAATATTTCTGATACTTCTGAACTGAAAAATTTTTAGCATTTTAGCTGTTAAACACACGCGCTTGTCATGCGTCGGATTTGATGCAGATAACTTCAATTCGCACAAATGATTGTAACTAAATGGCCAGTGACTATTAATATCTTCTACAGTGACTATGTACAATACGCACTTTGCCGCTTTGTTAGTCGAAAATAAACATTTTCACTTACTTGTCAGTCGCAACATAGCAACGAATTTATTGCACAAATGATAGAAAAGTGACTATTTACTTCGACGACATGTCCATCCGAATGTCATTTCATCGAATAAATCAATAACAGAGAAACATATTAAATTAATTTGACAATGATTAATTATTAAAAGATTATCATATGTGATAAAAATTTTTAAAATTTTTTATTAACAAAATTCACGCTAATAAGAATCTAACTGAATTTTTGTTTTTAATTATAGAAAAACTAATTAGGTACTCTTGTTACTTACTATTTTATGTTTTATTGTAAAAAATTTAATTAACAACTTAATTATAATATACACTTACTTACTTATAACTAATATACTCTTGATATCAATTTAGAATTTTCTGAACTGAATTTGCTTGCATCTTTAACATATAACTATAGTTGTATTATTTCCTTTTCATTTAATTTTTTGTTGAATAGTATAAAATGGAATTTTTGCAGAAAAGAATTCAAAGTCATAGTATTCCTATTCCCTTTACGCTAATATTGCATTTGCTTTCACATCATCAGTAAATGAGTACGCGTCCCTGTAAAATTACTTGAAAAAGATGAGCGCTCGTGAAACGGCTTGGAATTAAATCTCATTTCTTCATGCCGATTCCGATTCTTTCACTAACGGATGAAACTTCGTTCCAGGATTACTTTAATGTCGACATCAAAAACAGATACTTTGAGATATTTTGTACTAAGCATTTTATTTTATATTGCCACCGATTGCTTGTTTCATTATAAGCAAAGGTTTTAAATTATAAGTAAACGTTCGTATTCGTACTTTGAATTTTTCTCTCATGATGCATTTATATTGATTTAAGTAACAAAGAATAAAATACATATGAAAATAATTATATTTGAGCATTTTGCATTTAGTAATATTTATTATTATTGCTTACAACTCTTCTGTTACGAAAATCATTTGACAGTTAATAATAATTAAATACAAACACGATACTTTTGTTGGTTTAAATTTTGCGCAACTTAAATTACAAATAAATTCCTTGCTAAAGGAAAGTTATTTCTCTTTTTAAGTAATTACATCATGGGCCACGCTAAAGATGCTTGTACCATACTAATGTAATTTTGAAAGTACACAGCTCGTAAATTATTCCGCAATTGAATGTAATGAATGCTATGCAACGAATGGTTTTAATTTCACTCATAGTAATTGTAATTGAAGTGCATTATAGCAATATATATATATATATATATATATATATATATATATACTCTGACAATTGAATGCTGTGTGCAATGTGAAATTTTTTTAATTTTAAAAACTGGAAGCGCAGAAACGAGATCACGATGAAATTAAAGTAGATTCTTGCATTTCAGCGTTACACGCCATCATGCTGTAATTTAATTCAACCGTGCACAAAACGGCGATTAATTAAATTAAAGACTGTAATAGTCAAAAATGCCATCCTGCCTGTCCATTTTCACGCGGACCTTCCATAACTATCGGCACTTTCATACGGCTAGTTATACATTTTTTTTTTAATAATTGTAATCCCATCCAGCAGATGTACCTATGCCACAAAAGGTAACGTGATCCATTCCAACATTTGCAAAATAATTCCACGATATTTAAAATCTTTATATTACGTTTCACGCACATTTTCAATTTTATTCTTATCTATTAATTTTAGTTTTTCACATATTGCAAAAAATTAGATATGATATCTATTCGTTGAGTTTCAAGATTTATGGAGATTTTGGGTACATTTTTATAACATATAATTATGACATATAAATTTACACGTTGAATGATAAAATATTCTACTATCTACAAGATTACAGAATTAAATCGCCCTCGGGAATTAAAATGATATTGTTATTTTTTCTTATCACAAAATATAAACGCTGGGGATCGCGTGTGCGAAATGAATCTAACTTTATACCTGTTTAAAGCTTCTTCGTGAATCTTTCAAAGAGTTGCCCAAGAATTATATATGGGATATTCCCGAAGAGATGAGACTTATATATTAAGCTCAAGCTTTATAATGAAATATACATCTGAGAAAAATGTAATGTTGGATCATATTTTTGCGTTATTTATTTATATATTTTTAAATATATATTTTTAATATTTGATTTATTTTTTAATATAAAAAGATTTATTTAAAAACAAAATAACGGAAAAATATACATACATGTACATTTCAATGAATGAATAAAACAAATAAACGAATAACTTAGAATTCATGTAATCACGTTCAGATTTCAGTTCGGGCATCAGTTCCGATAAACCCTTCGAAGCTACGTCGTTGAGCCGTGACAGTAAACCAAGGAAAGGGTACGGTCACGATAACTCTGTCGTCCGCGCAAGAGAACTCGACCGCGAAATTGCTCGTACGGACGAAATGCGCGACAAAATCGCGACCTATGCGCTCGCGCGGTGCACGAGAAAGCGCGGGTTCTATCCAATTTTATACCGATGTGTAGCGAAAGGGAGATTCGTTCCCTTTATCGCGCGGCAGCATCGTAATAGCTGAAAGTGCGCGTCGTGCTGGCAAGCAGCGTAAATCGTAGAAGGAAAACCGTGCGTTGGTGGGAAAAATGATATGAGAGTTCAGAGAGGATGATCATATTTCAGAGTCTCAGAACTACGAGAATCAATGTCGGAATATGGCGTGGAAACAGTAGAAAGATATCATATGTTCGGGCATATTAAGTAAACCTTTTTGTTATAGAAAAATTCACGCAATATTTTTATAAATGATTATAACGTATAAATGATTATAACGTTAATACAATATATTATCGATATAAGTTAAAATATATATCGATAAAAGTTAAAATATTTAATTTTGCTTTAATTTCAATATTATTAATGTTGTTATAACACTGTGCCACAGTTGTTTTTTTTATAATTAAAATAAAAGAAAATAAAATAAGAAATAAATTCAATAAAATAGGCGCTCAAGATCTTGTCCAATCATACCGCGAATCTCTATTGTCTATAAAATAAAAAAGCACCAGAAATGCAAAAGGTTAAAAATACGATATCAATGTTAATTTAATAATTTTTGTTTATCGAGCTTAGTGAATTTAATATAACGTAATTCTGTAATTCGTATGGATCAGTTGTGTTTTAATATGTTAACAACAGAGAAGCCGAAGAAAATGTTCCCTAATGAGCAACCTCTTTAGTGAGGTTGCTTATCGAACGAGAAAAGGCGATAAGAGAACAAACAGGAAGTGCATCGGAAAGGCAACAAGATGCTCACGCGTACATAGGTTTCTTCTCTCTTGCTAATGAGAGACTCTCAAACCTTTTTCTCGGTAATCCCGGTAGCGACTAATTATTTTCCTGCAGAAACTTTCCAACGGAGTTACCATTTGTTTTCCTCTTTCCATTTGCTTTCTCGGCGCACGTATTTACACAATTTGATAAAAAATATTTCTAATATCCTTATGAAAGATGTCACGCAAAAACGAGACATAAAGTTGAAGTAAAATCATAAAGTAAAATGATTGGTTTCGAGATAGATTTTTAAAATACTTGCCAATTAGATGTATGGAACCAGACGATTTCTAACCAAACTAATCAATATTTTTGCGATCTACAATCCTTAATATTATTTAATCAGCAATCATTAAATCGCGAAGTACAGGAAAAATTGAAGGAAATGTATAACGCTTGCATTTTGCATTACGTTATTATATATATAAAACTTTACGATGTCGAGCCAACTGAACGGCATTAATTAAAAACTAGCGATTTTAAATACAAATATTAATTCCTTTCATTCTCTGACGTTAGGGAAGCATAAAATAGACATTCGTTCGCGATTGAAGTACGAGCCGATTGAAGTACGCGCGAATACTTCCGATCTCGTAAAAATGTCTTTACGGGCTGACACGGAAATCGAGGATGGGAGGACGTAAATTTTACCGAGCGTGACTCTACATTTCCAGAAATTGCTTGTCACTCGGAAAGAAACGCGATTCTGCAGACGGCGAAACAGAAGATTCGACGCGGGGTTCTGCGGCGTTCAGATGCAGGGACACTGTTTCTAGTTATACTGTGTCTATATAGAGTATGGCAAGTAGTCGATATCACGTAGAACTTTGTGTTCTTGAGAACACACGAGGGAATGCGTGTGAATTGATGATAGTTGTTGATCTTAAACATTGTTCCGACCCGCTGGTGTACCCAAGCTGCCTGAAATACTTTAATGAATAGTACACTTCTAACTTAAATGCAATAGATCTAATTCACATACTAAATCACGCGATGTGTTACGGGATAATTTAGTATCCTGCTGCGAGGAGAAAATTATTTTGCAGAGGTAATCTGCTCGATTGTTTATCGTTGCTTTTGTGCTTTTTAATCAAATAATATAATTTTTAAACTAGCTATTTTTTCAGAATATTGATAACCAATGTTATCAAATTGTTATATATTGATATATATATCTGAAATATTCTTCTAGAAATATTTTTTAAAAATAGTATTACATACAAGAATTCCGTAAAAATATTCGCTTTTGCGAATATCGTAATAAGCTTTTCGTGAAAGCTATCTACGATAGTTCATATGTTAATAATTCAAAGCAACATCCTGCGATCGGAATTTACTGAGTGAATACTGGCATTTACGGACATCGAATACGGTGCCATAAATAGCGGAAATATTTAAAATAGCTCTCGTACTTTTATCTCTTCGGTAGCTTATACTGCGCGCAACATCGTTCGCGCGACGACGACGATGTGGTCAAGAATTTCTATTGCTGAAATAGTACAAATTTTCGCCTGTGAAAACACGCGAAAGTCCGCCAATAAACTGATATATCATTTTACACAAATTCTCACATCATTCTATATTAGTATTCGTAACAAGGAATTTGCGAGTTGGAATATTCTAACAGCATGACGATGTGTCGTGTGTCATGTTGAACTCTTTGAAAATCTGCTATACTGACATTTGCAAAAAAAGATATATCATATTAGTGAATTTGCAAGATTGGGAAACGTGGGATAAAATAGAACATATTTCGAATTCGCTCAAACTCGTATCTATCGTATCGATGCCAATCACCATAAATCCGTATGATCGTTTTATGCATTTATACGATGGCCAATATCAATCATGTAATGGAACAGAATGTAAGTAAAAGATAACGTGCTTTTAGGAATGTTTTACGAATCGTGTTTAATACAAGTAATATTTGTCGATTAGCTGCCAAATTTTGCATATATATATATATATATATATATATATATATATATATATATATGTGTGTGTATCTCCTATTTCATAAAATATAATTCTAATTGAGTAAATTGTATTTCTATTTTATTATTTCGCTAAAAATCTTAAAATTGATATTAAGCCAATATTATTTAAAATATGTTTAAATGCATTGATATAAATAAAAAATAAACTAAAATAAACTAAAAATAAAATAAAAATTAAACTAATTATTAAATATATATAATATATAATTGTATGCTAATGCAATTTGAAGAAATAACAATTTCATTATTTAAAGAGTTTAATGAACTCAACTCATGAGGAAACATTCTCAAATGTCTCGTTAACACATCTTGATATTTGCGCAATTACGTGGCGAAAGCAACACCTAAACTCCGGTCCGTGTCGTTTATCGTAGAATTTCCCGTTGGTGAAGCCGACAAAAGGTGTCATTTGCGCGCAGTGGGCTCTCCAATGCAGAGCGCTATGTAGAACGGCGTATCCACGAAAACGTGCAATGATTCCAGGCGTATGAGCATAACAATAAACCACTCTGACTCACGGAAGCAGAAGGAAGCATCCACTTGTGCAATCTCTCTTTTCGTGTTCCTCTCTCGGCCGCTTACTCATACGCCCACATACGGAGCGACATCACGGCTTTGCAGCTTAACTCTTCCTTCAAGAGAGACAGAGATGGGGAGAGAGAGAGAGAGAGAGAGAGTATGTATGTGTAAAGAGGAAAAGAAAGGGAGATATGAATGCGACTTAGGAATAGCACTGAAAAATTCTGACGCTGAGATAGGCATTATAATAGTATATCCCAGAGTACATGGCGAAAGGAGAACTTAATATCCGCGTAATCCTCATAATTGCCGTGGTAGCTTTTATTCGACACGATTTGCGATTTTGGCACGTCGTACTGCTTTCCAGCTTTTGCCTCTTGGTTGTCGTCAGCCAATTTGTCGACATGTTTTCCGCGTAACATAACGTTCAGTCGTTAAAAAGTTTCCCTTTCCTATAAAAATATGATCGATGGTTGTGGAAATCCATTGAGGGCGTGGAATCCACTACAGAGTACAATCGCATATTACACGATGAGACGATAATAATACTTTTGATCACTTATATGTTTTAAAGTTGGATGTATTGTTGTACTTCAATTTTATTTTGCTTTGATTTTTAATTATTAATTTTTTTTATGTAATTATATATATATATATATATATATAATATATATATATATATATATGTGTATGTATGTATGTATATATATATATATATATATATATATATATATATATATATATATATGTATATATACATATATATTAATAATTCCTAATATTTTCTCTTGTGTACACACACACACACACACACACACACACACACACACACACACACACACACACACACACACACACACACACACATATACACACACTTGGAATAAACAGAGATATAAATTTTAATATGCACACATAAATATGCAAGAGAAAGTATTAGGAATTATTAATATGTCATATATTATTTTTACAGTGCAAAATATCTGAGAATAATATGCTGCGATTATACGTTGTACGTACTCATTTTACGCTCGTACAAACTGATTTTCCGTCACGTTAAGCATTTCGGATTTAAGTGGACATGTTTTCGCTGTCGGCGCAACGAGTTCAACTTGGATAGGGCACGAAAGAAAAAAACGCCGAGAAATTATAGCGCGACCACTGGGACACGGAGACATATACACAGATAGAAGAAAGGAAAACGGCATCTCTTTGAACTAGCATGTAAGCGAACACAAACATGTGACGCCGATATAAATTATTTCATGATTTAACGGCGCATTCCACGCTGGATCCATGAGTAGCAATAATGTACGCAAACTAATTCTGTGTCAGTGGCGCGCAAGACTGGTCCGTTGAAATTAGTTATTAGTGTGTAAGCAGTGAATATATAACGTGACTCGCATACAACACGTTGCATAATGTAAGTTTGTAGGACTTCCCGTATGCGAAGTTTCCCGGTCATCGAATGTGCTATGATGAATAATTTACGTCACCGAATATTTTTATACAATTGTAAAAAAAATTTTTAATTATATTTTTGAAAAATCAATAAAATTTCTAAAATTGTTTATTTCCGTATATTTAAAAATAAATTTATGTTTTAAAACAAAATTGATCAATTAGCCTAGAGAGAAAGAAATATAATATATGTGCACATAGAAAATAAAATATGTGATCTTTTTGTGTAAATCCGCATGAAAATCTTACAAATGATTATAAAGTTTATGATCTTTTCGTTTTATCTAAATGAAGTCTTGTTCACCATCTAAAGTGTACTTGATGATTTAATTATGGTATCTACTTGCGTGAGTATGCAAATTTGCAACGCTTTGTGGAAGGTAAAGTTGCTATGTCAGCAGAACGATTTAACCTCAAGAAATGCGTTCGTCGTTCATAGAAGGCAAGAATCAGTTAAATACGTAAATGTAAGCTTGCAAAATTTGAAACAAAGATATATGTATTAATGAGAGCGTTATATAAAATGTTGATGAAGGAGCTAAATAGGAAAATACAAGTCCTAGTTCACTTTATAGAAAAAATATATGTTTTCGAAGAGACATTATATTATTAGAAAAGAATTTTTGTTAAAAAACGATTATTCCCTTATTTATCAAATAAATTATTATTTTATCCATTGTAAATAGTAAAGTGTCAAATACTTTGTACTTTGACTGTACAAACGTGATATAAAGTAGTATTTCAACGAGTTATTCTCCCGCTGCAACCACTTAAGTAAACAAGGAGCAAACAGGCAAAATCCGCGGCAGCATCGCCATTCTATGAGACAAAGGACGATACGCAAGAGACAGGGACGAAGATGGATCGCGTCGATCCTACTTGCTTCATACATTCTATGCGCCGCGATGTTTCGCAAGTTTCTCCTTTGCGTGAACCCTTCCTGCGTAATATGTTACGTTCCCCTGAAATTTCGCGAAGGCATTTACTGCGACACCTCTGTAGCCGATAAATGTTGGAAACGGGGTAGAACGACAATGACAAGAGGCTGTACGTCGTGCCACGATGTCGAGGTACACCGATGAATCCGCGTGAATCTTGAGAAGCCATTGTCGAGTCTACCTCGCGTCTGTAAGTTACAGAGAAAAGCTCTAGCTAAAATTAAGTGATAATTAATTGCCTTTCCATCTCCCAACTTTTTATTTAATTCAACGGGTTCAATCACATTTAATAAACATTTATTAATATTTAATGCAGTGATATAATGTTTATATAATATTTATAATATTTATAAAATATAATATTTATAAAATTATTGTATACGTTTATATACATTACAAGTAGTACAGTTATAATCATTTGTTGTATCTGTATATGTAAATTAAATTAAACACACATTGCAGTACAAAAGAGACAGTAGTATCAAAAATAAAAAAGCCATCTTTAAAATTAATAATTATTTATTTTTGAAAAACATGATATTACTAAGATGTGTAATATATATGTTTTATTAATTAAAAAATTAAATAATTTGAAATTTTTTTGTGACGTTTACGCTTCGTATGATCTTAATTTTTATTGAATAAAAAATTTTATTTTACATTGTTAAATTGATAAATTAATAGATAACGATCAAGAATATTAAAAGTATGGTTAATTCCATTATTTGTAGAATAAGAAGGCACGGTTGATCGATTCGCAGCACATCGTCATAATCCTCGTCGTTTTCTCTCTAATTATGTTTGGCATGAGCTTTGCCTTCGTCTTCAACTGCGTTCGGAAGCTCATCCGCGATCACCGTATTATTCAGGTGAGTGAATTTTATTTTTCCAACGCGAATCACGCGTTCGTTCTCTCTCGTCTCATCGTACAGTTATAGTACTTCAGTTATAGTAACGAAAGATCGGAAAACGAAGTCTCCACGGAAATATGTAAAGGTTTTCTGCTACATTTCAGGAGATATTTTGAGTTGTTCCATGGATGTTTTCCTTTGTAAATATTCATTCCGTTATTCCATTATTTATTCCATATATGAAACTATTGGTTACGATCGAAACTTGGTTGCAAGTTTTATTGAAAATTGACAATACGTTCTCTCCTACAGTGTCGAAGAAAGGGCTTTTTTATGCGGAATATTTCAATAACTCCACAAAATTTATAGATTTTTGGCGAAGTGACATTGCTTAAATCATGTGACATCTCAATTTCTTACTATTAAAATTGAAGAAACGACAAAAATATTTTATTTCTTTGCATAAGGAAATGTAAAAATTTAGTTTTATTGATTTTTATAACTATGTTCTCATTTATCTTGAACATTTGAAAATCAATTCTTTTCAATTTTCTTCATACTGTTGACAAAAGTCATTTATGTTACAGTAAGTTATTAGATAACGTTACATGTGTTCAATTAGATTGTAGATTGACATAGTTACATCTCAGTTGCATATAGCGATCGCATTTTTCTAAATAATAATTATGACGACGTAAATATCTAAAGTTCTTTTTCTTATTATTACAATATAATTACGTATTGTTACAATTACAATTACAATATATTACAATATATTAAATTAAAGTAATATAAAATATTAACTGTTTATTATTTTAAGTTTCTATTTATATATAGATCAAAGAGAAACGGGAAGATAAATTTACATTTTGTATATTATATTTAAAAAAATTGAAAAAAAAAGATCTCTTTGATTTAGTGACAGAGATATAATATAATTTATAATTTATCATCTATAATTTATTTTCTAAAAGAACACTTTTAAAAAGAAAACCTTCAATTTTTAAAAGATCTCAAGTTAATAACAATTCATGTTTTACATTACATTATTTTAAAGTTGAAGCTTTTGTCAATTTTATTTGATTGATTTAAAAATAGATTGAAGTAGAAATATCACTATGACTTGCAACTTGACAAGTCGTGCTGACAGTAAAGTTTTCAAGAAGTCTTCAAGCAGCAAAAAGTGTTTCTAAACTTGGTATAACTTGGTTTTTGTTATGGTTTTGTTAAAATTACATAAGTATGTGTTTTCGTCATTTTTTGTTGTTCGTCATTGATTTGAAATACTAGTATTATTAATTACCAAAATATTTTATAAATTCACATTTTATGTCATGATATATTATTATATTAATTTATTATTATATTTAAATTAAGATTTTAAATCAGAATTGTATAAATAATTATATATTGTGCCTAATTTAGTTTATTTCAGCAACAATTATATGCAAATTGCAATTACAAAACAATTTGTAAACTAAACGATTAAAAAATAATATAGAGATATTGTTTACTTTATTAAAATTAATATTATATAAATTATAAAAAACAATTAAAATTATTTGTTTTAAATTGAGATATTTGTAATTACTGCATATTTTTATAAAAACATTGGATTTATTTATGATTAATTAATAATAATTTTTGTTAAAAGTAATTTTTTTCAATTCAGAAAAATACACGAAATGGAATAAAAACAGAGAAAAGAACCACAAATAAGTTATTTAAAATCAACAAAACTATAATTTATACTTACATTTTTATCATTTCTGTGGTGCAAATAAATAATTTATACAATAAATAAAATAATTTATCTTATTTTTTAACGTTGTGAGCAAAAATTAAACATGCATAAATTATTTTTTTAAGCGTATAGCATTTGCAAACTAATAAATTTTATGCTCGTGTTACTATGCACGCATCGTCTCTTTGCTTTCTTGTAGGAGCACATAAGGCAATCCAGAGAAAATCGTTTAGACGAACTTGGTCGGAAATCGACACCGTGTCCAATTTCAACTTCCAGAACGGATCTGCATGATCATGGCAGCGAGTCACCCAGTTTGGAAGTCTTGCCCACTAAGGAATTAATACCACCCACCACCATGATACCTCAGGAATACACTAAGGAGCTCGTTCTTGAGATGACTTTTAATACGAATGATATCACCGATATTCATCAAAGTAATAATGTGAGCAACGCCACTCAAGAACGTCTGCAGGAATCCAGCGAAGAGCCAGAGATGCGCGATAATTACTGTCAAACCCGAGAAAGTCTTTTCGAGTCACAAATACCAGATGCAGTAGCACCATTAGGCTTCACAACCTTTGGTGTGCGCCCTCCCAGCTCCCAAAATGGGACCAACCTTCATCATCATCACCATCATCATCATCATCATCATCAACATCATCGTCAACAGTCGCAACAGAGTCCACAACGGTCTCATCAGAGTGCTCAATCGTCGCAACCGAGCTCGCAATCGTCACAACAAAGCTCACAGCAACAAAGCATCTCTCAATGCTCCGATTGTAGTCCGGCATCTCGCGGAAGGGATGGCAGTATGGGTATTTGTCCGAAGTACAATCCTATACCTGCGCCACCCGGCTGGTCCACGCACGAATCCAGTTATCCACTGCCCGTGCCACAAACTGCCCAGTATCCAGAACAGCTGGAGTACCCGTCCTACCAGAGATTTCAGAGTCCCAAGCCCAGTAGAGAGTCTAGCGGCGTCTATCGACAATCGCCCAAGTTCGTACGACAAGCCACTGTGGGCTCCGGCGAGAGATACGGTAGTTCTATATATGGGTCCGGTCATGGCTCTAGTAACACCACGTCCAGCACGTCACAACACTCCTCCGGTAATACACCCACTAAACGCCAGCCTCAGCCGACGCCGGATCCGAGGTATCGAGCGGAGGCGGTGATCGAGGTGGATCAAAGACGGCCGTTTAGTATAGAGAGCACAAAGAGTGCCCCGGATGTGATCGCGACGCACTGACGCCGGAGTCCTGGGGATTGGGAGCCCTACAAGAGACGCCATCCCCGTCAAAATTATTCGGCGTTGACTTGCAGCGATAGTGGGAACAAGGTGACCGTCGCCACGCAGAGTTCTCTCGACGACGACGCCTCGACAAGCTCCACCGTAGAAGCAAACTCTTCCTCCTGATCCACGTGTCGCGATGCGCTCGATCGCAAGAAATCGGGCGAGAAATTGCTTGCGAACAATGATTTCTGTGATCGTGAATCGTCGAGGATTGGCCAGCCGTCCGAAATCGTTGATCGGCTTATCCATCCGAATGGAGGGAAACATGTCAAGGAACTCGCTGATGAAACCATTGAATTAAAAGGATCAGCGACAATCAGTGACATGTCTGGCTCTAATTCGATCAACGTCAACGAGGAGCCTCGACTCGACGATATTTCCATGCCGCGCTCGATAAATCGCACTGGTGGTTGGACGACGGGTGATTCGCTGATCTCGAAACCGTGGCGAGCAAAAGCGGCTTTGAAGCTGCACGACTTGCCAATTCTGCGACCACCGGAGGGCTTCAGGGTACCCGTGTTCAGATGCAGGACTCCATCTCTTTCCTGGCAGCATTGCGGGTGTCTCTCGCATACGCATTTACCCCCGCAGCGATCATCAATCACCTGGAGTGCCTTTGAGCGATGCAGTATGGATCCCATGTATCTCACCTGGCCTAATCGAACCGCGAGAAGGTTTGGGCGTCCCTCAAGGAGAACGGTCGGTACTCAAAGCTCATTGGACGGGGCTAAATCATCTTTCGGCATTCTCCGATGCGTTGTTAGGTCAATTGATATGACAGAGAGATCCCTAGACCAGGAGATTGGAGCTTCTATACCTTTTTAATGTCTGCTTTATGATTTAAATCACATCACTGAATTTTGCATCATTATTATTGCGTTTTTTACAGTGGCGCGCATTCTTTGACTTCACGTGTAAATCATCATGTTTTTTTCTCAAAGGAAAAAAAATGTGAATTTTCTTAAGTGCGAGGTTGATGTAAGCTACTTCATGATTAGAGCGATAAAAGAACATCAATTATGTATATAGCCGTGTTTACGATACGTTATCGTTAGTGTTTGCGACCCAAATAAGCGGTGATAATTGTATCGATTTACAGTTGAAATTTCTTAACAAAAGTAAAAATAAAACAAATATTGTCGCATCAATTGGACGGACCAAGCAAGTGCGACAATCTCTTGGCGGTATCACGCGAACAAATTTCTGACGTAAGCAAGTAAAATCGAGAATCATGCATTTTATACACATAAAATTGATCGCCACTTTTCAGATTACCCGTGCGATGAACGAATCATGAGATGGAATGGAAAAAGAGTGTAAAAAGATCCATCGTAGCTTAAACTTCGTGCTAGTATTTAAGAGTGATTAAATCGAGTCGCCTGAAACATTCGCGGTACATAAAGAAAAATGGATAAAAAAAACGCGCCGTCGATTCCAGAAGAAAATGTAAAGATTCCTTTGCTTTTGAACTTGCACTTAAGCATAAAATATATACTTAATAGTATTTATGTTTACATTAACAGATTCATTCACATTAACAGATTATTCTAATATTTTCTCATAATTTATTTTTCAGCAACGTGAAAAGTTTGATTTAATATTAAAGTAGTTTTTATTAAAAAACTGCAATGTGGAATAATATATTGCGCCAGTAGAATTAATCTTACTAGGAAAAGAATTTATATGGTTTGTAAAGTTGAGCGACATGTTTCAGACATTTTTCCATATTAAAGTCTCCTTAAATTTTCTGGACCATTGTTATTTTTACTTTTATTATGGTATAAAATAAACTTCGCAATTTCAAGATGCTATAATAATTTTTTTAAATATTTAAATAATTTTTTTCAAACTTATATACTGAGGCAGCATAAGATAAGAAAACGCGTTCCTTCGATTATTGATTTCTACGAAATCTCGCGAGCTTAATGGAACGTAACATATCGGGAACGGAACTTTATTCGTTCTTACACGTAACACCACCCGGGAACAGAAATGGGAATCGAGAGCTATTAATCACTCGTTAACCGAAGAGAAAAATAATTTTTCACGATAGCCTGTGGTTTTTCCCGTTTAGTCGCGAATAAAATGAACCACACTGGTCTCCTTGTGCGTCAGAAACGACTAATTATTTGAAATAATTTGACACCTTCTGTGAATTATTGGTATTAATGTTTGAGGAAAAAAATGAATGTTTGATAAAATCAATGGATTTATAGAGCATCGTGTTTTTCCGATATCCAAAATATTTCTATTGTACACGTATGTCTAATGTTTACGTATATTGTTTCACGAAACAATACTTTGTCTTTAACAACGAGGATAATTTCAATAATTCTTTCTATGATTATCGCTAAATTGAATTAGAATTAAAAAGTGAAACACGATGTTCTAACGATTTATGTTTCGCATTTAAATGCGCCGATTGAATTGCAACGCTAAATAGAAATATAAATTCAAATCTCTTTAGTTTACAGTATCATTTAATGATATTCCGCGGAATATGCGACTGGCATCGGTCGGCGTCAAAAGAAGATCGCGATGGTGTACGCGACGATAGTAGACACGACGATAATATTAAGCAAACTATTTTTCCATGTGGTGATTCCTGCGAAATGTGCGGGTCTGCGCGCGCTCGGTCAGCAGGTAGTTTAACAAATGCATTTATAGTTCGTAATACACACATACATACATACATACACATCGATACGCATATGCACTTTATACAATTCACATATTTACATACATTACATTTTATTAATTTATGTATGTACACGCATGCATATACACATGCTCGATCATGCGCCAAATTTTTCCGGTCAGGTAACACGCAGATGTTCACGGTTTACGAACGTGGTACTTATTTTCATCAATGTCCCGGGGCGTGAGTCGAATATTGGACAAACGGCGGCCTTGTGTCTATTTTACGAATGCCGTCGGGGACATCTGAAATCACACGCAGTCTGATAACCATCCAAGCATGATAACGCGAGCATGCACACGACGGCTGCATAGTTTCCTATGTCCTTTATAAACTCTATTTGCAAACCACTAGATGGCCTACTCTCCTGCTGGATTATGCTATTAATTCTTCCATGTGGTTAATTCCTTGTAAATGTTAAAAGCAATGTTATACACCTATATTGTTCCTCTGTCTACTAATTTACAATTTAGCTATTAAACAGAATAATGTATGATACTAATAAGAAATTATTATTTATTTTTGAGGTATAGTGAAGTATACTATCATAATTTGTTTTGGCATAATGATGTGATATAACATTTCAAACTTTTTATGATAAATTATAATAATTAGATTACACCTTCAGTCCTTTTTTTAAATTCTCTTTATTTCTTTTTAAGCTTAAGAAAATATAATTTGTATTGTTTCATTTAATATACGATTAATTAATATTATTATTTTATACTAATCTTATTTCTTGTTTATATGATATGTCTCTTATTATGCCAATTTATTTATAAAATGTTAGTCTCATTATTTAATTTTTAAAACTACTTTCCAGTTGTATAATTTTCAAAAATGATTTAGTTTAATGACTTCACATTAATTTAATTTTCAATCAAAATAAATTATTGAATTAATTTTTTGGATTCATTGAATATATATTTTTTTAATATTTAAAAGAAATATGTTAATAAAAATCAATATTTTTTTTTAAATGGTATGTGTTGTTATTGTTACTAATATTATTACAACTATTAACAATGATTTAAAAAAATATAGAATAATTGTACATACTTGTGTGTATTACGAATTTGATCCAAGAAAAACCTCTTTAGTCGAGAAGATTGAATTCTGTGTTATTCATAACAAAGAAATATGTGACTTATATATATATATATATATATATATAATCGTATATATCCGATGCAACAGTATTATCAATATCTGTATACTTTATTAATAAGTATGATTTATCTTTATATGTCTTTTTATGTTATATGCACCTTTTTGCTCGGCTCTCAACTCTGCCTTCACGCAGAAATACATACATACCAAAAAACTCAAAAAATACGACCTTGCGTGCGCAGAATTTTATATCCATGACCAGATCGCAAATTAAATTAGTCAATTAAATTAAATCGATCAAAAAGGCGTGAAAATAGTGCGTGTATTAATTATGATCGAGAAATATGTTTATAAACACAGTTTTGGGACAAGTCAGAATTTAAATTGAGTACTCGAAATTTGTGTACAGATTACGTGTTAATGTTTAATATATAGAATAAAATGTACAGAGTGTACACATTTGTATATAAACTCTCTACAATACAATTATTAAGAAGATACACACGGAACGGATTATAAATATAGTACTTTTAAAGTAAACTGCCTATACAAATTTTCTTTACCTAATCCGAACAAGATGTATTACGGAGCTTTTAGCGAGCTTTTAAGGTAAGTCAACTTTGAGCGAAGAGAAATCGAGAAGAAAGATTTCTCTTTCCAATTATCTTATTTGTTTTTTAAAATCGTTGTTATAATAATTGATGATACCGTTTTACAACCTGCGAAGTTTTTTTTTTATCGATCTTTTGCACACTTTAGCTTTTACATTTTTTATGTGAAATGCGAGTTTAACATCTATTTTGCCATATTTTATTTAAGTAATCATAATTCAATAAAAAATTTGGAAGATCATTAATAAATATTATATATGTATTTTTAAATTTTATAATATATTGTTGTTGAAATTATTTTAGAAAGATTAAATTCCGTTTCAGAGGAGATAAAAAGGACAGTATTTGAATTGCCTTGTTTGCTGTGTAATGGAGTAATTTTTACGAATGTTGCCACACGATTTTTCCGAGAAACTTTGCGACAAAATAAAACAATGGATGAGACGCAAATAATGAAGACAAATGATGCGAGAAATTTTACAAAAGGATCGATGATGATTGCAACTTTTTACTGTTACATGTAAAATATATTACTCAATATATAGATTTATTGAGTATTATCAAATTGTCAGTTTTGTGATTTATTTAGAAATTCTTCGATATTTATTACATGTAGATTTTAATAATAAAAATATAATAATATTATTTTCAGTAATATTATTCCCAATATACATATGATTTTAAAATATAATATTGCTTTTATATTTTCTACAAAATTTGAGATTTATTTATACATGCTATATAATTATTTTATGCTCATGTTTGTATATTTATATTTATATATTTATATATTTATATATTTATATATTTATATGTCTCAGTCGAGATAACAAAACCGATGAGACTTTGATTTCTCAGTACTTCTAGGTTACAAACGCGCATGCAGTTTCCCCTTCATGAATTTATTCATAGCAAATATAAAACTATTCATGAACTAGATCCGACTGTGTGGTATGTCGCCGGTCGAATCGTAGAGAAATGGTGCATGAGTTATGCCACTCGTACAGTACCTTTGCAGCACACAATTTATCGCTGCGGTGACATTGAGCGTGCATAACGACGAAAAGTTTCGATGTGCCACGAAAACAGCATTTCACAGTATGAATATAACAATTTTTTGGTTGCACATTTTGACCAAACATAACCCCGCCCGAAAATTACCTCAAAGAAATTGCAAAGAAATAGTTAATATTAAGAAAAGTGTTTAGTAAATTTTTCAAATACCTTGTTATTAATCATATTTAAATACATATAATTAGTATAAAAATTCGGTTTTAAATTTAAATTTAATATATAATTTAAATTTAATATATTTCAATTTTAAAAGTTAAAAGAATACTTTATTTTTGACATGCTTTATTATTCATTATATAATTCCCTTGTATATAATAATAATCAATAAAATATTATTTCTACAATTCTATTTTAATTTATTATTTTTATTTTTATTTCAAATTCTTAGTTTAATATATACATAGATATGTAAATATTAATTGATATATTTAAATTACATACACACACACACACACACGCGCGCGCGCGCGCACACACACACACACACACACACACACACACACACATATATATATATATATACATATGCATATATATATATATATATATATATATACATATACAATTTACTAAAAATATATTTTATACTTTTTTCCAAGGCTGTACGAAGGCGGACTATGTTGTGCACTCGTTTTACCGACTATTTGTCAATGTTAACTAAATATTTTTGCCGTACAGAAGAGTTGCCGGCTGCGGTACAAATATACGTATTTGTCAGCAAAGAAATAGTAACATTTATCTTTCTGCAGCGCAATGTGTTATGAGTTTAAAGTCGTATAATCCAAATGGGTTTCTTACATTTGTTATATCTAAAAATATTCAGAAAAATATTTTCTTTTAAGGTACATGTAAGGAAATACTCTTATATAATATATATTATATGTTCCTCTAAACTAAAACAGATTACACGAATAATAAAATTTTTGTAATTAGTATTTATGTTTATAAGTTACAAAATTAATTCATTATTTCTATAGATGAATTAAAAAGTAATAATCATTAACAGACTATAAAAAATTACAAACAACAAAATTTGTCTTTATTATATATATATATATACACACACACACACACACACACACACACACACACACACACACACACACACACACACACACACACACACACACACACACATACACGCACATATAAAATAATAAATTTAAACAAAAATTTGAAAGAAAAAAACTAAATATATATCACATAAAATTTAAGAATTTTTAGTACCAGTGTATTGTTTGATATTTTTGTTTAATCGTTAAATCGGAAAGCACAGCTAGACTTTTTATATTAAAGTTGTAACTACAAGCGCGCGTACAAGCATGGTTTGTCGAAATTAGCGATATCTCCGGGAGTATAATCTGGATTATACAACTCGGAATAATTAATAGAAAATAGAGTGAGAATTAGAACTACTTTCGTTCGCAGTCCTGATTAAATTTTTACTTGCTGGTGATAAACGTCCGTAAAAAGACTACGATTCGACGCCAGTAGAAAATTAAAAATTAGTAAACATGGAATGCAAAAGAAAAATACATATAATATGCGACTATTTTAGACAAATATTTTTAGGTACACAAATATTTTTTATTATTTCTTTCCAAATAGCAATAAACTATATTTATGATTATAAATATTTTGTTTAATGTACAAAATCTAAATCTAATGTAGAATATAATGATTAATCAGATAGTAAAGTTTTAACTGCATCGCGATTGTTAATAGCGATATTTCTTTGCGTGATCAAAGAAACTTTTATATTTTTGTTCATTAAATTTTGCCATATTGAAATTGTCTTCAAACTTGTTTAGCCTATCGATATTCCGTCGATATTGAAATAAAAAATAAGAAAAAGGATGAATGTGTCATAGATCTTCGCTTTTCTCTGCTCCAGAGCTGAGCATTTAATTTTCCTTTAATGAAGTGTACCGAGACGATGTACAAAGCAAGTTATAGAAAGAATAAATTTGTCTTGAAATATATAACAGCTCGTTATTATTAAGGCAAGATTCTTTTATAAAAGAAATATTTTTATAAAAGTAAAAGAAATAAGACATAGTTTAGTATGCATTCTATTATTAATGTTATTTTATATAAATTATATGACATTACTTAGAAAAGTGTGCTAAATTTATTAATTTGTGCATAATATACATTTCTGGGTTTTATATTTTTTAGGAAAAATATTTTCTTTTGAGAAGCTTATCGTAAAATTTTATAATATTACACACAAAGTCGCTAAATATTGTTATGTTATACCATACCATGTTATTTTATACCAGGATAGCAACACTTAATACATTTTTAACAACAGCATAGTAAAACTTTTAGCGACATAAATGCCGAAATGGATCTAATCTCACTACGTTCGCGATACAAGGAAAAATTCCGCCGCAAAAAGTATTTACATTACCTCACGGATTAAACATTGTCTGCGCAAGCTGAGAACGTTTTCATAGAATACGAGCTCCTTTCGTTCCCTTTACGACTTTTATCCTTCGTAATGCATTTCTTAGCGGAGAAACTGTAAACATTCCGCGATTCGTCGATTTTCACCTGTACATAACTTGAAGTTATAACTCAATAATTGTTCCGAGCATATTTTGTTTTGTCTACAATCACCATTATTATTTTATTATGTCTTGTTTTGTATAAAAATTAACAAGATATAAAGAATTTAATTATATACAACTTTTAAAAATGTATTGAAATATGATTGCAATATATGTATATTATTAAACATTAATTAAAATAATTATGAATTAATTTATTTTACTTTCATCTCTCAAACTACTATGCATATGTAAATCGGATAATTCGCAGTCAGAATTTATTTTCTTCTCCGTTGAAATTTAATCTTACTATTTCTGTATCGAGAGGTTTGAAGGGAAAATCTGGGAGAGGTCAGACGGGTTGGTCGAGTTAAACTTATTCGAAACTTCCTGGAGAAATACGAGCTCTGCAGCAAGGCAGAAACATTATCCAGGCTTGCGTTTCTCTCACATTTCGAATACATATCAGAGCTTTTTTTAATTATAAATATAGAAAGTTTTGAGAAAATGCATAAACAAATGTAGTTTTATATATAATTGCTAAATTATTTATACTGAAAGATATATGTGTGTATTAATAAAAGATATTGTTGGTAATTATAATTATAATATATTTATAGATTAATTTATAAATTTTTATGTAGATAAGTAAAAGGGTGTATTGTCCCGTGATAAATTATAATTATTATTGACTAAGAAATGTTAGAGAATAAATAATAGCTCTCTGATTATATTTTAATAGTAAATTTAGCTTGGATTTTTCTTTACTTTTTATTTTTAAAGTTTTATTTTTATAAGTGATTTATTAATTCTATTTATTCTATCTATTCTAATTTATTACATTCTTTTAATAATAACTATATCGTTTATTATTATTACTTATTTTGCCAAGAATTTACTATAAACAAGATCACATTAATGCAATTTAATTAGAATTCCAATATTATTTCGAGTTAAAGAAAGAAGTTTGGACGACTGCATTGTCACAAAAACAATCATTCGAAATAGCGACACTTTTTCGTAAATGTCTTCACAATTCCTCGAGAGAATACGATAATCGGAATAAAGTAACCGCCATGGAATCCGAAAGAATCAAGACAAATTTTAGTGATATGCAGGCAGTGACGAAGTTCGCGAATTATACGGCTGCAGAAGCTCTCAGACTGACCGGAAAAGAGTCCTACCGGAATGATAGGGCACAGCTTTCCACTCCATCTGTATTTATTGTCAGACGAGTTACGACACCGAAGTCGAGAGTTTTATGCTCATTGGTGGATCGTGTCTTTATGATGCACCATCGTAAAACAAACATTCCCAGAGTTCTCCCGAAGGAGGAGGCTACCGATGTAATGTTTGTGTAACGCCGAAGGAATTGCAGGAATGAACTTTCTACATTACATTTATGTGTACACAATATATAATGCGTATACAGAAATAGCAAACATTGCAGTAAATATAGGCTCAATATATTATAAATACACGTATATTTATCTGAATATTATTTGAAATATTATTTGAAATAAAAATATTTGATATTATTTTTATTTTAAAATAAAACAGAAAAACATGTACTTGTATAAATACTTGTAAATAAATAATAGAAATATTTATTTTTTTGCTTTTATTTATATTTCAATGTTAAATTTTAATTTGCTCTGCGCCTTCATAATATTGATCATAAATAAATTATCATGAAAGAGAAAAAATAATTGAAGAAACCTGTCTTATTTATTCTATATGTATTTGAAATCTATACATACATAAATCTACTCGTTTGTGCCAGCAAATGAATCTCTGTCTGGCATGGTCGTAAAGTAAATTTTACTTTCTTTCGTGCTTCTATATCGAAAAGAGGAACTATCTTCCGCCAATACTTCGATATTCAGACGTGAAAGTCACAATGATATTCTACATTATTATTTGCGTTACGAATTTTATACAAATATAATAATATAAAATTTACAAGACTGCTACTGGTTATACATAAAATTTCATCGAATAAGTTTAAATTAGAAACGATCATCTCATTGAATCGCATTAGTTTTTTTTCTAGAAGTTCTAAAACGTTCAAAAGCTGTTTCCTTTTTCTTTTTTTGGGGGGGACTAAATTTCTCGCCGCGATCTTTAAGGGGCATTAAAAGCCTTAAATATATTTAAATTTTATACTACTTAATACATGTGCAAAGAGATCTCATTATAAGTTGCCATAAACTTTTCAATCATATCGACGAGGCAAAAAGTTAACATTACGAAACATCTCTCATACAATCTGAATATTTATACTCAATCTGAGTATTCGCATATTTTTTTCTCATTACTCTCTTTTCATTAAATTTGCTTTACTTAAAGTCCACAAAAATTTTCATAAGGTGAGATAGATCGGTCAAAATATGCAAAAGAGTAAAAAGATTTAAAAACTATATTTTAACAAAAGTGAAAAAAATTAATCAGTTTTTCGTTGCCTCTTGCTATGCGTGTATTTTATTTTAGGTATACATAAAACTATAAGCAGCCAGAAATTTTTCACTCAATTCTTCCCTCCAATTTCTGGGTGCGACTTCGTCTATAACGACGAAACGGATGGTAAATTCGAGAGAACGTAAAACTTCATTGAAAGTGCATTTGTCGCTCGTCTTGTTATCTTCATTGCCCGAGGGCGAATTTACGCTCATTGGAAGATCACGATTTCATGACGCCTCGCCGTCTAACGGACTGACATATGGCGCACTAAAGATGTCTCTAAAATGCGCTCGGCGACGTCATTTTGAATGGCCTATTGGAAAATTGCGTTTCCTCTCTCCTTTCGTGCAGGTTTTATTTGACAAAGCCATTACCTTTCGAAGACGATGTATTTTCCGATATGTCTCGCAAAGGCATAAATACACATTAATGGTTCCGCCATTTCAAACGCGATTGATCCAATTATTTTGTTCATCGGAGCACTGCGAATTAAACGACGCGTCTCTTGCTAATGTTTCATTAATAGTCACATTTTAACGGCCGCTATACATATGCAACAGCCCCGGATAATGTGTTTAATGTTCCGTTGTATATCAAAAGTTAGCAATTTGCCAATAATAATCAATCATTAGAAATCCGACGGCTAACAAATTTCTAATTATACTAATTACACCTTAATAACGGGCAAAATACTTTAGATTTGAAAGATTTTCATAAATGAAAATGAGGTTATTACTAAACAATCTATCTTTAAACGTTTAAATAAAGAAGAAATTTTATAATTCAACTATTCGCGAAGTATACCGGAAAAATTGCATACTTCCAGAAAACAATATACGGCCATTAGCCGTCACCTACCGGCATATCCGCCGTATTTCATAGGGAGCGTAAAAGCGTTAACAGCCGCTGCAGAAGGCGTGGAGACTTATTTCGTGCACGAGCGCGCGAGTGGACAGTGATTTAATTATAACATTTATAAAAGACGCGGCACTCAGAAGTAGAAAAAATTTACATAATGTCAAGAAATATTTAATATGAATATCACATCGGTGTGAAAGCTTGAAATTTATTTTAATATGCACCGAGCTGTAATTCCGACTCTTGAAAACTGTATGCACAGATTATCATTAGGAGCTCTTTTCTACATTTTCTTGTAAGATTTATAATTATGTGAAATAGAAAAAGATGAGTCGTATTAAAATAACAATTGTTAAATTTAGTTTTTACGTTAGTAATTCTGAGTAAAGAGTAGATCTTGTAGATTGAGATTGAGATCTTTTTATCTTTTTATCAGATTAATGTTTCTGTATAATTCTATATAATATTTCTGATAATATTCTGTATGCTAAATATATGTATAACATAACATGCATGTATAATATAACATCTAAACGTAACTTAATGCAGTATGCGATTTAAAATAAGTGCAAGCCGTTCGATATTACTTATGCGTGTGAAATAATGGAATTATCATCATCGGATCAAATACAAAGTCCGAATTGAGAATTATTGAAAGAGGAAGGTAGGATCAACTGTTAATGCATATTAATGAACATTAGCATAGTCATGCGCCAGCACTTTGCGGCTAAATAAATTAATGGCCGAACATTGAAAAATGCGTTTCCACGGGATTAATGCACCGACATGCACATTCCGTGCCTTAAACTTCCAAGCCTTAATGGGAATGTCGATTAAGGATTTAAGGCTAATGCTCCGTGCAAATACTTGCGCCCTAAAACCGCGGTTTTCCGTTCCTTTCGTGTTAGCTGCCTTTAAATAAAAGGAACGCTCTTGCGGCGACTGATCGAAAACGGATAGCTCCTTGCACGAGTGAGAAACGGTATCGGCGTTAAAGTCAAAAAGAATTCTAATGCGGCGATTTATATTCTTTCCGCATTTCCTGTAGTTCATTACGTGAATATACGCTTTCAACATAGTAATCCTTCACGTTCTGAAAATTATTCACAATGTCGCGGAGAAATATATGTTAAAGTCATGCTAAATTTTTATCGCAGAAATAATATTTTCCTTAGGAAAAGATATCTCTTATCTTATAAAAAATATAAATATATACACAGAAATGTGAGGTGATTACAAAGTTATCGACTTTAACACAAAGAATAAACTGATGGCATATATCGAATGATTTTTCAAAGTTGGAAACAAGTTTCAAGTCGAGCGCAGCAATTCGACGATTTTCTTCCACTCTCAAGAAGAATCTCTCTGCAATCTGAAGAAGAATCTTGACGCAAGTTCTCTCAAAAGTCAAGAAAATGCAATTCACGTTGAAGGGTACTTTCAATCTGACACAATTCGACGGTGAAAAGACGGATCGTCAACACTGTAGTTATCAAGATGCGATGCAGAGGCAGTATGAAAAGAATCACGGCGTGATATCAAATCTAGCCTCTGGATCAACAAGAAACCATAGATAATTTTCAAAAGTTTAGATTTTGAAAACAACGCAATTCTCTCTGCAATATTTTTTTGATAAATTTTATTAAATCTATAATAATTTAGAATTATATAGTTAGCAAAGATTTATATGAAAAATTAATTGAAAATTGTTGTAACAAAAATTTACTTACTTTAACCTAAGCTTCTAAAAAAATTATGTTATGTATTAATATTTTTACCTAGTTATCGTTATCTGCTTCTTTGATATTTTTCGGAAATTGATAGTTTACAGTACATCTCACTCGCATCAAATTTCGTTTATCTTTTTTAAATAATATTGAAATAGATACTGTCCGATATCGAATGATTGAAAGTATCGATATCCTATTAAATTTAGTTAGTCTCCAATTACTTTAGACTGTTATTGCTATAATGTACATTATTGGTTTTTATCCGTATTACTATTAAAGTGGTGAAATTGCATCGCTGTACATAATGTAATAATCAAGTGAGTAACAATATCGAAATTGTATTAAGATTAAGTATTGCTAATCTTTCGAATAAGTTCTGAAAGCGACAGCAAGTCAAGATCGTCAATTTTCCAGACAATACATTGCAGTTAAGCTGAAACACCTGTACTCGCATAGTTGTAAATATGTTCGTTCGTGCGCGGATACACCGCCGGAAGGATCCAGGAAGAAAAGATGATCTCGAAAGGAAGCACGGCGGCGGCTGGCGAGATAGCGAAATGCAGTTTCGTCTTTACGACATAACCGGTGTCTGTAGATAGCTGTGGATCAGCCGCCGGCATATCTGCATCTACATCGTACTCAGCCCAACGGCCGCAGACCGCAGAATTCGCAATACCGCTTTGGATTGGGATTTATATCTGGACATCGACGGCTGGTGGTTTTAATAAAATGTAAATACGCGCTGACGGGCTCTCGAAAACGCATTAATTCCGCGGATCGATCGGCCAAATTCTTTCTCGTACGCCGACATCCCAGCTAGATAGAGCGGTTAATGCGGCTACAAGGGAGTTAATATAAAACGATACAGAGCTTATCACGACAATTCGCTTATAAGCGAAGATTAAATTGATAACTAAAGAGATATTATATAAGAAAGAGAATATCTTTTAAAGATTTTCTTTAATGCCATGAGTATAAGAACTGTTCTACGGTACGATTTAACTTTTCATTTAAAATTGCATTGGTCAGTATAGCTGCCTTTTAACAAAAGTGCGTTTACAAAAGAAGCCAGACCTTTTCTGGTGGATTGTGTTTAATTAAGTTAACTAGAGAACAGAGTAAAGTGGATGTAGAAATACAACGGAGTAATTGTACCGTAAATGTGACACCATAAATGTGTTCTCTGATGATGAAATTAATAGTTAGAATCAAATTGTAAAAAATAACATTAAATTAAATGAAAAAATAGATGATCAAAATAACAAAAGAATAATTTACAATATTTATTAAAAATCAAAGTAATAAGACTCTTGTTATTATAAAAAATAATAAGTTAATGACATTTGTAATTTAATGATAGTTTTGAATATTATAGTTATATACCGTAATTATATAGATAATATCATAAAATTAGAAATAAATTTTTGTCATAACTTTTCATATTTTTGATATATAAAGTTAATACTTTTACTGTTCCCATCACACATGCCTGATTTTTTTTTTTATCAGGTTGATAGATTACCGAACAGAATTGGCTCTGCGATCGGCCTATGTATTTCGATCGAGACATACCGTACGAAGAGACATGTGTTAGCCACGTGAAATGGAATCGTTGCTTTTCCGATTATCCAGCTGATCGCAGCACCAACCCGTCGTATCCTCTTAGTACTTATAGAAAAAATACTCTAAGAGGACAGGATATCCAATTGAGACGCTCATAACTTTTCCGTGGAAATCCTCTCCATCGGAAAATTGCATTTGCGATGGTGGATGGCAAAAGACGACTTATTGAATCGTCATATGATGGAGAGATGCACTAGTAAAAAATATATCTTATTACTAATAATATGATCACTACACTGTTCGCATATTCAATATCTTTCGTTAATTAAAGTTAAATTATGATTAATATTTTAAGCTATAAAGATTGAAGTTAAATATTAAATATTAAAGAAAAATAAATTTTTAAGAGAGAAGATTAAAAAAATATTAACATTTTTATTTTTTTATCTTATTTTAGCTCAGTAAAAAATTGTGTCATTATATGGATATTAACTTGATATATAATAAGATAACCAACATTCATATTGTTCATATTATTGCTTTTAGATGCCGAGCAAAATTGTTACGAGATACAAAGTTAATTGTATAAATTTTAATTTATTGAATTTTTATTATAATCACTAGACGTATTAAGAGAATAAAAATTGCATTGCAAAACGTAAAAAATAAAATAGTGAAAATGATGCAGGTATATTCGATGTGTAGTCAATGGAAATAATAAGCATAAATAACTAACAACGGTGAAATCCCGGACAGTTGTATGAACCTTCATTGCATATTGAGTGAGAATCGAACACAATAATGCCAACATTTACCAGTAATTGGAAACAGTTATGATTTTATAGGATTCCCGCAATTATTTATCACGGAGATCAATTATCTAGACAACCACATAACATCGTAGTGTTACTTTTCTCTGTGACATATAATATAATTACAGAATTATCATTACATTCACATTTATGTATAATGAAATATAATATTATTATATTATAAATGACTGCGTAATAACAACTTAATATGTTGCATTTGTAAAATACAACAAAATATAAATATAAATTAATAAATATAAAAATATATAAATATACTTTCAGTGTAAAACATAAACTTGACATACCTGAAAAAAGCTATAACATAATAATTCCTGATAATTAAATAATAAATAATCAGCGCATAGCAATGCTATACATGCTATTTTTTTATAATTCCTGGTAAATCTTATTTAAAAATATAATCTTTTTAATAAGATTGTATTATCAGGATGAAAATATTACATATTTTATAAAATATTCTAATATATGTTTTAAGCATAAAAAGAAATTATACAAAAATGACTAATTTTTATTTTAAATTTAGAATCTCAACATTACTCACTACTTTAAATTTACTCATTATTTTGAATTTCAACTTTAGAATTAGATTGTAAGTGCGAGTTGAGAATTAATTATATATTCCTTTTATTTATTATTACATTTATTAGTTATTGCATATTTATAAAATAAAAATAATAGAATATTTTATTTTACACAATTTATGCACTCATTTAAAAATCATATTTTAAATTAAATATTTTTTATTACGAATTCTTAAAACTGGTTTGTAAAATATGTGCAATATATTAGTAATTTAAATTAATTTTTTATTTTTAAGAAATACTGCTATTTCTATATTTCTTTATTTCTTCACGGGTAGCAGTAGGAAATATTTTTATCATTTATTTCGATATGCCAGATTGTTTCGTTCGACACTAATAAATTTAATTTTAGTAAACAGTCGTCGAAATAAGCATCATTGAAATGTTTCACAGGTCCTATAATCGCCAATACGATTTTACCAATTAATTAGTCAATCACATTCGTGGATTTCACGCAACTAATTATTCGCGCGTCTGGGACAAACTGTCGACGTCGGTCTGTTAGTTATTGGGAAAACGCGAACTTACGAGACCTTGTGTACATAACAAACTCATATATTTGTATTATTTGATCGTTAATATCGTGCTATGTAATTTGCGTCACGTTATAATGTTATAACAGTGCGTTAATTATATATTAAAGTATTTTTCAAATATAATATTCTTTCATATCTTTAAAAGGAAAAATATAATAGCGCTTTAAATTAGCATCCGTCTTGATAATTCCGTGTAACATTTACCCATCTTATTATCTGTCTTAAACTCAACAAATTTTGCAACACGCTGTTTATCTTATACCGAGACATATTTTCCACTTCCTTTGTCATGTAACATCTCGAATCACCGACACGCGAAGAGCGTAGCGACAGTTGTATCAATTCCCCCGCGCACTTGAGAAAGTATCGTCATGCGGATTTCCGTCTGCAAGGAGATCGCGTTTCTGCCCCAAAAGGCGCCGAACTACGCCGGGGATTGCATACTCTCTTGATTAATTCAAGGATCCCGGCCCCTTCTACCTCGCTTTTCACCCCAGTCGCGACAATCCGGGTAATCGAGTCACTCGCGGCTGAGCGGATCTAACAATGCAGATACTGTTACGCGCAGATAGCAGTACGAATGGCCTGGGATCCATTAAGACTCGAATCACGATGTTAGAGCACCAGGCAACGCGCATCAGAACTTTCCGGTGCATTATACATGCACTTTACGCCTATAATAGCTATATTCGCACCCTGACGTATCGCAAACGGCGACGTCAATTATACTCGATATACCGGCACGAGTATTGCGCATTGGAAGAGATAGCGCAGATATTTCCGCCACTGGATACCGAATAGCGTGCAATCGTCCCTTCCGGGATGTATGCTCTATAGATGCGAAATGCTCTAACACTTCGAATCGTATTGGCTGAACGTTTATTGATTTTCATATTAAAATAGCAAACTGATGTCAATGGAATTTTCATATCTGTAAATTTGTTAAATAAATTCCTCCCAATCTTTCTAACATTGTACGCGTGCACGAAGTGCGTTTTTCGTCGCTGTTTTTTTTTTAAGCTTGTAGCTATGAATATGCAACTTCTGAAAATTGAAATATATCTATCTCAAATGTGAGCTATTTTTATTTTCGATATAAGATTTTATTAAAGCGGTATTATTAATATTGAAAAACATTTTTGTTGGTATACCATATAGTAACACTTCAATATTCGCATCATTTAAACATTTTTCTTTCTCTAATTACTTGTTGTTACTGTTGTTTTAAAAAAACGCACAGTTATTTACTTGAATTCACAGAATTAATTTTGCATGTTCATAAATTGGTGAAGGTTGCCTATCGGCATTCTTTTATCTTTACAAGATGGTATCAGACAGGTTGAACGCTGCGTATTGAGGTACGCATATATTAATGCGTGGCGCACATGCATTTCCCGGGTTTAACTAATAATGTAACTGCGGAAAAGCGTGAAACCAACCATCGCTGAAGGAAATTACCGAGTTTCGGCGGCAGCAACGAACATTTCGAATTTCTCTACTTGCCAACGAGTAACGATATCTATTAATGTAAAAATTCCTTTAGGGAAATTATTAGTATTTAAATAAAAAAAAAATCTTCAAAATTAGATAAAGTAAATGTAAAAGATAGAGATAATTGCTATATTACTGATGGGAATTAGTTAGTCCGTTTGTTCTGAGATAGTAATAGCTCGAATATATTTTGAGGCATAATTTTGATTGTACATTTGCCTGTTATGCCGTTGTTACATCACGTGCTGTTGTTTACAGTTGGAGATCCTCGAAGCGCTTCAAATCGTGTCTAGTTACCGGTGTCCCAAGTTCTATTTTACGCTGAGATTATATTAATGGACAAATGTGGCGATGATATAGACGTTCCAAATTAATTCGCATAAATGCGATACTATTACTAATGCGTTATACGTATATAGTATTGAACTATGTTTATTGCAGCATAGATTAACTAATCATCATGTAATTATCGCTTAGTGCACACACGTTTAGTGATTTAATAATTATTAAAATATAATAATAATCTAAAATTAATTATGCTTATTTTAATATATGACTTTATAATTAAATAAAGTTGAGATTTAGATATAACACACATTATGCATATATATTTAATATTATGCAAATTATTGTATTATTTATATATTAAAAATTTAGGGTATTTAGAACTGAATTATATAACATATCTTAATTATTATATATATAGAAAATAATATATTATATACTAGATAAATTCTTATTAATTAATTAATAATGTTTCCCGATATAATATAGCATAACATACATTTTTTAAAAAGTATATACTATTTCTTATATTTCTCAAGTAATATTATAATATCTCTAATTAAAATTTAATGTTAAATACAAGTTTCTTTTATGTTTAACACATTTGATTAAATATTACAAAAAAGAAAAAAATCTTGAAAAAATTTAATAACATCTAAAGTTATTTAGCACGAGTGTTATGCACAATTTTTATGACTGGCAACTTAATTCGATAAATACAGAAGGTACCACGGCGGGCAAATAAATTGAAAACGTCGTGACGAAGAACGAACACACGAATAGCGGTAAATCTGTGAGCGTGCAGGGTATTCTTTGTTAACACGAAATTGGTATGCCACTCACATCGTGTCGCGAGATCGCTGGAATTAACGATGGAACAATTCAACAAGCCTTTTTTGCTCACGAAGACGAAAATGACAAACGCACACATTTTCGATGCTAACCATTAAATGACAGGACATATAATGTACATGAGCCAACGATTCTACGGCATCGTCATTTTATATGTCGAATATTTATATTCATTATTTAATTTTACAATGCGTGAGTTAGAACGTCAACAATAATTTTTCATTTTGTCGTCCATGAAAATTGATTTGCCGCTGTTTCGTCACACATTGTTTTTCATTTTAATAGAAAGATATATATTAATATGTAATTAATAAATTCTCCAAATGCTGGCAATTCTAATTTGTTTTTGACAAATAAAACTAATCCCCGTTTTACGATAAATTTATTGTAACGATATAATTTTAGAAACGCAATTACATAGATTGAGAATTATCTATAGCTGCAAACTGAGAAACTAATTTCTGCTTTCTCTTCAGTGACCACTAATTACAGTAAATTTAGATAATGTAATTTCCATGTTGAGTTAATTTAAATGCAATTAATAAATAACTCAATTGATAAATACAAATCGTTTGATAAATGATGTTAATGCCACGTTGTTCTATTTGTTGATGTAAATAGAAAGAAAATAAAAAATATATAAAATTATATAAATATAGAAAAAAATCAAAAAAAGAAGGATCATAAGAGGAAAAGGAAAATATTTAAGCTAGTGTAAAAAATTTGACTTTTTTTATAATTGAGAATTAGAAACATAAAACAGTATTGACTTATCTCTAAAATGTAAAATATAATCAAACTGATAACAGAAACCATTATTGCTTTATAGCTGATGACAATTAATCAAACTTTTGGAACACCAATGGGGTTACTACTCAGGACTAATTTGCTTCGAGGTCCCACCTTGATCACTCAGTAACCTTGTTAAACTCTAGCTATTATTTCGACCATTAATCACTTTACTATATACGTACTATACATCTAAGCATCCTTTTAGTCAACCTTTCTCTCCATAGGGTTTATGTATTTAGCCATGCTTTGATATAGAATGGGGCTTTAAAACTGTGATAAATATATTGAGTTTTACTTATCTCGCAAAGTTACCAAAAGTTGCTTATAAGTAAACTTTAATAAAATTACGAAAATAGATATATAGTATTATATAAGAGATATAATATTATTACATGAAAATAATAATGTTATGAAGTATAGAACATTAAATTATTTGCAATAATAAAGATATTGTAATAATATACAATTAATCACTAAAATATTTACAAATAATAAAGCTATTTTAATAATACATTTTCGATATTATACAGTGGAAGATGAAATAACTGCCAAAATAAAGAGGAATTAAATTATAAAGTAATAAAATATTGCACATGCTAAATAAATACTTTTAATAAAACATTTCAACACGAAAATACTTTGTTAAGTAAAAAATGGTAATAATTTAAATAATAATACGATTAATGGAAGCATAAAATTGGAAATATTAAATTTTACAAGATATAATCCTGCGTCTATGTTAAACGCGTTTTGAGAGTGCTTTTTTCGTAAATGTGCGATAATGTTCTCAGATTATTTTCTGTGTGAGTTAACCGCACAGATCGTGCATCTCTGCATCCTGCGGAATATTAAGCTTTATCGTAATTACCAGCTACCGCGACGATACACCATCCTGTGTCTCTATGCTCCGCTTACAGAGACGCCATTAAGGATCTTTATGTTACGCCATTTTCCACTCATATTTTCTGGTCCCATAATTATCGTGTAAATTAGTCACTCTCTCTTTTCTTTCGAAGATGCTCATCATTTATCTAGCACATGCTCATATCTATCCTTGTTCTTTTCTTGAATATTCCTCAACGTAAGCGTTTTTTTAAGAAGCAAAAAGCAAAGCAAAAATTGCTAAATATATTATAAATAAAAAAATGAAAACAGTGAAATGATTAAAATAATTGAAAACTATTGAATTCTTAAATAATTGAAATATATTAAATTCTTTTCCTGTATATAGTAATTAAGAACGTTTTTGCAAATTTTGTTTTATATTAAATCATATCCAAGCAAAGAATATAAAGAAAACACTGATATATGTACATATATATGTACGTATATACGAAACGAAATTAATTTTTTTAATAATTGTTTTTTATCATTAATTATGTTTAATTTTTGACGTATATTAAAACTGAAATATAAATTACCAGGACAGTCCTTGACAGTCCTGTTGAGTCGCAAATTGCAATAATAGAATCGTTTTATTTTTATTGTTTCATAAACATCAACGGCCGCGACAAGCGTTTCATTTGTGAGACTTGCGGGTGATCTATAACACGCGATTGTCAATTGCAATATTTTTCAGCTATAAATAATATAAAGTTACGATTAAATATCGTTTGTATTTGATCGTAGCAAGTATTAAACGAAGTGTCAGCACAATGTAGGATTACAGATTTTTCACATTTTCTCTCTTTTATGGACTCTTTGATTAATAGAAAATTCATTTTTTCTTAGATAAAAGCACCATGAGAAGCTTGGAATACGTTATTGGCATAATCGTTCACTGAAGCGACCGTTGAAACGACATTGTTCGATAAAGTGCCAAAGTTCGTCGTACTTTTTACGGAAGTTGGCAACAGCATAATGAGAATAATTCAATAGTTCAATGTATCTAGCACTCGCCGAATATTGCTTTTAAAGAAGGAGGCTTAAGACGAAAAATTTTTCTTCTTACCTTATCTTACCTAATCTTATTTAAATATCGAGCAATTTAATAATAAAATAAAATGATTATTTTAAATAATTAGAAATTGTTGTATATAACTGCAGTCATTAAAAAAAAATCTATTATAAATATCATTTCGATTAAAAAGATTTATTACTTAGATCTCACAAATGAGTAAATGCAGCTAATTAACTGAGGCGCTAGCTTATTTCTTTCCCCTTTAGGCAATTTGAAAGAGAGAGAAGTGCTATTCTCTGTCAGTTTATTCCAGTTTCGCAGCGTCGCAGTCACGTACCGTTGCACGCGCGATGCACCACGGCTCATTAGCATAAGAAATAATCAGGAGCAGTTGTTCCACGCGCGGCGCACTACGATTTTTAATTGACCACAGCGTCGGCACGTACGACAGTTAAAGGCCCTCTGACTAAGAATAAGAGGACCAAGAGGACTACCTTTGCCATGCTCGTCGCGAACGAAAGAAGAGTTAGGCTAGGCCGCATCATCCATCCTCATTGCCCGGAGGCCCTCGGCAGAAAGGTAACCCCTTCAACATTCCTCGCGGCATCAATCCCTAATCCGCTTGGGATCCACTATCCCCGGACTCCACGTAAACGCGACACGGTAATCGCTGGCACACCGGCAGCGAATATCGGGTGTTCTGAAATCGCTAAACGTTTATTTAATCGTAGACTTTTTATTATAAATTTTTAACGAGAATGCCAAGATACTGATAGCCTTCGAGTGATTAAAGATAAAAAAAGTTATTTATATGATAATCTTTAGGCAAACGGATAATGTGATGATGTTCCAATTATTTTCAAGCTTAGATTTTACTACGATAGTTAAAATTTATTTACTTAAATTAAAGGGTTGCGACAAATGTCGAACTTTTTCGATGTTTTTGCCGTGAAGGATTCAGTTTCAAGTTGGCTGACTAATGTATGATTAGAAAAGTAGATTTTCGGACACCCTGTGTACACACGCGCGCTCAGAGAATTACGAACACGAACGCGCGTAGTCTCTACCACTCACTTGCGCCATTTCTCTCTTTCGCGCCTATAGGGATAAGGGGGTTGCTGAAAACCAGACGTTGAATCGAGAGCACCCCCGGGTACGAAGATTACGCTTTTTTTTATCTCGGTCGCAGTTTCACTTCTTCCTCTCTTTCCCTGCTCTTCCATTTTTCCGAGTTTTCCCTTTCTTTTCACATGCCCGTCACAACGATATCGAGGGCTGATAAAATCGAGAGCAATCGACTAGGATACGAACGACACTGTGAATTGACCACTACGTACTTTTTTGAAGTATAAGAAAAGGATACTGCAAAAGGATATTACGGAATTGTAAGATGTTGGAAAAACGGAAAAAGAAAAAAATATGTTTATTATTCTTTATTAAAGTAAACTAAGTATATATATATATATATATATGAAACAGATACAGAAGAAACGCAGAAATATAATAGATAACCAAGAGACAAATAATATTTAAAAAAAATAAATATATTGAGAAAGAAATACTAACGTCCTCTAGTAAGAGGACGTCATCTTTTAATAAAAAGAAAATAAATTAAAAGTTAGCTTGTCTTCTTTTAATTCAGATATATATACATGTTGGAAAGTTAAATGTACATACATATACGCGTAAGAAAAATTACTTGTTTGTTAACAAATGTTTACTCATTTACGCAAGCCCACGTACTAAAATTTTTCATATCAAGCAGATCTTTAGTCCTTTATAAATATTCAAGATTGTGTCAATATTTTTTATTATACTCTTTTTATAAAGTTAGTATATTGCTTACAAAATACAGTAATACTTTCATCATACATTGAATTATAATAAAATGCGCGAAAATTCTAGAAATTGAAATGCAACAAAAAAGTTTTATTAGTTTGCTTTTCAAATACTATTCTATTATTATAAGCTGAGAGATCATATAATTAAATGTGTTGAATACAGATTCATACAAGAAGAAACACAATTGTGTTTCGAAAATGACAATTGCAAGATATGCCGTATTCTACAAATTTCCACGATATTTCTGGATTGACGTTATCAGTAATCTTTATTAACGCCACACTAGCAACACCGCGAATCCTAGCTATATATGACTAAGATAATAGCCGGCTAATGGTCGATATTTTATCGAAGCTGCCCATGCAAGTTACACTATCCGGCACCGATGTCTAATTTCACTGATTAATGCCGCTGGATATTACGCGATTATATTTATGTGATGTTTCAAGATAATACAGTTATATCTACATTCGTTATTAAATATTCTCGTAGTGTCTTGCAAAACTGATTATCGTTGACAGCATTTGTCATATCAAAATTAAAGAAAAATAATTTATTATTTCTGTTATATTTAATTATTATGACCTAAACATGTTTTATATATATATATATATATATATATATATATATATATGTATATATATGTGTGTATATTGTATAATGAATACATTAATGCGTGGATAAATATATTTAATGAAAATTACAATATGAGTAAAGCGCGCACACACATGCATATGCGCGTGCGCGCGTAATACAAGTGAAAGCCATGAAAGTAATAAGCGATTTGAATCAATTTGCATGCGGAATTATGTCATTTACGTAGTAATGGTTCGATAGAGATTTAGTAGTTACAGAGTTGCTAATCTACTGCCTAGCCGCTGCTACCCAAATTACATTGTACAGGGCTGTCCGAATAGTATTGTACTTCAAGAACTTCTAGCCACAAGTCGTAAGCATCTGTCGTCTGAAAACCTCCAAACCCATTTGCAAATCTCCATGTTCACCGTTATAATTTAGCAGTATTATATACGTGCACTGTATACGCGCAAACTGAGTTCAATTTGCTAATATAAAAGACATAATCAATTAAATAAACAAATATAATGACCACCGGATGACCGGCATTTTTATTTGCCCAATATTAAATTCAAATTTTTAAAGACACGCCATACGTACTAATTATATAAATTATTAATATTAAATAAAAATTTTGTCATAATTAATTATATAAATACTTTATTCACTATTATTAAGAATTAAATTTAAATTCGCGAAAATGAATAATTTCGATTATATTGTATCATCATGGTTAATTTAATATCATTATATAAAATAGCAGTCTGAATAACATCAAAAATTAATTATTTTCAGAATCTTTACGTTGTCGATAGTGAGAAATTGAGATAAAAATTTAAGTTTTAAAACTCATGTTTATCGACGATAAATCAAAGCCATTGAAGATACAGGAAGTTGAGAAATACAGGACTTCGAGCACGCATGACCTCAGAAGTAATAGAATCTAGTAACGAGAGAATTGCGAAAAAGTCGTGAATTCGATATAATAAAAACATTTAGCGGAGGAAGCCGTTTCGGTCCGTTAATCACTCCCGCGCGAACGAGCAATAAAATTCCGTACGTTTCAACTGACAACCTTGCTAAAAGCTTGTTCACCCGCATTACGAATTACAGGTACACGTAATGCACGATGGCAAACGAACGTATTTTTAAATGTAATGAACGCATAAAATGTGGAAGACGAGAAAGAGGCTATCCGAAGATTATTAAAAACAACAAAATATAAACAAATTCTGTTTACCACAAACGAGAGAAATTTTGCATGGTCGAGAAACCACTTGGAAAATCTATTTCTGACGAGGCGATTTTCCGTCGTCCCAATTTATGGACAATTTTATAAGAATATATCATCGAGAAAATGCATGTAAAGAAGGGAAAATACACGTGGAAGACATATATATATATATATATATATATATATATGTGTGTGTATGTGTAAAAGGAATTGCGTGTGAAGTTCTACAGTTATCCTGAACGCGGTGCATAAAGTATCGCAGTTGGTGAGCACAACTTCGTAAAGATTATTGAGATACTCTGATTCAGCCGGAAACCTTAAGGCGGAACTTCAAATAATTGTATTTATAACTTCGACGAAACGTAGTCCGTAATAGTATCGAGAACTGCATCGATAGCTCCTACCCTTGTATAAACGCAGCGCTGTATTTCCGATGCACGTTCTCGATCGTCTCTGACGAGCTCCTGTGGAATTACCCTTCGTTTTCTCTTTTCTATCGCTCCCGTCCCGCCCCTTTGTCGTGTCTCGTTGGTGATTTGCGCGAGTCTATCGATAGAAATGTTCGGAAGTTCCGCAGAATAGTTGGTAAAGTTTGCTTACGGATGCGATGTGCCGAAACGAGATTTTGTTTGAAACTTTGCGAATAGAGGCTCGCAAACGAATCAAACTCTCTCTCATATAGAGATGTACGTAAAAGCGTTGATTTGTGCAAAATAGTTGCATACACTATCACACATATACATAACATTAATAATTATGATATAAATTTGTTCTATCTTCCTAAGATTATACATCTCTAGAGACGTTAAAAATAAAAAAAAAAAAGATAAAAAGTAAAAAAGGATAAAGTGGAAAAGAAATTTCTATCTGCAAAAAATGCTCGTCTGACCACATAATATTATTAGACTTATGCAGTTTTCCATACAATATAAAATTATTTTCTCTTTTTCTTATCTTCACGCGATACTTGCGAGAAATGCCCGAGAAAATGCAATAGAATTTATATGAGAATTCTAAAGTTTATTACGATTGTATTTTTCCAACCGTTATGAGTTCTCTAATTCTCTTCGAATCTCTATAATAATACTTTGATGAAACAGAGTAGCCTCTGACATTTTCACAACTTATTATCTCTTTTCTGAACAGAAACATTATTAATACTCTGCTGTAAAAGACAGAAAATAATTACGTGAGTTGTTAAAAATTTTTCTATCTATTAATGAGATGGGAAATTTTCATGCTGTAAGACCATAAAACTGTAAAACATATGTTACGATGTGAAATTTCAATTTCGTTGGAGAATTTTATTTTATTGATACAAGAAACGAAACATATAAATTATATATAATCTTCGTCAAATTTATTTATTTAATTTTACATGCAATCATTTTTTAATATATAATGCGTATAACATTTAATATCTGATTTGCAGATTTGATCGTATCTGATCTGTAAATCATGAAAATACAAACGCTTTTGCTGTGCAAAATGCACTCGGGCATTACGCCTGTGCTCTGTATTAGACCAGCCGCACTCTGGCGGCTCTGATAATTTACATCCGGTCAAACTTTATGTTACCATGAACTGCAGAAAGTGCATCTCGACCCCGTCCTAATACCGTTGGCCAGCTATCGAGACACCGGCCAACTTTGGTGGCGCGAAACCATATTTAATATTTTAAGGCTGCTAATATATAGTCATTGTCGCGTATGGTATTCCGATAACTCCGAATATTATGGCTACAAGATATTAAAAGCTGATCTAATAAAATATTAATTTTATTTTCTATTCTTTTCCGGATAATTTTATATAATTTTTAATATATTAAGTTGCTTTTAGTTTATTATATGTATAAAATATCGATTGACCTCGCATTTAATAGCAAACTTATTAAACGTCTTATTAAACGTCTTATTTACGGAAATACAAGAGATGTTTTGATAAACGTTAGCTAATATTAGCTAAATTAAAATATAGGATAGCAGATTACATGAATAAAAATGAACGAAGGTTTCTTCAGAACTTCTTAAAATATACCGCCTACTCACTACCCCATCAACGTAAGTTGAAACTTTGTTTTTTCAAACAAAGTTTAAGAATCACCAATAATAAACATTCTTAAAGTTTAGTGCTTCGTCATCTTATTTGAACTGCGGAAGATTACATTTTGTTTTGGTCATCCATCATTTGTGAATTCGGCATATGACTTATGCAAAACGTGACTTTCTACCTTGGACGTTATCCAGTTTGTGAGTTTAATAGTACAATTAACTGACTGAAAAAAATCTATTTTTATGAATATTATTCTTGTCTTATAATTTGTAACTCTGTATATAACTTTCACATATAACTTTCATAATTAAACAATACAGTAATTATTGGCGATGGATTATCGACATATTTCAGATTATCAGAGATAAAATATTAAATTTCTTTACACTTTCTCTACAATAATAAATTATATTATGTATAAAATAAATTTTAAATGTTTATTAATATTTGTTAATGCTTGTTAATTAACTAATATCAAGAATTGGAACTTTCTGTGATGGAGATGCAAATAAGCTTTTATTAAAATCCAGTTGTTAATCTGATATGAGAATAATATATTATATATATTATATATATTATATATATTATATATAATTAATTATTAAGTAATCACACGAGTATGTAGTATTGATACACAGATAATTAAAATGTATCAAAAGATTGCTGTAGGAACACTTGGTAATTATTTTCTCGTTATATAAATACATTTTATACATGTGCGTATCATTATACGACTTGTTTCCGGATAAATGCATAATTTAATAATTACATTCACAAGTTTTTTTATTTATTAATATCTAATTGTACAAAAAAAAACAGAACAGCTATTAATATTATATTTATCTTATATTTTTAAAGTAATTTATTTTACACAGACATACATGTAATATTTGTAAAATATAAAAATGGAAAAAATAGAAATAGTTAAAAATACTTAGAATCCATGTTTCTCTGATAAATTCTCATTCCACTTAAACGCGATGAAACTTCAGTAACTACTTTCGCTTGTCAGTTACTAACTAACTGATAGCCACATGAAGCGTTCGTACTAAAAGGAAACTAGCATATCGAGCTTGGCCGCGAAAGTTGGGGAGCGATACAACTTCTAAAGCAGTGACTCAATGAATCTTTCGAAGTCTCTGATCCTGTGCTGCTCATGATAAATTGCTAGAATATCGATAGATCTCGTAATATTAGTTCGAGTCAATTTAAATAAATTAAAAAATGTGAAAAATATATAATACGTAAAAATATGTATTGATAATTATTGCTACAATTTTTTGTATCATTCTATTATCGTTAATTTTTATTTTAATTAAATTTAGGAAGGGTTATTATCATGTATTTATTTATTTTTATGCTAATATATATATATATAAACGCAATTTAAATTTTGGCAATTATTTCGAATTAAATTTGATATTATTTTCATGAAAATATAAAGCCGCCAATCCAATTTCTTATCTAATGTTTAAAGCTTGTAAGCTCATTCTGCCTTCCTATTAAATTCTGGACAATTTTGGAGTTACGTAATTGAAATAATTTCCCGGATCATATCGAGATGTGGAAGAAATACAACACGTGAATATTCTCACGTGCGGCTCTCGCGACTCGTTCGAGAAACGGCGCAGATCTAATCTTCCGATGTAACAGAACTTCGTGGACTCAGTACATATCCGGTCTACGTGCTAGGCTGCACTCGCACATTGTGTCGAATGGAATGCAGCAAGCGTGACACAATTGAAACCTCTCAGCCCAGAATCCTCAAACTGCATCTTGATCGCGAGACATCGCCTTATTGCGTGCCCCAAGGGAATCGATCGAGCATTCTTAAACCGTCTAAAAAGCGCAATACCTTCCTCTATCTATCATTATAAACAACTATCGATGTACAACTCATAAAATGAATTTTCGATAAATAAATTATCAATAAATAAATTTTTGTTGGAAAAGCAAATAGAATGTATAAGAAGTAATCACATTATATATCTATTATTATGAAAAAAAATAATCACAAAAGGTATTCGATTTAAATAAAAACATATTAAATAATAAAATTTGTTTTAGAGTTTTCTTATCTAACTACGTGAGATAAAAGCAATTTACTACACTTCCTTTTAATAATAAAGAGACAAAATTAGGCTATGGAAGTATATTTAGCGTTCTAAGCATAAAATGAGAATATCTAAGCATAAATATGATTTTCTTGCTTTTTAGGCGCTTTCAAGGTAAAAGCACGTTGTCGACATAACAACTTCTCCCCATTATTCCACTTGAAGATGCTTGAAATATATTTAATGTTCCAAAGCTTACGTGACACACCTGCTTTCGCCGTGATTACGCCCTTAGTCGAAAACGTTCGAAGATCGTACCATTTTTTGAGTTTAATGTAGTCATCTATAATGATTACGCGCGCAAACTGACAAGATCGATATAAATCAAGTACAGACATTCCCATAGGACATGTTTTATGATGATCATACGGTATAAAATAAAGTCCATCACAAAATACGGGCAGATGTTTTAAAAACTTTCCAAGGCTTCCCGTTTATCATTGTGAGTTCCGCAGAAGAAGTAGCAAGATGATTAACTTGAAAGAAAATGAGAACGATGTGAAAAGAGGAGCCTCCGCAACAGTTCAACGATGATTAATACGCCGGCTTTATCAATGTGTAACTTGTGCGAACTCGTTACAAATTAATTAAGCCACGCGAGTGCCAGAAGAATGTGATTTATTACGCTCAGCATTATTGCAACATACAATTATAGCCACGAAGAACAACTACATATTACTGGAAGCTCTATTGCAATCATGGGATTTAAAAAATTATAAAACATATCAATATGCATTATCATTTTATTAATTCAAATACGTTGTTTCTTTATATTTTCAAAATTATTATTATTTATGAAATGATTGTATTCTTTTGTATTAAATGTATATTAAGTGTATATTAAAAAATTATACAAGAAATTTCCATTAACGCAAATTAAATTTTATTAATAGGATTTTAAACATTAAAGGATTTTCTATGTTTTGCAATTAAGCGATAAAATGTTGCATAATGGTTTATAATTGTTAAATAATCCATTAATTTTCTACAATCAATGACTCGATAATTAACTGTCAAGTTAAATTGTTCAGATGGAAAATTTAGTTATAAATTACTTCAACAATATGTTTTACTTATTTTTCAGATATTTTATACAAAGCAATATAAACAAATCAATATTTGAATTAATACCATATAAATGCTTTATCGATTATCGATTCCAATAACCGTTTTTTATTTTAAGTTTATCAGGAAATTAATATGTTTTGCAACATTTTGTGATGCAACAAAGCCCAATCTTTTTAAGCTTATTTTATTGATTTTTACTTTTTTCCATTTAATCGAATTTCGAACGTCAGATGCCGAAGTACTTCACAGTAATGCGCTTTTATCGTACCAACTGCTGGAAGGAATCCGGCTTGAGCAATGCTTTTACGACCAAAAGAAACTCTCAACATCACTTTACTTTTGTTCGTGCACATTAAAAATTTCACCAACCTCCACATTAATATATGAGATATTTTCATTGAGAGATTAATTAATTTTTGTCACAAGATTGGAAAAGAATCAAACTGTATGAGTTCAAAGCATTTTATTTTAAGCCAATCATACTTTTGCTTATATTAAAGTTTTTAAAATAATTTTTAAATCATTTTTTATAATTCTGTTTTATTTTACAAAATTTAATTTAAAAGCGCATAAATATTTTTCTTTGCGTATTTTGGTTGCATTCAATTCAATATTATTCAAACATCATTCATTCGTCACGAGTGAAGGGCATGTAATGAGTTTGATCCAAGTGACGAACAGCGAACGTGTTAAAGACAAATGACGCAGTCAATCACATTTTACATCCAATTAAATTGTGAATGTCCGCTTGGATTCCGGAAAGCGATAGTGAAGAACGCTCATTATCAACAAAATGAAGATTAAGCGTTTCAGAATTATTTGACATTACTTGCAGCTGAGTTCATTTCCTGCTCAAAGTATTGAACATAATGTTAATAATGTTAATAATAAAAATAATTAAAATATGCATAATTAAATTAAATGGCATGAAAATTATTTTATCAATTTTAACAAAATCTTAAAGGAAGATTTTGCCAAAAATAAAATTTTAGTGTAATTATTAATTAATTATCTCAATTAAATACACATAATGACGTTTAGTACTATAGTTATGAAAGATCTTAAGTGAATAACTTTTTTCAAAACTACTGGCAACCGATTTCTACCCCTATCCAAGGGTAAGACAATTGCTGAAACGTCGTCCTTTCAGAAATGCTGACGCGGTGCGCACTGCTGCGAAAACAGTACTGAAAGCGCTAAAAGGAACTTGCTTACGCCACTATTCTCCAGAACTTTACAATCTCTGGGCAGAATGCATTGCCGTACGAGGTTATTATGACGAAAGAAATATCCCTAAGAAAGGTACGAACGCCAGCCTTCTTTCATAATAAACAAAGTGTAAATCACTATGTTTTATCTAGATCTTTTGATATATAAAGAAAGAAAATAAGATACTTAATACACAATTAGATGTCATCTATATATCATATTTATAATAAAACTTAGAGCTGCAATTCGAAAAATGTGATTTTATTATATAAATTTTTAATATTAAATATCTAAATAAAAGAAATTAGTACACTTTATAAAAATTAAAAACAATAAAAAATTATGTTATTTATAAAAATTAATTTAATACTTTTTACTATATGTAAAATAGCGGAGAATATTTATCTTGTCGTGAGAAACAATATGCGTATATATTATATATAGAAATTGTATTGAAAAAGACAGGAATAAATTTTATTTATACTCATGCGAAGGAGATAAGTCACCTAGGTGAATCTCAGAGTATATTGCGGTCCAGATTTCTCTCTTCTCTCGTGCGCAAAAGTCGACTTGCACGTCGTCGACCGAGACCGATATAGTTCGAGCTGATGGCACGGAAATATATAATCTTAAGAAAAAATTTAAAGAGATTTAATTCTCTTATATATAACAATAAGGATATTTTATATGGATTACATATAAAAATTATCTAATAATTCACATGTTCTGATACTGATGATAGGGCACAATATTTTTATTTAAAATATTAATTATATATAAAACAAATATTTGAAGTAAAGCTAAAAGACAAAATAAATAAAACTTTTTTTATTTTGTATAAAAAAATAAAAAAATGTGTGTTTAGACTCTAATATATCTGCACATATGTATTACCCACAAATATTAATTTTTTCTTTTTATATAATATTATTAGAATTTATATATAAAATCATAAACATCTTTTTATGACATATTTTTTATTATCACAATTTTGAATTTAATTTAAAACGCTGATTCTGTAAGATCTTGAATGTTCTAGTAGTAATAAATGTAATTCTAATAATAATCTCCTCTAAAGATAGTTTTACATTAAGAATATTTTTTGATTCCTTTTTGGCGTAACAGACAGCTCAGATCGTCATTAAGAAAATATAATTGACTGCCGGTTATGCGTCAATGAATGAAAAATTTCCAATAAAAGCGTCTAATTCTCAAGGATGTCATCTGGAAAAACGAACTCTTGTGCTGACGTCAAGATTTATTATTTGATTCACTGGAAGAAAACGACGTGGAGCGACGGAGACGAATTTTGCTTGTGATCATTCTATGAGATCATATTTTATAAAAATACGCATAAGAAACAATATATATATTTTCCCAGCCATTACCAGTAGACATCAAGTCAACATTTTCTCAACATCTTTCACAATTCAGTGCTTGACTCTTCATGAAATACGTCACTTATAATTATTATAATAACGTGTTACTCATATACATAATTACATTAGCCCCAACTAACTACAGAATACCTTTGATAAACGGTGCATAAGGGATGTTAATTACCACGCTCTCACGTTGAAATTTATTTTTAGGTATACATCTGAGAATTAATAGTTGTGCAACTAATATGACTTTATTGAGAATTTATACTTTAAATAACATATATTATTTAATACAATCTAATAGTGCACATATCTTGGCTATAACATTTAGTAAATAATCCTTTGTTTACTACATTAATTATTTACTATCGCAATATCACCTTGTATAATATTCGTTAATTGGTTGAAATTATTCCAACCTAATTAACTGTAACCTAAAGGCTTTATTATTGTACTATAAAGTGCATATGCAAACTTTGTATGAAACATTAAATTATCACATCCCAGAGATATCAACGTTAAGAGTATGAATGCAAATTTGATTTCATAATATAGTAATTGTTGTATTGTGCACAAAGCGGTTCTTCATAACATACGCTATTAAATATACCATTTCTATTTAATACAATTATCATGTCATTTATTTGATAGTAATATAAATTATTAACTGTTGGTTAATAAATTTATGCTAAATTATATAAAATAAAGACATGAAAATCAAAGCTATAATAAGTCTATAATGTGATATGAGCCGAATTTTATACACGATTTTATGAAATTTTGTCGATAAATAACATTGTTTGTTGTAACATGGAAACGAAAGTCTGATATCACTTACAATTCTGATTGAAGAAGCACTGACGATCGTAGCAAAGCTGCGCTCGCGCAGACGGATATAGGCAGATGCAGACACATCGGCTTCCTGTCTCTCTTTTTTTCTTATTTATTACGCGGCGAGAGCATTCGCTTTATTACCTGGCCCAGTGGAAGGAGCTTGTCGTACCACTCTATCTAGCGGCCTTTCGCGAAGAACGGCAGCAAAATGCGTTATCGCGTCATCGTAAAAAGACATGTCGCATGGTTCGCTGCCGCTCTTCGGTGTTGATAAAGTCTCACCAGACTTCCTTTTTCGGAGAACTTTTCCCTTGCCAGTCCTCATCCTCGTCGTCGACGTCGTCGTCGTCGTCGTCGTCGTTGTCGTCGTTGTCGCTGAGCTCCCACGAAATCCTCGTTATTGGTCGTCGGGAGGATCTGACACTGACGAAACGAATGGGAAGTGGAATCCAGATTGTGATCTCCTTTAGTTTGAAGATCCTGTCCGATTTGAAAACAACGGGAATAAACTGAACACCTTTTATTTCCGACTTACTTTGCGACGCAATAAGCGCGAACGATTCTACTTTATGAGACTTATTTAATTTATAACAAAAGCGAGAGACATGCGGAGGATCATTATATCGGAAATGTTATTTGCTTCAAAATCAAAACGAATAGAGATACACAGCTACGATGTATCATCATATTATATATTGCATTATTGTAATACACTGTTTAGTAGCACACGCACCATTTTGGTCAATTAAGTACTCGATTTGATTAGTTCGCATTACATATAGGTCATATACTTGCACAACTAATTTATGCGCATATAAATTTATAATCCATTAACGATGCAATTCAATCTTATTATATGTAAAATTGACGCTTGTTAAAATCACGAGAAATATGCGAGTAATCGATTATTTAATTCCACGATGGATCAAAGATAGGCTTATTTGATTATGATGTAATGTTAAATTAACGCGGGCAATTTGACTTTTGCATCATTGTTTACGTTATTTAAAACGAAAACTTCGTATATATGTAATGCTATATGTCGCAGTATAGAAAATAGATATATTTACATGTTCATGCACGCATTGATCATAAGCGTAAAATATCGCATATTTTACATCATTCGCTAATTTAAAATTTTCAGCTTTTTCAGTATAATTTTAAATCAAATAAATAGATGGTTCCGGAAATTCTGTTTCATCGAGAACGAGGAAAAATCTGAACGACGCGAGTTGGGACGATAAGCCAAGACGAAATAAATAAAATGGAGGACCGAGAATACATTTTCTTCAGTGTGAAATATTAAATCGACCGACGACGATTCCGCAAATATACATACGTCTTTTATGCAAATCGTTGGAGAACGTGGATAAGCAACGCATTTGCCAAATGTATCGGTATTACGCATGTTATTTCTACATTTAGCTGCAATTTTTATAACATTAAACTTTTGCATACGTCTTATTTTTTTTAAAGTTCTCGATTAATTCAGAAAACAGAGAAATTATATTCAATCGCGCGCCTCACAATTTTTGCTATTTACATTTAATAGTCTACGATCTAAAATTATTATAAGTTATCACTCAAAGCTGAAAAATTTAGTAGTCTATGGTACATAATAATTCTTGTAATAACGGTGCTCGTAAACTTTATTACGCTACTTCCGAAATGATTCACAACACTCAATGCGGTGCAGTGCAAAATAGTAACCGAACGGAATACTCGTTCATATAAAACATACACGCTCGCGGCGACCACGGAATACGACTTTAGTTTTCGGCGTCGACGACGTTGTTGTTTATCGAACAGTGTATTCATTCCGCGATATCAATATTCATAACATTATACGCAATCCCGCGGAAGTTTATTCGCGGGCGATACCCGTTCATCCATCTCCAACCATCCACCGACTCGGCGCTCGAACGCCGTAAAAAATTTATTTCGCACCACAGCAGGTGCCGGTGCAGCGAAGAAAACATATCGCCTCGGCCAGTGGATTTATCACTGCGTCAACCAGCGCTCGGCTTTGCCTATTCGAACGAAATAAAGAGAAAGAGAGAAAAAATCCAGCCGTGCCTCACTTCGTCGTATAAAACAGATGTAGAGTAAGAATCTGGGCCATCCAGTCAGTGTCGGCGAAGAGACTGAACCGTGTTTTATGCCAGGCTTTCCACGCCGAATCAGGGCACAGTGTGTCTTACACAACGGCAGATAATGAAGATTTAGTACTACCCGCAGGTTTGCCATTTTCTGCCTTTACACCAGGGGTTGTTTCCTCAATGGTACGTATGAATCCGGCGCAATTAAAGACGAATGCATATTAAACGTGAAATATTGTTATTAGTAACGAATTAGCTGATTAAACGTTTGATTGGTTGTAAAATATTATATACATAGCAGATTTTTAAAATATAATATTATTATGATATAAATGAAAATATTTTCTTTATAAATAACAATTTAACTTTGTTACATTAGAATGAGAAAAGTAACGATTAATCATTGTCTCTTTTTGTTTTTAATGAATGCCATTGTCATGAATGCCACTTTAAACGATTTTACCTGTTTTTCGACATCGCTCTCTCGATTCATCGGTTTAGTACATATATCAGTATACGGCCGGCGTAATAGAGTTACAATTAATCGGACCTGTTTACCTCGATTGGATGGTATATCGTTTATTTTCCTGTTCGCCGGATGACGTTACGTCGAAATCTGCAAACTTTCTGCACGCGGACAGTCAAAATCTGGCACGTACATGTACCGTGTAAGTATGTATATACATACATGGAATCGTATCGACAGTAGAATAGATTGCGTTGTATTTCACAGTTGATGTGTGCGGAACCCGGCCGCAATTCGGCTAGTTAGGTGGTCGTTGTATAGTTGGAGCCAATCGTCACCGTGAAACAACTGCCGACAACCGAGAAATGAAGTAGAAACGTGTGTGATGTGGTTTCTATGGACCCACAGATGAGAGAGAAAGAGAGAGGCAGAGAGAAAGAGAGAGAGAGAGAGAGAGAGAGAGAGAGAGAGAGAGAGAGAGAGAGAGAGAGAGAGAGAGAGAGAGAGAGAGACATATATATTACTTCGACACGACGATCATGGAGCGATGGAGCCTCGTTGGTTAAACGGCGGATTTATCGCGCTCCGTTAAGTCGGCGTAATTGAGATGTTCAGGCTCGGCAATCGACGAACTTGGTGGTTCGAAACGATTTAAGGGTACTAACGAAAGGAATATCGTTTAAAAGATTGATAAAAAACGATTTTAATAATGATTTTAAAAGCAAGCATTTTACACACATAACGGATTTGTATATAAAATATATAAGCAGAGTAGATAATAATGTTCATATGTAACAAAAATGAATAAAAAAGAGTTGAAAAATATTTTTTCTTTTTTAAAAGAGAAGAAAACATCGTACATTTTAATTTGAGAACTTATAGCTCATTGTTAGTTAAATTTAATTAAGTTAAATTAATTATTAAGCAATTCAATTATTGCGGTAAAAATAATGAAATTCAACATTAAAATATTTTATAATAATTATAATTTTGAATATATGTATAAAAAGAAATTGAATAGATAATGTAATAGATAGAGAACTTTGAAAAGAATTAATATCTCTCCTTCAATTAATTGAAACTTAATAATTAAGTATTGTGCAAATAATTAAAATGTTTCCAGAAAGAAGTCACAAATGCAGCAAAAAATTTGTAACGCACAGATAAGCAAATTGGATCAAAATCAAATTTGTTGATTAAATTCTTTGTATTCTTAATTTTCAGATTGACGAGGAAGATTAAATATTTTATAGGATAAAATCTTTACAGTGAGTAATAAACTTTTAATTGATCATGTATCCAATAATTTTGTTGTTCGAAAAAAACCTATAATTTGCTTTTGTATTATTTTGAATGAGAAATGAGAAATGAGATGAACGTATTTTTAGGGAAAATCGGAAAAACATTTCGGATATCTCTTCTGTCAACCTCTGATAGACAACCTTAACATCTAGTATGCATAATGCATTATTTTAATTTCTACGATGCGACAACGGCGAAAGTAAGCGTCGGGATGCATTATGCAGCAATGTGAACGGCAAAGCGCACACACGGCTTTTTCCACTATTTTAATAATTCCGCATTCACGCATTCACGTTTACCGCGACGTCGACATGAGAGGCCATATTTCACACAATAGGACGTAGGGTTGCCGCTCGCCGTGTCGTTTTTCACAATGCTCGACGATTAACTATCAAAATAGTTTGCACTGTTATTACTGCCTTACAGCTATAGACTATTATACGATTATCTCGTAATCATGTCTTTTAGTCATGACTGTATCATATATATATATATATATATATAGAGTGCCTTTATATATTATATGAAATTAAATACTTTATTAAAAGTCATGATTTTAATTGATTAGAATTAACATAACAATCTTAATTATTTTTACTTTAATAATTATATTATCTTTGTATCAATTATATTTCTTCTATTAAAAATAAAAGATATTTTACTTCAAAGATGCAATATCACCCATTTAAAGTTACTGTTGGATAGTTTTAAATTTATTTCATTGTACCTAAGCTATCTCGAGCACTGCCGTAATCAGCACTTTCATTTTAGCCACTTCAAACGACAGAAGGCAAAGGCAGTAATAAGATCAAAGCGTCCTCATACTCATTACGATTTTCATTATGTGCTCTGATGCATGCAGCCTACCTGTATGGCTTAACTCATTGATGAGAGAAGTGCTATGCTTGCGAACAACGTAGTTACATTATGTTTTGCAAAAAAATTAAAATATTGTGAAATTATACCATCTAAAAACCTTATATGTCTACAATTAAAAAATCTTTTCTTTCTTTTTTTAAAACAACATTTTTTCTGTCTTATTTTCTTATATTTTTCTTTAAAATTTATTAAAACAAACACACTTATTAAAACTTGCCTAATAGCCAGCATAGTGCAAAAAAGAATAAAAGATGAAAATAAAAGGAACAAAAACATTAAATTTGTTTAATTATTTTGATATCTGCAGTTTTAACTTGTTATTAATTAAAAAATATATTGTTAATAATATAAAATAATTAAACAAAATGCACTTTATTGGTTGATATATAATATATAATAGTAATAAAATATTAGTTATTTTTTTGATTAATTAATATATTTATAATAAGTGTTTCTTTGTATACGTTCCATAATTAATTTTATTGTAGTTTCCTATCCTAAATATCAAACTAAACTAACTTCAATTCATTGCTTCATTTTCTAACTTATAGTTAGGAACAAACTTGTTTGTAATAATCTCTTGATGTAAGCAGTTATGTATTTAATCACTCTATTGTAATACAGTTATTCGAAGAGAGAAATGCAAAGTAGGCAGTACAATCTGTAATATAAACAAAGCAAATAAAACTTTAATTTTTTTGACACACAAATTAATTTCTTTTTGTAAAGTTTACAGATATAAATAAAAAAAAACAAATCCATTTTTAACTTACATTTTAATCAAACATAAAGAAATTTATTTTCTAACATTGCAATTTTTTATTTTTTTATAATAAAAATTTTTGTACAAAGTTACATCGTCTTCTTCTTCTTCTTTTTCTTACTTGTATAATGCAATATATATTTGAACTGTACTAGTTTGGTTTACAAACTTCAATACGGAAGCGTGCGAACAACGATCTGCTCGATGACTTTCAAGAGAAACTTCCGCTGTCCGGTCATAAGTCTCGTGGACAGTAACATCAGAATCTTTGAAAAATGCAGACATTGAAAAAGATAGTACCGGCAACGGGATGGTGATACGTTACTCGTGGAAGAAGTGCATTTTTCATTCGGAGCTTTCCCCTGCCACACGCGGATCTCTGGTGCAATATGCACGATATAGCGGCACGTGTGAAACGGTGTCGTACTTAAAAGGTATTTCGTACATACATATACGTAAAACTTGGCGAATCATTTACCATTTGTCGTTGTCATCGATACTTCACAAAATTGTCTGCCACGCAACAAATTGTCTGTAAACGCGATCACCATTAATTCCGCTAGTAAAGTGGCTGTTACGAGACCTCATCTATGCTACAATGATTCTTATTATCGGCGTACGTAACAAAAAAATTGTTACATACGAAATTTTACTCAAAGAAGAAAATGGCGATAATTGTAATGTTATGAGAAAGATAGATCTCAATGTAAAAAATATATTTTAATTTAACTAGAATTAGATATATCAAAATCAAAGTAATATGTGATCATTGCTATCAGAGCACATGGAATTTTTAATCAATATTACGAAAGTAGTGTGTAAAGAAAAAAGTTCGTACAAAAGGAATCAATACGTCTGTATTCCATAGATTTTATTATCTTCCTTCACAGCACATCCGGAACGCGGTGGTAATGCATAGCACGCGTATTCAGTGGTACGCTTCATAAAGTTGGCGAGCGATGAAATGTTCACGCGCACTCGAGCAGTGTACGATAATACCCACATGTAGGTAGGATACGCTGAAATACACCGAAAAATGAACAAGAGATCGACATAATAAATGATCCGAGCAAATAGAATTCAATTGTTTGCGCGGCCGTAGTCGTCCAAATCAATCGCCGCGACGTTGACCCGAGGGCTGATATTATTTGAACACGCGTTAATTTTCATTTTAACTGATATGTATATGGCAAATATATATAAAACCACTGAATGTTTCGCGATATCGTGTTTAACGTTGCATTTTTATTTGCATACCAACGTGTTATTGTTCAAAAAGTAACGATTGAAATGCTATTTTTATCAAATATATTATATCCGCATATTTAATTTAAAAAACATTACTTTGTATATTGTTTTTTTAACATTGCATTAATTATTTTTACCACTTTTACAAAATGTCCTATGAATATAAAATAATATCTGCACATTTTAATATTATGATTATATTAAAAAGTAAATTCGAGATTTTTTGTTATAGATAGCGCAGCTTATAAAAAAATGCACATTCTCAATCGATATTGCTACAGCAATTAAGGTGTCTAAGTATATTCAAACAATTATTGATTACATCTATCGTAGACGTAGACATTAAACTGTCTATTAGATCCGCTAATCATAATAAGGGATAAAGGCATGCAAAATAAAACAAATCTGTAATAAATGCACCGATTTTAGTAACGTATTCCGCACTTGAAAGTTTAAAATATTAAATTATCGAACAAAATACAATAGCCATTGTCGTTTGTAGAAAGCAATATTTTAAACAACTTCTGGCTAGCTTTTTCCCTGGCGTAAAAGGAATAATTGATTTCTTTTACGTTACGCTACTATACGTTTCCACTATTGTACTATAGCTCTCTCTAATCTTCATCTGTGGTTTTCACAGTATCTTTCTAAGCCTCGTTGTTTGATCGTAACTTTCCTATATGGTCACATCAGTGCCAAGTTTAGAAATTTTATGAATTGGTTCGGTGAAGTGAAAATAAATTTTTTTCTTCAATTTATAGAGAAAGAATGTTTCTTTCTTTGATGCATCGAAAGAATATTTTCAACCATATGAAAAGGATTTCGGTTTAATATTATGATTATAGGATAGTTGATAAATTATTATCAAAGTATTGATGCGCGTATAACAATTACTAAAAATATTTTTATAATTAAAATAATATTTTTTGTTATATATTTGTAAATACTATTTTCTTATTGTATATCTATACACATATGCATACACGCATATATACACGTGCAGATTTTCTTTTTTACTGTCATGATATTCTTAAAATGATATTTCAAGTTATTCGTATTAATTAAAATATATAAATAAATTTATTTTGTCTATATTTCTGATTAACTGAGTATAATATCTGCAAAGTTTTGCAATCTAAATTTATATAAATATTCTATGAGTTAGTGTGAACTATAAATATTCTATTCAGTTTTATCGTAGATATTGATTATATAATGGATAACAATATTCATACATTCCGTGCTATAAAAAATTTGAAACGCAAATATATAAAGTATATTTTATAAAGAATTAATTAATTTACTATCACTACAACACAATTAAACAAATATTACAATATTACAATATTTGATTTTCAAAAACTCGATATTTTGTAAATAACAAGTGAGATTGGTCATATGAAGCGTAAATGGACAGACAATTTCATTAGAGAAAACTGGCAGTAAACCGAGTTTAATTCACCTTAATGTCGTAAACGAATTCCTCTAATACAAACGTTACGTTTGTGATTGTAATGCTCTGTGCCATTTCTGCTTCATGACAATATACTTAATCGATCACCCATGGAAGAGAATTTGCATTGCATCAGAATATTGGCAAACGAAAGACAGGACAATAGATTTCTGCGATGCGCCATATAAACGATGGAATTCCCAAGAAAATTAATTAATCGAGTTTAAACAATGCGTCGCAGCCAGATGCCCATCGATTTCCTTGCTTGCATTTAAAACTTGCGAATTAATGTAATAATCATAACAAAGTAAATATTGCCAATGAATATTGGAATTTCCGACGTTTTGAAATATAAAAATATGATTGCAAAGAATTATCAAGGCTTATATCAGTTTACAAAGGATAAATCATGACCAATCGAGGATTATTCTTTAAATATAGATCAATTGAAAATTATAATAATTTTATTTATATTTCAGATCAGGTAATAAATTCTTTCTTACACGCACGCATATACACGTATTTCCTTAAAAATAAAAGATTCTATTTAATTTATATATTTTAATGTTATTTGATGTTTCATACTGTAAGAATAATAAATTTGTATAATATTTTCTGTTATATTTTACAAAGTTTAATAAATAAAAGTTAATATTATTTGCATAATTATGATCTACAACATAAAACAAACAAGTATTAAACAGTTTATAAATTATCTATATTAAACTGATTTCTGTCTAATAATAATTTTTTCTTTTTATCTGTAAATTTTTTTTCATTTTACAGCAATAAAAATATGCACAACTCATAAAATTCATTATTATTATTTTTGCAACTAATTAATAATGGAAGAACAACGGATAAATTACACAAAGTTAAAGTATTTGGTCAGTGTGCCAAGACATAGAAGATTGAAGTAATTGATTAAGTTTCAATGCTCAATTCAATATAAATCGAAAATAAGTTTGAGTGATCTTTTAGACTAAACAAAGATAAAAAAATTATTATGTCGAAGAAGTTACACGCGGACGAAGAATCAATACAGCAAATAAACGGTTCGGCCAGAGAAGCTCAGATGGTTTTAATTCTCTTGCGACAGCAAAGATCTTCTCGCAGGCATGTGAAAAGCGCCGAAGACGGTCCATCTAAGCTGGGTTTGTCAAATAAAAAAATCTAAGAAGCGGAATCAAGATTAACCGAGAAGTTAAGTTTTTTTTTTTCGGTCGGACCACTGACCGATCTTTCTTCCGCAACCTTTTAGTACGGCTATGTCATCATCGGTTCATTTAGTACCTTCCTTTCGCATCCGGCCAGTTAGCCTTCATTCCGCTGGTAATAAACGAAAGCGTAAAAAGTTAACCTATTAACCTTCGTAATTATTTCCTCTATAAGAAGAGAAAGAATTTTCTTCGTGGAGATATAATGTTAGATGGTAATAATGTATGTCGGTACTGTCTTTAATCTTTTAAAATAGAAATATCAAAATATTAAAAATTTTAAATAATAAGTAAATTACACGATACATTTAATATCAAAATAAATATTTTTAATAATACTTATTGTTTAGTTATTTTAAATAATGAATACATTATTTTTAATACGTCATATAATTTTGTCTTACATACCATATTATATACATTATTTGTATATTTTTTATTGAATATTATATGAGGAGGGGGGGGAGAGAGAGAGAGAGAGAGAGAGAGAGAGAGAGAGAGAGAGAGAGAGAGCGAATTACAGATATTATTCTTCCGATTTTATTTCAAAATCCGACGACCCAGAAATCTATCTTGCGCGAGGAAACAGAAAATACAATTAGCTGCGCTACATGAGATTTTCGATGTAGTAACGTAGCATTAGCGATACGGTCGTCGAAGATGTCGTTTCCAAGATTCTCTAGAGTTGAGCTTCACATAATACTTTCACCTCCATTTACGAAAAATGGACCTCTTTGTCCTGGCCAGCCGAGATTCTACAGCGGATTAATGCAATCGCTTAAGCTATTTTCATTCAAATAGCTCGTCAGATAAGAGACAGTTTTACCTTCGCCTTTGTCGCTGCACGTTCACATGCACCTGTTACACTCATGTTTACGTACTTCCACCTCAGCAGCTTCCACCCTCGAGGGTAGGTAACTTGGACTGCATTTACGTGGCATGAGAACGGTTACTCGATCTCATAACCTGCCAGAGCCATTTCCAGAAGTGTACCGAGAATTTTCAACTACGAGAGATCACAGTTTAAGCCGAGACCTCGCAATCCCGTCAAGCGGTGGGAAATTCTAACGGACGAATAAAACGGAAACATGAGAAAAAAATGAAATGTTATTAGTAAACCGTGTAAAAAGTGTAAAGTGTAAACGTGTAAAAGTTATCGTGAAAATACAATTAAATTAATTGTTGTAAGCGTAGCAAAAACTTTATTATTGGTAGATTACAATTGAATTTGCTTTTATTGTAAAACGTTATTGAAAATTCCGACTGGTAAATAAAACCAAAGCTTAAACGTGCGACGAATATTTTAAATAGGAACAACATTGATAAAAAAATGAGCTTATCATCGTCGATTCCATGAATGTCGTTATCCATGAATGTTTTTCTGTATATACATATAGTTATTATTGCACTGTGCGAATCCTTGTGTTCAGTACATTGAAACAAAATGCAATTACTGCGAAAACGCTAAGCCTATTAAGCGAAGTTCATTAGAGCGTGTTGCAACGTTACATTCGTACAATGATTGCATGCACTTTTGTTTACGCGTTTAATACATTGTTTTTAAATTATTTGTCGTACTAAAAAAAAAAATCGTTGCACCTTTGTGAAGTTTCTTATGCAACAACTTAATCCTCTTATCTTAACACCAACATTAAATTATACCGCTAAATATGTTTTTCGGAGCTTTGCTGAGTAGTTGAGAGGTCGACCGTCGCTTAGAATATTTTGTAGGATGGTATAAAGCTCGGTTCGTGAGAGAAAAAAAAAGGGAAAAGACACTTAATAAACTCCTCTCGCTTGGAAACAACATGCAGTACATCACGCACGTAACACAGTTTCGACAGCGCACCGATACCGACGAGATCGTTTCTCTTCCCTCTTCTGCCCATGATATGCAAATGTTCGTGATTTAATGATAACGTCTTATATGCATGCAGATCTATGTAACATCCTTAGACGCACGAAAAGACCTACGACATGTTACAACGACACGCTTGCATTGCCGATATCCTTCGCAGAGAAATTGCGGAGGCCTTCTTGTTGCACCTGCGACTATCTCACCAACGGCGAGTAATTTACGGAAAGATACGTGGATTTTGATATAGAAAATAATATTCAAAATAATGATCAAAAGATAATTAAAAAGAATTTATTATAAATAGAAAATGTTTTTAATATAAATGTGAGTGTAACTAAATCCCGCAGTTAGGAAAAAAATAATGTAAGAAAAATACAAAAAAGTATTAACTATACAATTCTATTTATGATTTATATTTTCTTTGTGAGCAAAAAGGCAGATCAGGTTTCCAAACTGAATAAATAAATTTTATTGTTGGCAATGAAATAAATATTCTTTTTGTTAGGTTCATGTTATAAAATATTGTTATAACAAAGATACACCAAAGCGAACATGAGTTAACTAACCAGTTAACTAACGAGTAACATCCACAATTTTAAATTAAAAAAAAAGAAAAGAGAAAAAAATAATGTAAGAAAAATATATAATGTAATTAATAATAGATTAGCAGTTCTTGAGTGAATTCAATATTTATAAAGCCTCAAAGCTTAACGGCATATCGATTTGTCAATCTAGAATCATTATCTTTATCAAATTCGTACAAATGCAAATACACTATTTTGCGGAAGATAAATTCTTAATGAAGAAATCCTGTAACTGCAATCAGAAAATCAAATAGATAAATCGGATAGGAACTAAAAACTTACAAACTTACATATATTCTCGTTAATATTAAATATTCATAAAGTAATAAAAATTATATAACAAACTTTTTAGTAGCTTTAAGTTTAAATTTTTATTATTAAAACGTTCAAATTACCTATTACTATATTGCAAAATAAATATAATCAACCAACGTGTAATATTTTTTAATTTAAAAGAAAAAAGAAAATATATAATGCAATTTTATGTCATGATTTTAATATTGTTATAAAACATGTTTTTTTTATTCACATATTATAAAAACTACAAAAATAAAAATAAAGATATAAAATATGAAAATGATTGCAAATTGGAAACAGTTTTTAAATGCGAACACATATCTATAGAAGAGTTATAAAGCTTAAATAAATAAACCATCTATCTGAATTTACGTTCTTTTTACAATATTGCATAGCTTTTATTGTATCGTAAGAAAGGCATATAAATTATATTTTAATAATATGACGGTATCTTAAGCCAATTGCAACATGAAAGTTACGGCTTTATGGCAAATAAATATGATTTTATTGAAAATAAATTCGACTTTATTGCGGAAAATTAAAATTTTAGCTCATAAAAACTAGCAAGGCATACGAAAGAAATCTTTTTTATGACACGTTCGAAAATTTTCAAGAAAGAGAAATACTACAAATTAATTTCAATTTTAATCTATCAAGCATACAAGATCTATAAAGATCAAGCATAAAAGATCTACAAAATAATCTCCACAATTAAAAATATAAAGAGATAGAGTTTAATGTTAAATCAATTAGTCGTTAACAAAGTTTCAAGAGAATCGAAACAAACTAGCAGCTCTTGAGTTTATCCTACTTACTGCTTGATACTTTGTACACGGATGCAATTCGGGCTTCTAACTTCGAGATACTTAAGAGTTTCCCTTAAATGCATGTACCTTCGACGTAAGCACATCTCGAGATAGATGTCTTATTAGGATTTTTAATCTGTACATCTCACTATGGCATGAGAATATCAGGAAGAATATCACGGGACAATGTAAGAGACTTACATGTGCGTCTTAAACGGAGATTATGGAAAAGTTGCGAATTACCCGAAAATTCGTGACAATGTCTCCCCTATTACGCCCTGAATCAAATTTGCAACACATTTGAATGGGATCGATATTCGTACCGACATAAGGGCCAGTTGTATTAACTTTACGAAATTTGGTTTATAGCCGGCGGAACATCACTTCATCACTGTCTCCTTGATTATCTTCAATTACGCATTTATTTAATTCTCTGCAATTATAAAGCTAAATGTTTTATTACTATGTGTATGTATATTCTATAATTAAATAATATTAAAATGTACAATTAACTGTTTAAAGCTTAATTGTTTAAAAAATGCAACATGCTAATATAACTATCAATTATTAAAGGACCAGTTATTTTTTATTAATTAATAATTAATAAAAAATAACTGGTCCTTTAATAATTGATAGTTTAAATTATATATGCATAGAAAAAAAGTCGAATGATAGTTGTTGGAGCTAACTGCAATTAATTTTAAAAAGCTGCGCGATTATCACATGAAGCGCATTAATTTCCAATTTTGATCCGATGAAATCAAATCAGACTGTGTTTTAATATACGTAAAAAAGCAACTCGCGCAAAAAACATATTTCGTCTCGCAATATAAATGATAAGCAAAATCCGTAAAAACATGTAGCCAGCGTATAGCATTATTTGTTATTAGCCTTGTAAAAACCTCTTTGACAATATGAAGAGGATTAATTTGATGCGGTATATGTTTGCGACGAATCATCTACGACGGAAAATTTGGAATATTTCTACAAAAATTGTATTTAATTAAAATCTTTTCACGCTGGCAAGAATTTGTAAATACGTAATTCTGTAGATTTTCCCCCTGAGTTTCAGACTTCCTGGATTTTAATAAAACACGTCTGGCACTCTCTTCTATGTAATGAACTTCGAGAAAAATATTTAATATAAAGTATTTTTTGTAGCATGGAAATTTACCGACAAAAACCGACATGTCGTAAATAAGCTTCATCTTTCCTTGTTTATGCCACAATACGTATAACTCTTTTTAATATGTGGAGATATTATATTTGATTCACTAGATATTGAAAGTAAGCGAATTATGTTTAGCGCGGTATACCAATTACATCATAATTATAAATTGTCTGTTAATACGATTTTAAAAAGATTATGCAATAATTACATAAAATGTATAGTCATTACATCATTTTGCAACAACATTTATTGTTTAACACAGAAATTATGATAGCGAGTGATAGGATTAAAACAGAGGCTTAATCTATTTTTGTTTTAATGTTTAATGATTAAAAAGAGGTTAATTGAAAAGATACTAGAAATTAAAAAACGTTTTCATTTATTAATTCTAACATTTCTTAATTTTTGTTTAAGTTATATGGTATTAATATTCATTTATAAATTATATAGTTAATTTATATAATACTAATTTAATATTTAGAAATTAATAAAAGTTATTTAAAGTAACTAAATGTAAATTGATTTTAATTATTTTAATTTAACTTTAATTATTTTAATTATAACTTTACAATATTATAATATTAATAACAATTTATTGAATAAAAAGAAATTGTTTTTTTCTTATTGTATTAACAGCAACTTTAATTTTTCTAATAAAATTATATATGTAATGACAATACATAAAAAAATATTATTAATTTCGAAACAATTTTCACATTTGCACATTTACTCTCGGCTCTTTGAATATTAAGATCTAAAGCGTTTCATGTGCTAATAACCGTAATTAACCCGACTATCTGAACATCGTTGAATCTGTTGAGAGATCATTTATGCATATTCTATCCGTACATAAATGAATTTCACCCAACGTATGTGATTCCCAATATACTGGAAACTTTACTTGGCACAGGATCTATTGGCTATCCAATTACCGACTTTGTGATCAACTTAAGGATTACTGAGAGTTTGCCGGGAAACGGAGCGAAAATCTGCCGCTTCAAATACCTTTACGCTTTGCAAACCGTCTTATATAAAGAACGATTATGTAATCGACTGATGCTCGATTTTCGACTTCATAAAAAAATTTTTTATTTATCAATTTTTCTGTTACGCGTAGAAAATGATTCGTTCGTTCTTGCGAAGATTCTTCGCACAGGAAATATATCAAATATCTATCTAATTTATTTATTACAGTTGTTAATGGCTCTTTCGTGCGACTTATATAGAAGATTTCTCGTAACAAGATGAAATATACATGTAATAGTCTTTCTGTTGATCTATCTATATATATATATATATATATATATATATATATATATATATATATATATATATATATATTCGTTCAGTTTCTTTATACAGACAGTATATATTTTTACTGTCTATAACACAATCTTTCAAAGATTTTATAAAACGACAAACAACATTTTAAAAGATGTATAAATTTAATAATTTGAAATTAAATAGATATATGTAACATACAGAAATAAATTTGAATTTTTCTCAGTTTTATTAAATATAAATATAAAAAGTATAAATATTTGATATGACTACTTTTTGTTAATTCTCTTTGAGAATTAAAAGAGATTGATAAAAATTTTGCGATGATACAATTTATGTCTGCCATATCTTTCTAGCTTTTAATAGCTAGAAGGAGCTCACATTTCAACAGCATACAGCCTCCTTGCCTTTCGATAAAGTTTGACAATGCACAGGCAGGACTTGGACAGCACGTCGTACGAACAATGGCGTATTGCAGTACCTTAAGATACGCTCGCCTTGGCGATTTATTGGCGAACACACGTTAAATTGACAGTGGAATTCGAACAGCTTGTAGACGTTGAAGAAGTTTGTATTGCTTCAATCAAAGTTTCCACGAAAAATTTCAGAATTATTAAAAGTTGAAAAAGAAGTAAATACATAAAAATAATAAGAATTTATTTTAAAAAACTAAGAGTTATTTTTATTATTTATGTTATAACAACAGATATTAAATTCAAAGATAAATTATTATACATCTCTTGTTTTGATATTGATAAATATCAAAGGTAAATTTTTTATAATTTTATGATTTTAATGTTTTAATTATTAATATAAAAATTATACCACATTATATATCAATTTTTTAATAATTTTATAAAAACTTGTCACATAAAGATATTCTTTTCTTTAATTATATGATCTATTTACAGATCTTAAATGATTCACGAAAGTTCTTAAATTACTCCTTCTATTATGCAATTATGTAATACCATCATCACCATAATGGCTATCGAATGAGATGTCCTTTCATTCTGTCCAGAACAAAGGAGCTCTCACACATCAAGAGCTATTTAGATATAGCTATCCATTTGGCTTTGACTCCCTATATTATTCAGTTGATAAATCTGTGATGGGACTAATTTAAAATGAAGATCATAAATTATGCACTAACAAAAATATCAATAATTAACCGAAAAGAAAGAGATGTGTTTCTTTAAACTACATATTACTCATATAATCATTGTCAATATCAAATAATAGAAATTTGAAAAATGATAAAAATGATGAAATTAATCGCCATAAATTATAAATTATTTTTTATTACAAAGTATTTAATTGCATATTTAACAATTAAGTAATAAAACACAAATTTGAAAAAATACATTTAAAAAAATAAAAGTTTGGAAGATCAAACATTTTATAAATTCAAAATGTAACAATAAAAGTCATATGTATTTCAATATGTTTTGGAATTGTTTATTATGACTAGTGTTACTAGTAATACAAATATAACTTTCTGCGATATTAAAAGATTACTCTAAAATTTAGCAATTAAAGAACTCGTTGAAAAACATTTTCTTAAACAGAAAAATATTTGTTGTTGCATATATGTATTAGACTTTAAAAGCATACAGTGTTACATTTCATCGACAGCAGAATAAAAAAATAATCTAGGATATAATAATTATAATTTTTCGTCAAACATGATTTTCTATATGAAATTCAATAAGAATTAACTTCATTGCATTTTTTATATGTATATTAATATATCGTGATAAATAATGCATTATATAAAAAGTTCTGCATAAATTCATGGTGCATTACAAGTATATTTAAAATATCAGCGATAAAATTTTTACACTTGTGTGTTACATACATATATTTTATACATATATATAAAACAATAACTCTTCTTTCGGATTGATATATAGAATAATATTTTTGTGTTATTTTTTATTTGTGTATTATTTGACAATAGATAAAATATATTTTAATTAGATACGTACGAACAATGGCGTCGTATTGCAGTACCTTAAGATACGCTCGCCTTAGCGTAAATAATTAATAGAATTTTGATAATTTAGATGCTAAAAATTGAAAAATTCAGGATGCATTCAGGATGCATGAGAAATGAAATATTCTGTATATGATAACTTCTTCATCCATTTTGGTCAATACTAAACATTATCGAGTTTGTGATTTTACAAAGAAACTTCGACTTTGTTTCAGCGTCAGATAATAGTCGTCCATTTTAAACTTGCTTATGAAGTTTGGATCTGTCATTAAACTTTCACTTCACAAGAATTCTTTGAACATGGACACGGATGCGAAATTTTAAAAGTACTGGTAAATTCCGTCAATTATAGAACATAATATTTTTCATTTTTCCCCGAGAAAGAAAAGCATTTATTAATACAACACATATTCTATACGAATTATTTTATGTTTCCATTTTTATAAAATCTTATTGCATAAAATGTTTGTAACGATTTTGCAAAATAATAAATAAATGATAAATGATAAATATAAAAACTTTTGCCAGCTTTTTATTATTTTTATGCAAAATAAACTTTCTTAGAGAAAAACTGATATTTGTGTAAGACAATCTTAGATTAAAAAAATACATTTTATACGGGTTGAAATTACGAAATATCTGATTACAGTTTCCGTCTGACGCGAGAAGGAATACTGCATATTTTTTTTCCACCAACAGAGATGACTGCTTAGGGAATTGCGAGACTGGGGGAGCATTTTAATTTTATCCACGTTGAAGAAAAAGGATCTGAACATTATCCACTCGTTCTTCTAAGTAAATAAGCCTCGGTTATTTATTTAAAATTGTTTTATATCATTCTTGTATCTCCCATTAAAAACATAATGCAAAGAACGGATTATCTGAAGTATTAAATTGATTCCTAAAGTTATAGAAAGAAAATATATACAGCAGATAAATGTTCAATAGTAATCAACAAAAAATAAATTTGATTAATAATAAATTAATGTAACTAGGTAAAAGCATTTCTAATTATTTTATTAGTTTATAAAGATATATAAAACTTACACTATATGAAACAAATTAAAGTATAAGAATACATTATTTTCTTTTTATTTTTATAGACAAAATAAGATTTAAAGATTTTATTTAGTTTGCCATAAGTAACTGCTGTAGAATAAATAATTTATACGTATATAAATTATATATTGAAAACTTTACCTTTATATCTAACAAACTGTTACAATTTTTCTAATAGTTACATTTTTTTTCTATTCTAATTACTCTCTGGCGTAGTGATTTTATGAGTTTACGTCGACAGAGATGAATAGCGCGTTTCGTGAGAATATGTGACAGCCATTTTATTGCAAAGCGCATTCAAGTTGTGGTTCCGAAACCAACTCGCTCAGAGCCCGGCTGGAATTACTTTCAGAATCCACACGCTCGATGCTCCTGTTGGCGTTCATGGCGACAAAGTTTTGCAGACAGCAGAGCGTTTAATTTGAATAAATAGGACTAAGAGGATAAAAGCTCTCACAGGCACGGTAAAGATGAGCAAATGAACTAATGAACTTCGCAGGAAGATTCATCTTCGTAAAATTATCATTTACTCGCGAACGAATAAAAATGGTTATTATTTCACATATTTTGCGGAGATTCTAATTATCGACATTAACATTTTGTCGGTGGCGTAAAATATTTCAAAGCAATTCATTGTTCAAAGCAAATCATTGTCGTTTGATATCACAACCATTACACGCAGCTATCGTTTTCATTTCTCATCAATGCGAAGATTCAGATTGTGATCGAGTTACAAAATCGTATATTTATTTGTTCATTCATATTTGTGTTACTTTATATATCAAATTTCATCAAAATTATAATATTTGATCAATTATTACAATAAATGATTTATCCAAAAGCATTATAGATAAAATTATACGTACATTTTTTATACAAGCTAGAACAGTAGTATAAAATGCGCGCCATTTATTTTTGGATATTATATATTTATATATAAAATATTTCATCATATATTATATAACCTCGCCATTAAAATCTCACATAATTACTAATATTAATTAACTATTATTCCAAATTTTCATTTCCAAAATTTAATATTTTTTCCTGTTCCTGATATTTTTTCCGCTGTGTGCAAAACCTAACAGAGATATACCTTATATTTAATTTTGTTATAAACCGTTGAAACCTTTATGTTTGAGATAATAATACAATAACGCGCCTTGGTAAATATTTTGTTTACAATCGACAGGTATTGTACACGTGAGCAGCGCGTTATAATTCAACCACCGACGCTCGTGCGGACAGGTAGTGTTACGTATTGCTCTGCATATCTTCACATTTTCTTTTTAAAACGAAGTCGCGATGAATTCTGATGACGTTCAAAAAACATCAATGCATCTTACGATTTATGTTATAATAAACATTGATAACTCGCGAGTTCGTCAGATTTACAATGTAATGTATCAAAAGACGACTTGTTTCTTTGGATATTCTGGACGGCGGAACTGACTAGTATTCATTGATCAATATTTATTTTTTAAAGCATAGTGATAATTTATTTTTGTAAACGATATATTTATTTAACGATAATTTATTTCGTAAACGATACGAATATGACGGAAGGGCTGCGCTTTCTTTAATGATCTAATTCGAATATTTTTGATGTTGAGTATAAATTCTCCTGGAATGGAGTTCCTCTGCTTTGAAATTCTCACTGATTTAAATGTAATTTGCATTTTGCAATACGTTAGTAGTTAGTTTATTGTATGATATCAATTGTTTATTATAACAAATAAAATATACAAGATATATCTATACATGTATCTCAAATAAATTGTAACGAGTCTATTAAGAGTGTGTTTTGGACGCTCATGCGTTATAAACATTATTTTATTTTTATTATTCATATACGTCAAAGGAAAATAAAACAATGCTTACAGCGCATGAGAGTCCAAATAAATGCACTCTAAATGAAAGAGCAAATGTATGATAATAGAGATTTAGAAGATAAAATATAACGGTTATATTATTTAATGTTTCATTATCGAAAATGCCATAATGCTTCGTGGAAATTATGTAAATTTGATTCGTAATATATGTTGAATTTCATCGTAGCCAGATTATTGTTGTTATAATCTTGAGTTTACGCGCCGCGACTGATACGTCAGGTGTTTACGAGTATGATAGCGCGTCACGTGTTTACGAACGCACTCCACGCGCTATCATTCAATCACTGGTATTCGTATGGGCCAGTAGCAAAACACATTGCTCCGTATTTTTTAGCATTTCTCTGATGCTAAAGGATACTAAACATTGTTCTATCTTCTAAATGCATATTAACTGCTTATTAATCGGATTAATAAATAAGCTCATCGAATAGCAAATATGTAAAATATGTGTATTACTACTTTCTCAAAATATTAAATTTTTCTTTATTTGTTCTTTAATTAAACTTAAATATAAAATATCTTTATTTTTATTTTTATTGTTAAATTAAATGATAATTATAAATGATAATTATATAAACAAGATTTGATAAAGGATGTTTAAATGCTTTGAGTTACGATATTATTAAGTTACTTGAGGTTTATTGAGCGTCGAGTTTCAAACATTTCAACAACTAACAGATCAATTTCAGTGGTTGAGTGGCCAAACGACTTTTCAATAACAATATAATACATTGATGGCAGGAAATGTTACAATTACATTACAACTTTGGTATCTGTAACGAAATGAAGAAGTTTTGATACATTGTAATCACATTATAATGAAATCTAAAACTTTATAATAGATATTAATGGAATATAAAATGGATATATAAAATTATATATATATATATATATATATATATATATATATACATATATATATATATATATATATATATATATATATATACACACTATATACACATATTGTAATTAATATTTTTTTTCAATTAATTTTTTTTCTTAGAAGAAAACAATCACATTTTCTATCATAATCTTATATCTTTATTTGCTTTTAAAGCATCTACAGAGTCTTTCTTCTTTCTTCTGATACCTCTCATTATCTAAGAGACTAAAGCCTTACTTAGCCGAAATATTTGAGAGAATCGATAGCCGCCTTAATTTGACACCCTTCGCGCTTGATGCAAGCCGGACAAAGAGGCAAATCAAATGAAGCGAACGCAATTGAAGCGAACGCTGTCAGCGTGATTATCCGAAGCGTCGTCGTTAGAGCTATCGAGTTATCGAATGAGCGCCGTGCTCTCAGAGACGCCTTAGTGAAGTTCCGGTCGTTGAAAGCGCGGGGCGCGTGTTAAGTGTCCAAGGGACCAGAGAATTAACATCGTTCCGCGTTGTTTCTGGCTGAATAAACGAATCCTTTCGCTCGGTACTCTAGAAAATTACTCATACTCGCATAATCTTACGAAGAAAAAGAAAAACAAGAAAAAGATAATACGCGAAGAATGGCTTTATTTCGCACTCGAATTTAGAACTAATCTAAGAATTCGCAATTCATTTTAAGTTTATTATATGTATATATCATTGATTCGATTGTCAACTTGCTCTTGTTTACTCTCGTTTAATCGCTGTATCGTGTAAATTACAAAGCAAACGTTTCAAAAAAAAAGCAATAAGCCTTACAATAACAAACAATAACATATCAATATAGTCGTATATAAAGTAACATGTGTTCTATTAATTTTTAAATAAATGTTTAAATATATTTAATGAATGACAAGACATGGAAACTAAAATAATAAAAATTAGACGACAAAATTAATTCATTTGTTTAATTATTCCTAATTTGAATGAAGCCTACGAAATAAAGAAATTGGTAATGGTATACACATTTACATGTACCGCAAAACAGTAAACTTTTCAGTGAAGTTATGCAAGGCCATTCGCGAGAAAAGGTGCGCCGTCTGCGTCGTGAATATTATACTTCTGACGACAAACGTAAACGCGTTTTCGCGTTCTCATTCGTCGGGCATTTCCGCAAGGCTCGCGAAATCATAAAGAATTCAGAACGCGAACTACCAAGTATTGGCTAACTCAGAATAAGAGTGCAGGAACCACGGCGACGAACTTTTTATGACTCGCTTTAACTCGTAAAGTCGACGCCAGTCGTGCGTTACTGCGATTAACTCTTTCTTCACGGGAAACCCTAAACGCAGCACCACGACGCTCGCGCTGGAACAGTAATTTGCCGACACTTGATCGAACATTAAATGAACTTGGATATCAGGATATTTCCATCCCCTTGCTCGCAAGGAAAAAAAATTATGCAAAATTGCGAAACTTCTGATAACGAGAAATAAGAAAAGTTCTTAACGAGAAGATCAATGCATCTCGAGAAGATATTTCCTGTGAAACAGAGATCGAATAGATAAGATTGATTTATTTAAATATAAGGATAAACGTCTTACTAAGATTATTATGCAAAAATTGTAACATTAATAAGAAAAAGATAAAAAGATATAAAAGCTTGATAAAAAAAAATATTAATTAAAAGAATCTGTTATTAACATTTTTGTAAATGATACCATTTGCAATCAGTCTATCTGGGACTACAAGCAAATGAGTTATTATATTGATTTTTGAGAGTGGTTTGTCCTTCAACGTTCATCCTCTTATAGTAATTTAATTAAGTGATTATTATGTTATTCAATCAAATCTCATGTATTTATTAACATTATTATAAAAAATTTTGAATACAAGTGAGATGTAATATATGAATAAAATAAATACAAATTAAGATATAAATAATAATAAAATAAAAACACAAATTAAAAATGTCTTATAATACAAAATAAATTTATTAAAAATAAGACTATTAATATAAGAAATATTATAGACATTATATTGTTTATTACTTTATAAGAAAGAATAATTTCTCAATATCGCGTTGTGTAAATAAAATATTGAAATGTACGGAAATCAGTAGCTGCCAAGTATACATGACAATATACACTGATTTATTTTGCCATGCAGAGTAAAATCACGTTTTCTTTTCCAACCGTCGTAAATTCTGCGTAAACAAATCCATGGATTATACATTTCTCGATGTAACATGTGTATGCAGATAGAGGAACAAAATGTGATGCGCTATAAATTTGTCGAGCTATAAATCGCATATTGCATTCAAATATATTTTCGATATCGATCATTAAACGTTAACATGGTAATTTTTCCCGTTTAATAATACGTTTAATAATACGTTTCTTTCACTACCAATTACCGTGGTAACATTATTAATTGTATTTAAACTAATTTAAAAATATATAGAGATAATATAGAAATGTATATAGAGATAAAAATATGTAAAATTTAATATTTAATATTTAATTTAACCTTAAAAAGATTATAGGAGATATATGAATTTATACATGTGTAATTGTTATTTTATATATATATATATATATATATATATACATATATATATATATATATATATATATATATATATGTGTGTGTGTATATATATATATTTATACACGTGTATAAATTCATACATTTTAAAAACATTTGTATAATTAATAATTTTATTAATAATTTTATTGATTATTTAATAAAATAACATGATATACGTATGATATACGTATAATAAAGATGTAGTATATTAATATTTGCTAACAGAGTATTTTGTTTTCTTAAAAATTGCAAGATATGATATAACCGCAATGTAAGCAAACCATTACAGAATAGTTAACTGTTGCGTCCGATGTTTGAGAATCAGTCAACCGATCAGTCCTTCACGTCCGTTTAGTTCATGAATCCCGAAGTTGCACTTCTAACAACTAGTACTACACTTGCAGGTTGAAACGGTAACTTTCATCTCCTAATCATCTTTAGTTCTAGAAGTAATAATTGAAGTCAAGGAACAAAATTAAAAAGTAAGAAAGAGATAAAAAATAAATTTGATATGCAACGATCAAATATTTTAATTTATTGCTTGCTAATTTCTCAAATGTTTATAACAGGATATTTTTATTTGTGATATTAGTTTAGAAAATTTGCATCGGCAGTACATTAACATATTACATTATTTTAATAATTTCTCTTCAATTAAGTTTCAATTCTTTAAAACTTATGTATGTATATAAAAAAATTACATTTTTATTAATTATTGTCAACAAATTGTCTAGCACTGACATAGAATTCACATGAGACTAACTTATAAACATCATTCCATGTAATGATATTTGCCAATATATCAAAAGATATCGAGAGAACTGTAGAAATCTGTTCTCTTATTTCATTTCATCAGTTGGGCAATCATTATCACTGTAATTGTAATTGCAACCAAATTCGTTTATCTCCGCTTGCTCAGCTTGGATCTCCTCTATATACGGTCTAAGATATCGATACTCTATATCCTGCTCGTATGTGACCCATTTCTCCTTGGGTAGATATATCTTCAGGAAATTCAGCTGCGCAGCGCGTATGATCCTGCAAAGCATGCAAAACTATTACATGCTTTTTTTCAAGAAGCATCGAACTAGTGTAACAGACAAATCAATTGCATAATCGCAAAATAATATTCCTAGGACTTGTAATGTAAAATGTAAAAAAAAGAACGCTGTCTTGTTACTTTGTAAAGGATATAAACTTTTGGGATCAATTTTTAAAAATTCCGCGAATGAAAATATAGCAATTTGTCAAGTTTTACATCAAAAGTTATTCGTAATATTATCTTTTTTTTAACAGCAATCAAATCTTCAATTAAGAGATCTTGAGATTAAGAGATATATTTAAACATATTTATAAAATAATGAAAGAAACGCTTTTATAATTCTTTAAAGCGCAATAAAAAAAAACGTTCTCGTCCGACAAATGAGCTATCCTTTATGAATTTTAAAAAATCAATGTGTAATTCCAAAAGTACTGTGAATAAAATTTTATATCGGATATTTAAAAACATAAATACTAAAAAATAGGATAAAAATAGAATTTAAGCTCAGTTTATAAAAATGAAACCAAATTCGAATGTAGTTATTTTGTAAACTGTAAATTAGAAAAAGAGAAAGATGTCTTATTTTCTTGTACATTTATGATGTACATAAAAAGATTTATAATTATATTTTTTTTACATTGTCATTGTTTTGTGCAATTATTTATATGAAGAGAATTTTCATTTTTCTTATTATTACAGACCAACAATAAATTTATAATATATTACCTGAAATTTCTGGCATCGTGCATATCCTTTGGTATTCGACGCAATGCTTCTTTTATATAAGGATGAGTCTCATCTATGATATCATGTGTATAAAGCCCATATTTATTGTATCCCGACCAGTTAAACGCAAATTTTTTCAAAGTATATTTCCAATTCTGTCCGCAATCGTACTGATTCTGTGCAAAATTCTGCTTAGGTAACTTCAGATTTTTTATTAATATCCAAGGAAATTTTATGTTAGGAGACATTTTTCTCAATGAAATCCTGTATAATATTTAATCTCTAACCTTTTTGATAGTAATGGTATTAACCTCAAATGTAAATGAAAATAAAAATTATAATACGTTTTTCGATTGTTTGAATTTTTTGTTAATATAAAAATCATTTCACATTTATTTTATTATCAGTTAATTTTTTATAGATGTATTTAATTGTATAGATTAATAGAATTAGCTCTAATTTTTTAATAAATTATTCAAATAAAGAATACACACAAATATATATTTAGCAAAATTGTTTAACAATAATGCAACTTAACTAAAAAAATATAAAAAATATCAATAAATTTTCCAAATATTTTTATATTACTGTGAATAGTATATCTTTGTATTTTTCTGCAGTCTTTCTTTTTTCCAAAGTTGGCTTGCGATTAGTTGGAAGCAAATTGAAAAACTGTAAAACCTCGCAATAGTAAAGCCACACCGGAAACACAATGTCGAATAACCGAGAAATAAAAGAAAAAGAAGCAATACAAAGAAAAAAAACCAACGACATAAAGTCGTCCGCACAACAATACCTTTGCGAGCAATGCATCCTAGTCGATTTTCGTATCGCTGTTACATTTATCCTGACCCGCACAAAAGTAACATTGACACTCTTCCTTAGCTTTGCAAAATTTCGCCATGCCTATTTTTATGTAAATATTAGCTACATAACTTTTCTTAATGCAAAACAAATAGAAATATAAATAAAAATTAATGTCTAACATCTTTTTAAAAGTATATTTTATTTAAAATAATATATTTTTTTTAAATTAGTCTTTTATTTTATTTAAAATAATCTAACCACTAAGAAATATGAAGTTCACAGAATAAGATAATATAATAACATAATATTTCAAATATATATATAATAACATAATATTTCAAATAGATTTCAAGTAGGATATAAAAGGATTTCAATTAGGATATAAAAAATTTATATAAACTAAATCTGTATACATACATGTTATTTCAAAATTATTATAATTATTATATACTGTTACTGTTATTATACTTAAATAATAATAAAAAAAATAGAGAATAGTAGATATATAAAAAAAACTAAATTTACTTCTAGTTGCATATATAAATATTTAAAATTTTAAAATAAAAATGGCTTTACAGTACGAGTATACAAGATATAAATAAAATATAAATTTTATTTAAAGATAGCATATTTAAAGATAAGCATATTTAAAGATAGCAGAACTTTGAAAGTTCACTTTCAACACGTTATCGCTGTGTTGTAGACAACAACACAGCCGGTACGCAAAAGAGGAGCTGAGTCACGAAAATCGGATGTGAAGAAAGCAAAACGATTATATATGGTTCTTCCACCTTTTTGTGTAAGCCGTTGCTGGTGATTTATGCTGGAGATGGAACCGGGACAGCTATCGTCGGTGCGTATATTCCTACAAGCATAACTTCTACAAGAACGCGCGCATGACTACAACAGTATTCATGAAGCAGCGTTGCCCTTCGATATGCTACCCTTTGTACGTAACGGGCATATAGGATATCACAGAGCGTTCTGATTTCAATATTAGATGGATTCTTCTTGGCAAATTTGATCTAAATCTTTTTTGTAGACTAACTTAATTCTCTAAAAATTCATATCATTCAATAATTAACATAAAATTTGTCTAATTAATTATTTAATAATTTACGATTGATCGGCCGTTATATATAGCATACTACATAATTTATGAATAAATTGTTTTCTTCTGTTTACTTTATTGAAAATCGTAAATTTGCTGACAATCATCGCTGAGAATCTTCTGTGCTGCAAATCGCCATTCTATTAAAATGCTCTTTGTTAGATATTTGTTAGATATATTATATTTTTACACATTATTTTTTCACGATACATCTGTCATGTAATTTATATATATATATATATATTAACCGCGTATACGCGCATGTAATTTTCTGAATATCCAACACGTGATGCCCAACCGTCAGGACCGTTTTAAACAGAGAAAACACTTCCGCTCGGCGTCCCATGTCGTGCTCAATGTGCTCTGATGAGTCGCATAGTTGCGACGTCTCCACGTAACGTTCTATACGTGATGAAACTTTTCAATATTTTATATCCGACTGAGTTGGTAGCGTAATTAGACATGTCGCAAAATATCCATGATATATTCATGAAATGAGGCTACATATTATATTTAAAAAAAAAATATATAAATATTAATTCTTAACATTTTGACAATTACTTTGTTTTAAATTACAATTTAATTATATTATATATAATTATATAATTATTTGTCTCTTCCAAGTTGAGTAAATTATAACATTAGAAGCTGTAACTCATTAAATTTGTAAAAAATTATGTAACGAAGTAAAATAATTATTTTTTTTTAAAGAAACAGCGTATGCATGTATATGTATGTTTATGAGACGAGATCATCAAATTTTCAAACTATTAAAATTAACTTTAAATATTAAATTATTTGCGTTTATTAAAGATTGAATATTTATATATAAAAACAATGTGTTTTTCTTTAATGTAAACGTTAATCGTACTTTTATTATTATTGTATTCGCTGTATTAAACTTTATACATCGTAATCTTTGTTAAAATAATAAAATTTTAAAGTAGAGATTGCTTTCTAATAGTATCACGTCCAATATCATGGTTTCTTACGATCATAGAATACACTGCGAAGTGAAGAAAACATTATCGCAATCTCCATTGGCGAAAAGTCAAGGAGGAACTTGCATCTATAAACGCGGTGTGCCATAAGAGTTTCAAACAGCGAAATCCCAATGAGATTCCTCTCGAGAATAGTACCGATTTCAGTAGCGCGATCCTCGTAAGAATCTCGTGCACCATAAAAACTTGTTCGAAAATTTTTGCGTATTGCGTACTTTGTCCCTCCTCTAAGTACCTACTTCGATTTTCATTCCGTTGTGAAATATCGATCGATAGTGGCTCTCGTTCCGGATATGGGTCTCGCCCTTTTTTATGAGCGACACTATCTTTTGCGTTTCTCCTCGCTTTTATTCGGTGGCGAAAGTAATCGCGCCAAGCCACTATGATATATGTATATTATCGTAAGAAAGACATTCATCGAGGAACATATCCTTTCAATTTCATTCGCCATTATATTCTTTTTATCAAATAAAATTTAGAATACAGATATTCTGCGAAAAGTATTACTTGTTAATCAAAGTGTAGTTGAATCACAAAAATATATACTTCATATATATATATATATATATATATATATATATATATATAAAAGTATATATGATTTACATAAATTATATATTTGTATATATATATATATATATATATATATACACAAATATATAATTTATGTAAATCATATATACTCTTAAATATATAAAAATATAAATTATATACCCTTTGTATTTATCAATTTTATAATTAAATTATATCTTTTTGTATCTTTTTGTTAAAAATCTTTATTAAAACTTTTGCTAAACAAATCATTAGAATATCTTGGATAACTTTTTATGAAAATGCAATCATAATTCTATGGCTATGTAGGTCAACACAGTGACATTTCGGTCAATAATTACTCCTGCCGGAAATGAAACGGTAGCCATCTTGCATCTGCTGCAAATCGAATGGACTGGTAAATCGAGGAAATTAATCATAGCGAAGAGAAATTTGATTCCTCTTGGAATTGACGATTCCTCGAGAATGCGAATCAATTGACTTGGAAATGATGGTAACAATTGAATGACACAAATTTAAAAACTAGGATTTGATTAGAGATATAAAAGATATTAAAAAAATTATAAATATATATGTTTAAAATATACAATAATATCTTTATTGTTTAAAAATAACAGTAAATGACATTTTTTTATTTATTAATAAAATATTAACGATAATTTTATAACAATATAGTCAGAAAATAAAATATAATTAAAATGTGATTACTTATTTATAAACATATAACATAACTATGATATTTAAAATATTTAAGAACATTTATTTCCTAATAAAAAATTATTATGATAATGTAACATGAGTTCAATATTATAATATGCACATGTTTGTTCTTTCTAGAATATCTTCCATATTATAATTTATCAAATTTAAGTGATGATAAGTCACTTTAAACGGATTCTTGAGCCATACGATATTCAAAAACACTTCCGCGTTCCATAAAATAGTGCAGATTTCTGTTTGAGTTTGATGCAAATCTTGTTGTTAAACATTGAGAATCATGATTTTTCGAAGATTTTTCAGTATGCCTCTTTTTATGAACGGAACCGTAACCACCACCACCTGGAGTTTCCATAACGAACTTATCCTGTAAAGAAAACTTAATGAGAAATTGTTAGCTAACTTTTATAACAATAATTGCATATTATTAAGTTGTAGTGATGAAAATATCATACTATATCATAGTTATACCAAAAAAGAAATTTATATCTTAAAAGATTATACGTCTTTATTTTAATATAATTAATTTTTTTACGTAATTAGCATGTTTTATCATTTTTTTAATAATTTAATTACGTTTGAAATAAAATGTGTGTGTGTGTGTGTGTGTGTGTGTGTGTGTGTGTGTGTGTGTGTTTGAGCATCTATGAATATGTAAAATGTATGTATAAATATAAAATATAAATAATTATTTCTAATTTATATTATTTTTGCACTACCATTGCTTATTAAAAATTATTATAAGTATAAAAGGTACATTTTGTCATAATTGTCATAATTGTTTATAAATTTCATATTCTCTTATATTTAATATTTAATATACTTCAACGATTATAAAAATGTATACAATATTTTAGATAATCGCTGACTATTAAATTATTATTAAACTGCAAGTTTATAATTATTAAATGCAGTGAGGAAGTAACAACCACGAAGAGTGGTCACGCTATGCTGCTACGAGTTTTTGTACGTGCGTGCGGCTATATGCATCGCAACTTTTGACCAAATCACTGCAAACTATTCCATCAAAACTTCGAAGCAATACCATGCCACAAAATAACATCATCAAAATTTTTGGAAAATTACATTCGCTTTTGCCATAAAATCAAATCGCATATTAATCGAGATTTATAGCCCAAATCACACGGTATAGAAGCAAAATATGTCAATCGTATTTGCATACATAGTCTTCAAAAATTGTCATGTATATAAAAAAAGCAAAGGCAATTATGTAGACACATTTATTACTTGATTGCGAAACTTATCACTTTTAAAAACATAGTAATTAATATAAAGATTGTAATGTAAATATTGCTTAATGACATAAATAGTAATTGTTATATAAATTGTTATATTGTAATAATTTTGATAAATTTCAATTTAGAATATCAATCAATTTAGATATTTTCATAAATAAAGAACTTATTTTAGCTACAATAATTTTAATATTATAAATTAGATAAATTTATATATGGATATCAATTTCTTTTTTTTATTTATTTAAAAAAATATATATGTATTAAATTATATTTATTATTGCCCATTTATATATATACTTTTAATAAAAAATATATAAATTACTAATGTATATATTTTCGTGAAAAAAAACTCTATCAAGTAAAAAATTATTATTTTACTTGCGAAAAAAAGAAAAAAATGTTCTCGCTGACATTTATTTCATTCGTCGTAGGTAGGTTACATGAAAAGTCCGACAAGTGAACTCTAAAAGGAAACATGGTACTAATGAAAGAGGAAAAGATACCAACAAATTCTATGATATATACACTTGTATGGTAATGGCCATCTTTTTTCGACGACGCTAACTATTACTGAAATATTCGGAAACGCTGATGAATCTGCACCGACTCTCTGATAAATGTGAAAAGATATTTTACGTGTTGACATGTAGAATCATGCAATTTTCAACACTCTCTCTTTATTACTGATATATTCATTTTTGTTTGATCCATCTCATATTTTTTTATCTTGCTTGAGAACACAAACGCATACATATTATAAAGATTAGGTAGTGTAGGTGTCTTTAAATATACAAAACTACGTTTCTTTTAATTAGATAAGAAGAAAAACTTGCAAAAATTAAGAAGAATTGGAAGAATTATAGACTACAATCTATAAAAACGCAAAAACATGATTCAGATACAATACGATAAACGCAAACATTATTAAATTTTAAGAAAAATAAAAATATTAAAAAATCGTAATATATGTTATTATTATTATATATTTATTTCTATATAAAATTTTTATTATAAAGAACAAATGGATGCAAAATATTAATACATAAAAGCTTCTTCATTTATGCTCCAAAAATTTTAAATATCCATGAAGCTTTTTCTTAAATTGACTTAAAACGCGATTATTATCCAGTAATACTCGTAACAAAAGAAATTACTTTACCTCTTACTGCGCGACTATGAACACAGCCTGGCATACAACTGAGTCTATCTTAGCAGAATATGGTTTTACGAGCCGACATAAACCATAAAAAAATTCTTCGTTATTTTATTTTCATTTCTGTCTATCTTTTAAGTTTGATTACGTAGTTTTAAATTTTATTATTTTTTCTCCAGACAAAACAGATGTTAATTTATTATTATTTATTTGCAAAATTAATATCATTTACGGAAATAAGATGTTTTATTTTACTTTTACTCAAAAAGCATTTACAGTTTATATTAGCCATTAAACAAAACTTGATATTATTTTTTTATTTAATTATAAAATTTACTCTTTTCGCGGTATATATTAATGTAATTTAAATTTTAAAATACTTGAAATTTATTAACATAATATATTTGTGATGAAATAATATAAATTGTGATATCCTCCAATTTATTTATTTTTTAATAAAGAGATAAGATATATTGACTCGTTTTTCTGCAAAAGATGTTATTTAAAATTACTTACTCCTGTATAAACTGGAACAGCAGCCTTTGGGCCTAAATTGATCCGTCTGCCATCAGCCCGCACCAAAATATTTAAACCACATGCTCCATCCTCACCACCATCATAACCAGGTGGATGATATACTCTCCGTTCAGTTAATACAGATAGGGTCATTGGAGCCCTGTAAACAAATATTTTTAAAAAATTTATAAATAAAAGAAGTTTTTGCTGACAGTTATTTTTTATTATTTGCAAAAAATATATCTTTTTAAACATAGAAAAATTTTAGAAAAAAATATATAGCAGATGATAATATGTACATACATAAATTTGGACTATAATAATATTTAATCACCTAAATATCATTTCACGCACAATGCCATTGCCACCAATATATGCTCCATTACCACCGCTTCCAGATCGAATAGAAAAGCGATTAAGTATAATTGGATAGCGAAGCTCGAGTATTTCTGGATCTGTGATTCTCGTATTGGTCATATGCGTGTGAATTGCACTTCTACCGTGCCATGTGGGTCCCTGAAGAAACACAAAAACACATTTGTTAAAGAAATATATATTACATGTATCGCTCAACTAAAATAGAATGCAGAACATTATATATTTTTATTTTACATTAACTTTTATAATTTAAACAAGTTTTCTTAATAATAATTTTATATTTTCTAATAATAAATAAATCTTTAATAAATTTTTTCCAATTAGTTATAATACTAATAATTTGTTATTTTCATAATTAATTATTTGAATGTGATTTATTAATGACAACTTATTTACGACTCAAATATATATCATCCAAGGCTTATATAATAATCTCTTTTTCTTACTGCCCCACTTCCACCAGCAACTGTTTCGTAATAACCCCACTGCTCGGTGCCGAGGGTTACGTTGTTCATACAACCTTGCGAGGCTGCGCAAATTTCGAAAGCAGACAAGATTACATCAACAATACGTTGAGATGTCAAGACATTGCCACCCACCACCGCCGCATCTTCTGAAGGATCGAGTAATGATCCTTTAGGAATAATTATTTTTACAGGCTTTAAACAACCCTACCGAAACAGAATGAATTCCGAATTTATTGTTATATTTTCTTAAAATATTTAAGGGGATTCGATGTTACCTGATTTAATGGTATGTCTTGACCAACCATACATCTCAAACAATAAATTATTGCAGACAAAGTTATGGCACGTGGCGCGTTACAATTACCCCATACTTCACAACCTGTTCCACTGTAAATTTAGATATTATCTTGAAATATTTTTTTGTAAATTATTATAATTATGTATATGTACAAAATTATTAAAAAATACAGAATTTTTTATCATTTAGAGATTAGAAAAATATCATTGTAAAGAAAAGCAACAAAATGGAAATAATCAATATTTAATATTGAAAGCAAAATTTATTATATAGATATTAATTTATTATATAGATATTAATAAATATTTATTATATATAAAAGCATACCTAAAATCAAAAATTGCTTCACCCTTGTTTATATCTAAATCCACATGTAACTTGATGGGACTGCCATTATCAAGATAATCAATGGCATCGATGTCGATTTTTGTGTCTCTTTGCATTTTAATTCTTGTACTTATCGATTTCAACATTTCTCGAACAGCAACCTCGGCATTGCGTTGGATATAATCCATATACGCTTGAACTACTTCAAGACTGTATATATCAATTAATTCATTTACTAATTGGAAGCCCTTGTAGAAAAGAAACAATTTTTATGTTCTAAATCTTTTAGCAACGTAAAAATTTTCTGATAATTTGTTTTAAAATAAAGTCTTTATTTACTTTACAAATATGTATATTCTGCTTATATAAATATTATATAAATTAAATAAAAATGTTACTTTTTGATTTGCAGCGATTTGAGCTTTTAGATCGCTAATATTGTTCGACAGATTTCTGGTTCCTGAACTTCCAGGTATTTTACCTGGAGCCATCAAAGCATCCGTTAATTCTTTCTCTCGGAATATTCCCTTATGTACTAATAGAAAACTTTTAAAGACAGCGCCTTCCTATAAAAAAAATATTATCTTTGTACTTACAATTTTCAAAATTTTACTCAAAATTTATTCAGAAATCGTTATTTTTATACCTGACTCAGACTTGTTGAATGTGGTGGCATGGAGCCTGGTGTAATACCACCAATATCAGCATGATGACCTCTACTAGCCACGAAGAATACTGGTATGGGCACATTTCTAGTGTACATACAAAATTTATATCAAAATAATTATTCAATGTTGTAGAAAATAAAAGAAAAAGTTAAAAAATTTAATTTTGAAATATAATGTTAACAATATTTCTTTGTTTATTAAAGTATTGTACCTAATATGATTCTTGTATAACATTTCTCAAAAGATTTTTGAACGTGTAAAACAAAGGATGTATAGAACCTGTAAAATACTGGCGTAATGATTGTTAAATCTGGTAGATGGGAACCGCCTGCCGATGGATGATTAGAAAGAATGACATCTCCTGGCGTAAATTTGCCATTAAATGCTTTTATCTGGTATTGTACAGTTTCTTGCATGGCGCCCAAATGTACAGGAATATGAGGCGCGTTTGAAACAAGGCCACCGTCAGGACCAAAAATCGCACATGAGAAATCCAGTCGTTCTTTAATATTAGTAGAAATCGAAGTTCTTTGAAGTACTCTGTCAAAAATTGAAAATGTAGATACTGTCTCGCAATTTTTACATAAAGGTACTAAAGGTACTAAAAGAATAATTACTTAAAAAATTATTTTACTATTATTTCTAGATATACATACCGACCCATTTGTTCAGCAATGCTCATAAAACGATGCGAAAAGATACTCAATTGAATACTATCGAGATCAGTAGTGACTTTTGTTCGTTGTCCTTGTCCAATCGTAATTTTTACATCCCCGCGACAAGTGATTTCCGCTACACAATCTGGTTCCACTAAAAGTGTGCTTAAACTATCCATAATAATTACGGGACCATGTAAAATATGTCCTGGTGACAGTGAATTTAATTGATAGACGCCTGTTTCCTGATAACCACCTTCGAAATACACCATAGTGGTCTAGAAAATTTATAATATATATTTATAATATATATTTTTAAACTTTTCTTGATTAGCAATAAGATTTAACAATTAATTTGAAAAATTTAATTCAATTTAGATGTAAAATATAATTTAATAATTATATAAGATATTATTAGATTTATAGTTTGTCATTATCTAACCTTTTCAACTTTTGGCGAAACTTGTGAATGAGGTAATATGGGATCTTCGGGAATTTCAGTTTTTCCTATTCCTCGAACTCTCATATCATTGACGAGAATTTTACGTTCCGGTATCGTAAAACCAAATTCTGTCTTATATCTTAATTAAGAAAAATTGTAAATAATTTTGAAGAAAATTTCTTTAAATCAAATGCTTACCTTTCTAGAAAAGTAGCAAGAAAATCACCATGTCTAGTAATAATAATCTTTGAATTTTGATTTATAGGAGTGCACATTAAAGCACAATCAGTACCCTCATAACGTAAGTGTAAAAATGATTCCGTTTTTATTTGAGAATCAACAAATCCTTGTGCACGAAGTTTACTTTTGACTTTGGCTTCCAATGCGTCCAGACGATCATCCAAGTGAGCAAAGCTTTCTGTAAATGAAAGAAAAAATACGTAAAGAATTATTACTGTGTAATTAAAAATAATTTTTTTATTATAAATTACCCTGTTCATAAGATTCAGCGCTTGGTTCTTGTGCTTCTTCAACAACGTCTGCCAATGCCATTCCATAAGCTGACAGGATACCAGCGTACTTGTGAATAAAAACTGTACTTATGCCCAATGATCGAGCGATTGCACAAGCATGTTGACCTCCGGCACCGCCGAAACATGCCAAAACGTGACGTGAAGTATCGTAACCCTTTGCCTATTTCAAGAACAAGAAATAATTTAGGATGTTAACAATAATGCAATTGTATCACACGAAAAACAGACATTGTTCAAAAGGAGGATTTAATTATACCTGAGTCAAAGCACGAATTGGTCGGCACATAGTCTCATTCGCAACCCTGATGAATCCCATTGCCACTTCATCAATTGACATTGCTTCATCTTTTTTCAGAAATTCATTGATCTATGACATATACAGTCGTTTTATGAAAATAGAAATTAGAATATAAATATTTTATTATAAAGAATATAAATATTAGAATATAAATATTTTTTTATATATAAAAATATTTTCGTATATATAAAAAGATTACCTCATAAGTGAATGCTGTGAACATACTCAATGTGCGAGATACATCAAGCGGTTCATTTTCATTAGGCCCAAAAATTTGAGGAAAATATTCGGGCAGCAAACGACCTAAAGCAAGATTTGCATCCGTCACTGTCAGTGGGCCACCCTTTTTGTAACATGCTGGTCCAGGATGGGCTCCCGCGCTCTCAGGTCCAACTTGGAAAAGACCAGATCTGAAGAAAAGCATCGATCCGCCTCCTGCCGCCACTGTATTAATGTCCAACTGTAATGCAATTTTTATTTAAATAAAATATGCTCTTAACTTAAAGCCATAATTTCAACTGATATTGTTAAAAAAGAAAATAATAAGATTTTCAATATCGTACTATTTACAGGAATAATTATTTTAAAGAAATGATACCTGTGGAGCTTGTATAGCGACGCCTGCTGTAGTGCTCTCGTAAATGTGCTCATAACTTCCTCCATATCGACTTACATCTGTAGATGTACCGCCCATATCAAACCCAATTACTGGTAAATCAGTTTCTTTTCCATAAGTCGTCATTGCGTATCCAACGACACCACCAGCTGGTCCAGAAAGTATAGCACGTGACCCATTAAAACTTTAATATACCCATAAAAACAATTTTGTTTACTTTTATGCAATACAAAAATTTTTTCAGAATAATTTTCAAAAATAGATTTTAATAATTACGAATCCATAGGTGTTAATCCGCCATCACTTTGCATAAATAATACGTTCACGTTCTTCAAATTGTTTTTAAATCCGGAAGAGAAGGTCTAAAAAGTTATTTGTTATAATTTAAAAATAGAAAAGCATATTTTAAATATAATTATTATTTTAAAAGAAAGGAGAGAAAGAGAGAGAGAGAGAGAGAGAGAGAGAGAGAGAGAGAGAGGGAGAGAGAGAGTGGAAAAAAATTTTATACCCGTAGATAATTTTTAATATGTGGCGTTAAATAAGCATCAGCACAGGCTGTAAAACCTCTGGACACCATTCTTATCATTGGCATTACTTCATGTGAAAGAGATATTTGCGAGAAACCTGCTTCCCGTGCTAACTCGCCAACTCTGATTTCATGAGCTGCATAACTATATTGTAAAAAAAATAAGAGCATATAATTATAGTTGAAATAAATTAAGTATCGTGAAAATTTTAAAAAGCTGTCAGTTACAAAAAAATTTTTGCTCAAGTACATGTGTTTACTAACGTATAGCTATGTGCTAAAACAACAGCAAGACTATCTATTCCCAGATTACGAAGTTTCTTTAAATCTTCTTTCAATTGTATTTCGTCGAGTTCTTGAATAATAAACAGATCCTCGCCAGTAGAACCTTTCACTCTTCGCCACGATCGATTCTCCATTTGACAACTTCCCGGAAGAGCGGGAATCGCTCTACATTTCACTTCTATTACATATTTGTACAAAACTTGTGGCATCACTATTTCCTGTAAATATTTAAGAAAAAATTATTTAAAGAGATAAAATAGTGCAACTATAAATATTACTACACTATAAATTTTATTAAAATTATATATAGATAAAGTTTTTGCTACATTATTTTAAATATTAAATCTATTAAATTTAATTATTAATTATACGAACCAAATCGAAAATATTTGGTCGGGACTGATTACCGATGTACAAAAGATCCTCAAAACCTTCGTTTATCAACAATGCCATTTTCGCGCCTTTTCTTTCCAGCAATGCATTAGTAGCAACAGTCGTTCCCATCCTGATCCATCCAATATTAGAACTATTCACTATGCCATTCATTTTAATGCCAGTTTCCTAAAATTAATAAGAAAAATTGTAAAATGTATAAAATATTTTAAAATTAAATTTAACAATTTTGTAAGATATTTTATATATTTAATTACTGTTTTATAAAATAAAATTGAATATTATCTATATCTTAACTTATAATTTTTTTAACAATTTTTATATAACTTTATATATCTTTATATAACTTTATATTTTTACATAATTTTATATAACTTTAATATATATAACTTATATAATTTTATATTTTTATATAATTTTTATATAACTTTTATATAAGTTTAAATTACAACTTCACTTATTTTAGTTTTACAAATTACATATTTGCAAACTGTTGTCAGCAAACTATTAATAAATAATAAACAAAAAGATTGTAACATTTTTTTATTGATAAGTTTTAAAATGTGTAAAAATTGGAAATTGTCTTTAAATAAATTTTAATTATTTTTAACGTACCTCTGCTAGTATTCTGCGGATACCTTCTGTCGGCGCATCGTTATAATTATTAGGATCTACCGAAAGTAATTTCATAACTCGAATCTTGCCTCCAGGGCATCTAGCATATATATCAGTGAACGTGCCTCCACGATCTATAGAGAATTGGAATTTATCGTCTCCCATTATATCGGTCGTGGGTAAAACTATTAAAAAAAGAAATTTAATGTATTATACTGCATCAGAATGTAATTCTTCAACTTTGTATGAAATATTTGTAAACATTATCTTTTTATATTTATTATTATTTTTAATTCAAATTTTATATAAAGTAATATTGTAGAATAGTGTTATTTTTATTATAATATATAATAAAATGTTATAATAATTACACATAACTAATAATTATTATAATAAACATAATAGAGTAGTATATAATAAATAGTACAGTAATATAATAAATATAATAATTAGTTTTTAATTTAAGTTTTGTTAAATTTAAAGGCATATGTTACGTTTTATTTGCACAAAATGTATAATAGTAGATCGTACAAATTGGTAAAAATAGATAACACACATAGTTGATATAACAAGTTAATATAGCTCTTCTGATAAGAAACTAACTAATATTGCTTACGTATGAGAGGATTTAATTATCTGATAACACAATTCGAAAATTTTCTTTCAATCCTAACATGATATTTTTGTATTTATTTGCATTAATAAAATATTGATCAGATAATGCTTCAAATAAGAGAAATATGAATAATTTCAAGAGAATAATTTAATAAATTCAAATTTATAATTCTAATTTACGCATGCGTATGTATCAGCTGTACCTCTACGTCAACACGTTATTGGAAAAATTCCACTCTTGATAATTATTGCTATGATGTATTTTTATCACAATATAACAATGTCACGTAGTAGTACCGTAATGATGATTGCTATTTATCACTAATATTCTTGATGTTATATTGGTATTCCTTTTGAGTTATAACAAATATGTCAGTAGCAGTCTGCGATATCGGAATAACTGCGACTGTCGCTGGGAGGAATACGAGAAATATCAACAAGGCTGTTACATGAAGGTTCTCAAACAGAAATGAAATGGTAGTCAATACATTAACTGCACAGAAATGGTTAATGACATTAAAATATTAATTTTTAATTCAAAGATAATAAAAGATATTATTTTCCCAATAAAACAATTAGATTGAAGGAAATGGTATTATAAAAAGTATGAAAAAATTGTAAAACTAACTGTTAAAAGTAAAAGTTATACATTCTTTTTGTTTTATTACATTTTATATATTCTAAAAATTGTTCTAAATATATAACGTAATTTATATTAATTATTTTATAAAATGTAATGTTCTGTTTAAATTATTTATTTTATTAGTTATATTTTTATTTATTACTTAACAGGACAGAAAAAATATAAAATGCTTTAAAAAATTAATAAATGATTTTTTTTTTATATAATCGAAACATAATTAAAAAGTTAACATTATTGTAAAAAGTATTCAAAAATGTGTATATTACATTAAAAATAATACAAAAGTTACAATGAGTATCACTGAACAGGAGACTGCGCAGAAATCAAGCTATTTCAAACAATATATCGGGTGACCAAAATGTAACATATTAAGATACATAAAATGTAATTTTTAATTCTTATTGTAATCTTTAATATAATCTTTTTTTAGAAAATAACGCGCCAATAATAAATATTGATAAAATTTGACAGTTTTAGTTTTATATATATTTAAATATTTATTTAATTTATTTGATATAAAGTATACTTACAATTATTATTAATTATTTATACATTATGATATATGTATATTGTGTATGTCAATAAATTAAAAAACTTTAACATTTTTTTAATAGAAATAGAAGTTTTTTAAATAAGACACATTAATTTATGTTTTTTATGATGAAAAATATACAATTATCTATAATATGTTTTAAATATATTTGAATATATAATTAACAAAATCTCAATGGCGCGTGTCAAACCGATTGCTTTATTAATTGTTCTTTTATTTATACAAAAATTTTCCAAAAACTTCGTCAAATGTTGAAATATACTATACATCAAAATAATTATAATAACGACAATACTTGTAAAAATTCACTTGTCAAAAAATTAAAGACAATTTTTTTTCTAAAATGAACTTTGCGTAACTCGCAAATACATCTATATAACCCTCAATTACAAATTTTAGCAATGAAAGAATATATTATTTTTTTAAATAACTGATAAATTATTATTAAAAATTGTTTATTGGGATTATAAATATAAAAAATTTGTAATAAATTAAATAAATTGAAAACTTTTTTATTATATTTGTATTATATTATTATAAAAGAACATATTATATAATTTACATTTTAATGAAAATATAATGCTTTATTTTCAGTATCGTGATATTTTTATTAATATTGCTTATATTGTTTTGTATCTTTCGTTTTAATTTGGAGAAAATTGTTTTACTTTAAAAAAGTTGAAGAATATTATGATTATTGTTTTTGTATAATAAAATATTTTATTTATATAACAGTCATACATTTCTAAAAATAGACGTCAACAATTTTATGAAATGTCTCTGAATATATGTATATATTCACGGAGACTAAAAGATATTGTCACTTCTTAATAGTACAAGAATATGTAAATAATAAATTTTTATATTACGCTATCTTCAAACACGTACATACGTACTACCTATTTTATACAATAAAAGTTATCGAACAAATATAAGTTTTACACAAAATCAAGATCCTATAATATATATGTATATAGTATTTATTTTTGAAATGTAAATCTGTAAAGAAATTTACAAAAATTATAACATTTTTAATTCAAGATAACATAATAATAATTAAATGATATAATTTACAATTTATGTGTTCAACTATTAAAAATTTATATTAAATTTACTTTATCAGAACTTACTTTCATGCATTCACAAATGGACTTATAAATAACATAATTTACGCAAACAATTTAATTAATTTACATTTCTTTTTACAAATATTATAATTACATCGAAATAATAATTACATGTACAAGTTTTTACATGAGAATTAAGATTCGGCTCTCTCGAGCCAGCCCGCCATATCTATACTTTTATAAAACCGAATTGGCTAATCGAGAGAGCCGAGCCTTAAGATATCGACTTTACAAAAATTTCTGTGTAGAACTTTGTTTTAATTATTGACAGCATAATATAAACCCTTTAACGAATAAATAATGAAATTTAACAAAATGTAATTAATTAATAAAATATTAATGTCTAAATTAATATAATATTTTTTTATGTTGTTCATAGATGCTATTTATTTTTCTTTGATCTATTAAGATTTTCTTATTATATTATGATTATTTACTAAAATTGTTGCAAATTTATTCTTACAAATATGATATTTAAAGTATGCAAATGCAAAGTAAATGACTTAATTTTATTTCTTTAAACTTTAAATTAAAAACAAAGAATACAATCCGAGAAAGTACACATTTAACTTGAAAAAAATTTTTTTTTCTTATTTTTTAACAATTGAGTAAATTAATGATCTGTTACACTATTTTTGCAATTTATATACTAAAATATATTCATATTGTCATAATTCTGAATATACAAATAATTTAAATTATAAAATGTCAGTCATAATTATTTCAGTGAAAAATATTATATGTCTTTCTTCCTCAAAAAATGCCTATATTCATGCACGTATATTTGTAAAAGAAAATATATGAATGAATAGTTTGTTGGTCCATAAGAAGTGATCGCTAAATATAGTCTTAAGGGGTTACAGCATCCTGATAGTTTCAAAAAAATTGAATTTTTTTGTATCTCTTTAAAATTTTAAGTGTGTAAAACATTACGTTAGAACAATATATCAAACACCTGGCGAACTTAATAGGATAATTAATAGTAAATCGTATGTAATCAGGTTAATGGACACCAATAACCGGGAGAGTTTTTTTCATAACAATTCTTTTGTTGTTCATAAAAAAGGTAGTTTTAGAGATTTATCTTATCATACATTTTAGAAATAAAAAAAATTTTAGTTTACTAGAGAAAAAAATTATCTCGAAACTTCTTCTTGAAATACTACTTTTCTTGAAATAACCTGGCCGTCATAAAATTTTCAAAACTTCTCATTTAATTTGCTTCCAGATTTTACTTAAATGTTCTAAATTAAATTATTTAAATTTAAAAATGTAGAATACGATTATTTTAATATCTCAACTTATTTGATTTTTCACAAACACTTAAAGTTGATTTTTCCTTCATAAAGACAACACAAATTTTCAAAATGAGACCATTTCTATAAACATTAGAATTTTCAAAAAATCGTACAATTTAAATAATATATTTTAATTTATAAATAAAAAAGAAATTTTGATTTCCGAGATCTCAGTGCTTTCCGAAATGAGTGATCAATCATTGGTGACTGACGGAAGAAATTTCAGGAATATTCAGTTACTCCATTATTTTTCAATATTTTCACTTAAAAAAAATGCGAAATAAAGTTAAAAATTACATTTATAATCTATAAAAAGATCTAAACTTTTCATTTATTATTTATTTATGAAAAGAAATCCCAAACTTTACTTATTTTTTAATAGGATCAGGGTGATGTGCCCCTTAACTAACATTGAAAACTTAATATAACATTATGCAAAAAGTTCAAATTTCATTAAAAAAAACATGTTTCTTTAGAAAACCATAATTGTAACAATTAATAGTAAAATTATAATGACAAAAATTATAATTTTATTCTTTCTTCCATGATATTATTGTAATGTTCATCAGTCATCCTTATGAAAGTATCATTGGTAAAAATATAAATTGGATCCTTAACCTGCAAAATTTTTTATTTTTATAACTATTTATATCATAACTTTTATTTTAACATTAAAACAGAGAAGAAAAAACTTACTTTTTTAATATCAAAAGCATCACGTTGGAGATCCTTCTTTTTCAATTTAAATGTTCCTGTGCACAAACAAAATAAATTATATTATTGCAAATACAATTTAGCCCTTTAATTAAACATCAATAATAAATTTAGATTCATTCTTTATATTCCGTACCAGTCATTGGTAATTCTGATAAAATACGAATAAAACGAGGTATGGCATAGGTCGGCAAAACTTTTTTCAATTTTCCTGCTAGTTCTTTCATATCTATGGAATTTTCCGGATCGTATACAGCCACCATTCCTGCTTTACCTTCATTTCCAGGAACCTAAACACATAATTATATATAATAAGATATACTTATCAATAATATTTTCTATAATATATAATTCATATAATTATTAAAATATATGAATTATGTTCAATATTTTATTTTTTATATTTCTATATCAATATCCAATTTTTTAGACAGTTTTAGAAAGATATACATTTTGTAAAAAAAAATTTAGCTAAATCAAACGTTGTTAAATATTGAAATAAGATATAATTATTTACTTTTTATAATTATATGATAAACCGATTCTGCTCAAAAAATAATATTTTATGTGTGTATATATATATATATATATATATATATATATATATATATATATATATATATGTATATATATATGTGTATATATATTTTATATATATATATATATATATATATATATATATGTATATATATATATATGTGTATATATATTTTATATATATATATATATATATATATATATTATTTCTTTATAATTTATTAAATACATGCATTAAATATGAATTACAATCAAAATGATTTTTAACAATATCGATATTTACAAATAATATTGATAATATAATGCCATTATTATTAAAAATTTAAATATATATTAGTATCATGACAATTTTGATTAAATACTTTGTTTATATATTTGACGTTCAATACTGATATGCAATTGTTATTACAGTCATTAAAAAAGTTATTAAAATATTAATGTAATAAAAATAGAAATATTGATGCAGTATACAACTGCTAGCAAAATTACTTTGGTATACAGTCTCTAAGCAAAGTTTATCAATTTATGAATAAGTTTTAAATAATAATTTATTATTTACCTGGACACCATATACAGTTGCGTCTTTGAGACCTATTACATTACTTATAATGGCTTCTACTTCTGAGGTAGAAACATTTTCACCTCGCCACCTAGTATTTTAATTCCAAAAATAATAATTAGTTAAATTTCTATTTATTTAGTGATTTCATTCTAAAAATATTTACAGTAATTTAGTAATTTTTAATTAGGTCTCATTACACATATATTCGTGTACTATATATTCGTGTTAAATGTCAACATACCTGAATGTATCGCCTGTTCTATCCTTAAAGTAAAAGTATCCAAGTTCATCCATAACTAAAATATCACCTGTTCAGAAAATTTAATTAAATTATAACATATAACTTCTGATAAGTTATATAAAAATCATAGATCATTGTATTTTATTTTTTATCACTGACCAGAATTAAAGACACGATCACCCTTTTTGAAGACATTATGTATAATCTTTTGCTCTGAAGCCTTTTTATCCGCGTAACCACTAAAGTCGTTGATTGCTTTCTTCGGATTGATTTTGCCCACAAAAATGCCGGCTTCGCCTAAACAAATAAAAATAATATAAGTATATATTTTTTGTCTAACTTATCTACATGTTTAATTAAAGAATATTATCTATAAATTTATTATTATTTATTATTATTATTATTTATTATTATTTATTATTATTTTTAATTATTTTTCTATAAATAACAGAATTAAATATAAATAATATGATATTTCATTATATTATAAATAATTTTATTGTAATTATCATTTATAGCAGATAAAACTAAATTTGTTACATTGTTACATTAATGCAAAACAAAAAAGAAATCTTTTCCTAAAATATTTAAATCTAGAAGTTATTATGTTTTTACCAGGTTTACAGGGTATGCACAATCCATCTGATCCCCTCAACAATTCTCCTGTTTCTTCATCAATCTTTAGGAGTGCAACGGGATACAAACGACTAGCATATCTTGGTATAAAACCAACAGCACCGATTTTACTATCTATATTCACTAAAATTATATTTAAAAAATCATATAGATATTTCTAAAAATAACTACATACGATAATTATAAAATGAATTTAAAATTATAAATTAAACTATAGTTACATTTAATGAAAATATTCCTCATTCTTATGAGACTTTATGTATTTATTTATTAAAAAAATTAAACATGCCAGAAATAAAATTCTTATAAAAATAAATATATTATTTATATTCACAAGAGGATTTATTATTTATCACCATAATTTATCGTATTAAGATAAATAAATATGATAGTAAAACCTTTTAAGATTAACTGAAAGTATGAATAAGACAATTACCAAGATTTGAGTTTCCTTCGGTAGCTCCATAAAATTCGCCTATTTGATTCACACCAAATCTTTTCACAAAAGATTCCCAAATTTGTGGCCTTAAACCATTTCCAAACATTAAACGAACTTTATGCATCCTATCGTATTTGCTTGGTGGAACTGTAAGGAGAAAACGGCAGATCTCTCCAATATATTGCGCTATCTAAAATAAAAGTATAATTTGTTATTTATAACATAAATTGAAGAATTCATTAATGCAGAAGTTTAATAAAATGCTAGTAATTATTGCATTTCTGGTTTAATAATAATTAATATAAATGAATAGAATAGAAATATAAAATTTGTAAATTTACAAAAAATAGTTTTCAATTTTAATTATAATATGGCTGCATTCAAATTTTTGATCATAAAGATAAAGCAATTACTATAAGTATAATCCATTTAAGATTTTATGATGTAGCTTATAATAAGAGAAAAATAATTTCTTATGAGACTTTATTTATTTATTTATTAAAAAATTTAAACATGCCAGAAATAAAATTTTTATAAAAATAAATATATTATTTACAAAATAAATATATTATTTACAATATTCACAAGAGGATTTATTATTTATCACCATAATTTATCGTATTAAGATAAATGAATATGATAGCAAAATCTTTTAAGATTAACTGAAAATATGAATAAGACAATGAAAAAATAGTAATAAAAAAATATCTCAGACATTCTTTTATTTAAATGAAACTTCGATTCATATGAAATAAATAAATAAATAAATAAATAAATAAATAAAATAAGATCTTTGATTCAAAGAATTTTGTCATACAGAAAAGTTATATTAAATTAAATTTGTATATTTGGATGGATGAAGAATTCTACAAATATAATAGTAAATAGTAAAAGTTAAAAAAGTTCAAACAAATTTTAGAAAGATATTTAATAATTTTATGATAAACTCTTAAAGAATATATATATACAGGGTAATATACAGAACTGGGGAACGAGCCGCAGTGGAAGTATAGAAGAAATCAAGGGGAACAAAAAAGTCTAATACCATTTTGTGATATTTGCTCTAATTTTCAAGTTATAAAATAAAATATCCGAACCAATGAGTGGTGATGCCGCGCTATAGTACTTAGCGGCGCGTGGTGAGAGATGACGTGTCGCCGCCTAAACAGCGGACGGCCTTAGATTTTTTTACACTACAAATGTGTTATTTTAACTTAAGTTTTTTTACACTTTTCTTATACTTTTTTTATATTATAAATTACTATCATAAATTAGTCTTTATTTAGCATGATTAAATACATCTTAACACAAGTTAATTAGATTTTTTAAACGACTAGATTTTTTTAATTAGATTTTTTTAATTAATTAGAGCGTTACCCAAAGCTTATGCTAAACATCACGATATGTTTTCCTTTTTGCTTGCTTTATGCTGCGATGTTTCAACTTCTACGCTACATTTTTTTAAATATTTTTTCTCAAAAAATATTATTGCAAAGAATTGTGACATAATTATTTATTTGATAAATTCTTCCAGTCCAATATACAAGCTTAACATGCTGTTAATGATTAAATGATTAAAAGAAAATTTAAAAATAATGATTAAAAATGACAAGAAATGACAAATAGCTTTATTTTATTTTTAATTTTTTATACTACATATAAAAAAAGTATTGAGAAATAAAAATATATACTAAAAATAAAAATAACATTTCTGATTAGCAATAATTAGTAATAATTTATGTATGTGTGATTATTGATTTAAACTATAAAACGGAAAATATAATTTATAATAGTCTGAATGACTAATAAATAATTTAAAGAAAATTATTTTTAAAAAATTTATATAAACTTTGGTTAGTCAGTAATTAATTTTAAGAAATTCTTTTACTATTATCTAAACAAGAATAATTATCATAAATAAAAATACTTTATGAGAACTAACCATATTTCTTTCGAATGATTAAGAAAGAAAGAAATCAGATCTCTTTCTTATCTGACAACTGAGAAGGTACGTGAAAAGCGATTGTAAGTGTAACAGTCGAAAAACACCCGAGGTAAAAAAATCTCTAAATTAAATTAAAAAATATAAAGTTAAAGATATTTTTGTGTAAAATATTTTTCAACGTAGAGGTATTTTATATTGCAAAAAATTAAAAAAAAAGAAAGAAATCTGATAATTTTTTAGTGTATATCTCTTGTAAATTATAATTTTCTAAATATTAGAAAATTATGAGAATGAGTATTAAAAAATAAAATGATCTTACAGTACATTCGTAATGGACGCAATCCGGCCAAAATTTAGACGCACTAAATTTTCTACGGAGCACGACAGTGACTCCCAAGAATGCTTGACCAGCTCCAATTATGCCACCTGCCGTGTGATAAAGAGGCAGAGGATCATAAATTCGATCATTCGAGTGTACATTAAGCATTGAGTTCACACCACATATTATCAACATATACCTGTAAATACAACAATAAATACTATAAATAAATATAAAAACAATACACAAGCTAATTAACATTTTTTTCTTTATTTAAAATAATATATACAAATAAAGAAAAAAATATTTTATACACTAACATTATATTAATTATTTAAATAATATTAGAGAATAACTATAAAATTTTTAGAAGTTAGTTTGTACATGTATTATTAAAAATGTAATTATACATAAATTATATTTTTTATGAGTTGATATTTACAATAAAAATTTTAAATAGAATTTATCAATTTATCAATATAGTATTTAATCAACGTAATATATTACGTAAGATATTTATTCTTAAACTGGCGATAATTCTAATTGAAGTTTATTAACGTGGTGTGTTTAATCAGAGTTTATTAGAGTTTATTAAAGTAAGCACGCAGCTACATAAGCTTCGACGTTATGACGTGACTAAATAGATTAAATAGAAAGAAGTATAAATGAAGATAGAGACATAAAAATCAAAAAAATATTTAAAAAAATAACAAAATCCAAACTATTTCATAATATTAATTTCTTATCGCCTATAAACACACGGAAATATATAATCAATAGATGAGGCACACAAATTAAAACCACAATTAAGTTTACAAAAGATTTATCATTAATTTAAAAGATAAATATACATAAGTTCTTTTATTTGATACTTTATGCTAATAAAATTCTCATGTAAATGCATGAAGTCACATTTCTGACAAGTATTAATGATTTCAATTTTAATATCTTGTTAATGATTTTCCACAACTAATTGGTTTATGAAAGTTCACCTTAAATTATTGATAACAGCAGCTTTTGGCATTCCTGTCGTACCAGACGTATAGACGTAAATCAACTTGTCTCGAGGACTGCTATGACCAAGCTGAACAATGAGAGGTCCAGAATCAATGTTTTTGATTTCCGTATTAACATCGAAAGCATCTTCCAATATCGGTGTTTTCTCAAATTCCGACCATTGATAAAGTTCAACGTTAGGTATTTTATCCTTGATGTCATGAATCACTGCACACGATACGCTTCGATAATATTTGTAATGCAAACGAGTTTCAATTTTTTCACTCATATGGTAGAAAGTGCATTTAGAAAGCGTATTTGCCAGAGAAAATTCAATAATCAATGCATTTAATTAAGAAAAACGTATTAATTTCTATGCATGTGTTTATATATGTTCCAATATAAAAGATGAAAGATAGAAATTATTTATATCAATATTAAAAAATTTTACGCAATTATAAAAACTTCATAAGTGTATTAGTAATTTATAAAATTGATAAATTTTGAAATTAATAAAAGAAAAATTATCATTTGTTAGAAAAAATGTAATAGCTTTATTCTAATCTATTCTTTACATATGAAATACTAGACAATGGTTATTTGTTGTATGATAGATATAATAAAAAAACAGATGTAATATCTATAATTGCATATACTTCAAAAAATCTTAATATTTATATTTATCAATATTGAAGAGCTTACCATCCTTAAATTCTGATCCGAAAATGACAGCTTTGCAGCCGGCAGCATTAATACTATGCAAAAGTACATCATGACGAAGATTCGTATTGATCAAGGCCGCTACGAAACCAGCTTTACTAAGACCTAACCAAGTAGCGATGTACTCAGGACGATTTTCCATGAAGACAGCTATACTATCAAAATGAGAAAATGGTCTTGTGCGGAAGTAACGTCCAATACGATTGCTGTAATGTTCCATCTGTGTGCCATGTGTACATAAAAGATTATTATCCGCGCAAACACTTCAAAATTATGTAATCATAAGTTTGATCAGTTTTTTGTCTATTTACCGATAATATGATTTGTGTAATTCACAATATTTTATTTTTTTTTGCTTTCTATTTTTTAAGTAATGTTAAGTAATGTTAAGTAATGTTAAGTAATAAATCATTAATTCAAGAAATATATTCAAAATATATTACATTTAATTAACTATTATATTAATTATTATATTTATAGCAAGTGTATTAATTTTACAGTCATTAACAAATTTTAACAATTTCCTTTTTTTAGAGAAATCATTATAATTATTATAACAAACATTGGTATTTATAATGTATAGTGATAATAACTCTTATCAGTTTTATCAATCATCGGATTTAATAGGCTTGCCTTGATAATTATTAATGCAAATGCTAAATGCGCAGCGCAGTGTACAAATGTATGAATACAAATGACTTATGTATGAGATGTTACCTGTTCATACGTCCATTCTTTGTCCTCAAAGATGTAAGCGATTTTATTTGGATGAGCTGCTGCATATTTTGAAAATATCTTTGCAACGGTATATTCACGTTTTTCCCACCACCAGAGACGTAAATTAACTTGAAAAAATCGGAAAGCACCCCTACATAAAGAACAAAAAATTCAAAAATCAGATTAAATTATTATATAATTTACAAAATATTTAATTTAATTAATTATTATTTTGTTTGGTATTATTGTTATATATTATTGTATACATGTTAAATTTGTTTATTTTTTATATATGTAGTTATTAATAAACTAATTTTTTTATTTAATTATGAGACAATTTAAGTTCTTAAATCTATAAGCATTATATTTATTATTATTATTATTATTATTATTATTAAAGTTTAATTATGTTATTAATAAATAAACTTAGAGTTATATTTTTTCTAATTATAATACAAAAAAAAATTACATAAAGTAAAATGTATAATTAAAAGCAAAATATAAATAGAATTACAAAATAAAACAATTGAAAAAATTACATAATATATTTAAGTATATTTATAATATATCTCAAAAAAATTTTTTAAAAACTCAATGAAATTTTTTTTCAAACATTTGATTGCTATAAAACAGAAATGCAAAAAAAATTTTTGAGTAAAATATAGGTGCCATATGTTTTTTAAATTGATAATACATTCTTCGTTCTTGATCCCCTCACGTAATACCTTTTTCTCTCGCAATTGGTTAATATCGCTACACGCGCGTGATGTATGTCACGCAAATGCAACTGCTCTATTGTCATTTATCTAACACCTGATAAATGGCAAAAAATAATTTTATAGTTGTGATTTTGGCGGAAAGCGGATTTAAATATAATTACTTTACTCTAATAAAATATTACTAATCTTAGTTTATTTGATATTACTTTTATATAATAACGTGACATTATAATAATGATGATACAGAGAAATATTAAAAATAAGTAAATTACAACAATACAAGTTCATTATTAAACGAGATCATAAGCTTTTTATTTCTAAGAAATAATTAACTTAATTAAGTATAATTAATTAATAATTTGATAATTTATTGTAATATTTATTTTGATTGTATGTTATTAAAAGAAAAAGAAATATTTATATTTATTGGGAATTGTGATACAATATTATTATAAATTAATATTTGTTCTTCAAATTGCGATTACAATTGACGCAGACATTGCTAAGCTACTAAAATTGGAAACTCAACTTGATAAATGATAGTTTAAGGAGATATTTATACATTTGATAATCTATCTTTATTTTTTTACCGATTTAACATTAATAATTAATTATATAATTTTAATACCTTATAATTTTAAAAACCTTATGAACATGTGATTTTATACGTTTAGCATCGAAGATTTAACTTATTATTACAAAATAATAGTAAAAAACTAAATAATAGTAAAAAATTTAAGCAAAGCATGCAAAAGAATTAATACTATTGAATTTCAAAATATTTTAAATTATATACTTGTAAGTATTTTAAATTATTGACATGTCAAATACATTGAACAATAATTATTAATGCAAAAATAATAATAATTATTTCGTAGAAAAAAATGAAAAAAATACCGATAAAATATCTTTATAATTTTTGTAAATGTTTATAGAAAAGAAAGAATAAAATACTTAATTATATTAATTTTCAATAAGCTGTATTAAACATTGCTTTCCTAGTATTTATTATTTCTTCTCTTATACTACTCTTTCATTACTTTACATTATATGACTACATGATGCATACAGAGAAAAAGCTTTATTGTAAGTATATTAGCTTATTGGTTTGCTGTTTAAGATTAAATATAATAAATTGATAATAAAATACATCAATTCAAACATGGCAATCATCTCATAATTAAATTTGTATGGCTTTTATTACTACAGAAATAAATCTTAAATTTTTTGAATAGGTTAATTAAATGTTTTTAAATCAATGTCATCTCAAATATTCATATAAATATTCTAGTTATATTTTCTACTCAAATGCCAATAAATAATTTTTTACATAAATAATAAAGCACTATAAATTAATTTTAAATAATAGTTTAATTAAAAAATAGTATATAATAATTTTGTAAATGTAGAATGCAATATTTAATAACAACTATAATTTTTATCATTAACAATACTAACAATTTTAAAATTTGCAATCAGAGAAAGATCTAACAAATATAATAAAGCATATATATATAAAAAAATAATATTTTTGTACATTTGGCATGTTTGATTACGATAATAACCAGAAATATATTTATTTATTTTTTTGCAAGAACATTGAGTTAATGTTTTATAAATATTGGTCACTTCCATTATCATACAAAAGAGAACGCATGTGCATAGTTCATAATGTGATCTTTGCACCAGATACGTAATATTTCGCGCGACCGATGTAACATGATATATATCATTAAGATTAACGCAATCGGAGATTGCATTCTGTACTTCATATTTATATCATGTATTAAATAATCATTATTCAAATTCATCATTTATAATTCATAAATTAATCAATCATTCATCAATCATTAGTCATAAATTTATTCTTAAAAATAATTTAAACAAGAGATTGAGAAAAACAGTAAAAAACGAGAAGAAGAAAAATAATATAATTTATATTACATCTCGTTTTATTGTAATCTTTTTGTATATTTCATACATACAGAAATATATTAATATTTGATTTGATATTGCGAGATAGAGTGTCCCTGCAAGTCTAATAAAAGCTTTATGAAACAAAGCAAATTAATTTTTTTAGTAACATGTTTATATCATTATAGTGAAAATCGTAATGTTCTTCGGAATTAATAAATTTCAATTTAGATATTAAAAATACTTCAAATTTTCTTCATATAAAATCTACTAGATTGGAATTTTATCTAATAAGCATGAAGATTAATTTTTATATTAAATGTTACAATATATTAGTAACTATTCCATTTAATTCATTATGATTCAACACACTTAAATTTTAAGTCGTTTTGTCGTTTAATATTAACTCGAACTTTGTTATTCAACATAGAAGATACATTAAATCACTAGAAATACATTAAATCACTATAAAAAATACATATAAAGCCTTACACAGTAGTGTTACATATTATAGCTAAACGTTATAAAATAATAATATTAAGAAATTATTTAATAAAATTATTATTTAATAAAAAAATTATTTCAAAAATATACATAATATTAAAATAAATTAGTGCACAAATCTAATTTTGCTGTTCAAAATTGTAAGTGATTTATCTAAATTAAATTCTATTTAAATTTAAGCTATTTAAGTCATATCGGATCCTCCATTTTAAATTTCATAAATCAGCAATCTTTAAAATATATTTTCCCAAATATTCAATTTATCTATACTAATGCTCAATTCTTTCAGTCTATTACAAAACTATACTCTTCTATTTTCAAAAGTTTATGACTTCTAATTGTATATTTCAAAAAAATGACACATTGGCAAACAAAAATTAATTTGAAGAGAAAATTTAATATTATATGACGCTATTTCTTAAAATATTGGACATAATTTGCTTTTTCTGTAATATTTTTATGACTCTAATCAAAATCGTCTATTTTATCCTATTCATTTCAAATATCTGACATGATAGGCAATTCGGCCAGATTCGTGTTTAACGCATAAAATTACATAAGAAACCACTTATATATATTTTCAAACAACTTTTAACATTCTTAATTTCGCAGGCCTGTGTTATATATCTTTGATATTCTTATCGAATAAAAACATGTTTTCAAATTAACTAATATTGATTAGATCATAACATTGAACATATATATTACATCATTAATTAAGCCCAAGATCTGAAGAAACAACATAAAACTGAATAATTCAATTGTTTAAAAAAATTTTTTCATTTTAAATAATTTAAATAATATCTCTATGTACTAAGTATATTTGCTAATACTATATTTGTTTTTAAATATATCTTAGCTTAAAATTATTTCATGTTTGTGCTATGTACAATGTTTTAAATACAATATAAACTGATTTTAATTTTAATTTATTGACTAAAATTATTATTTTTAATTTTAATAAATTACATTATTTATTATTTTAATAATTATTTAAATTGGAATAAAAATTTCAAAATTTATAATTTTAAAAGTTACATATTTTTATTTAATAAAATTTTAAATGTACATAAATGTATATCACGGAAAAATGTTTCATACATCATTATCTTATCTATGTAAAAATTTCTTTTTCTTATATCGCTATCCATTTTAAAACTAAAAATCTTAATCTTATTTTCACCATCGATAATTTTATCGAGAGACTACTGAAAAGCAAAATATATCATAATATTATATTATTATATTATTTTTATTAATTGCATATTATATTTGTACTTTAAGATTAAAATTTTCTTAGTCTTTACGTAATAAAAAATATATAACTTTTCCTGAGCATAATATTTTGCAAAACTAATAATATGACTAATAATATGATAAAATATGAATATAGAATATAGAATATAGAAATAGTATACAAGACAGCAATAATGTGTAAGCGATAAAAGTGAACATTTTAAGTAATTTTCATTTTTCTTCAATATCAATTATATTAATAACTCAATTAACAATCAATTATTATTAGTCGTAATCATGATAATGCAAATTATAACAAGATAATTACTTTAATAAAAAGTCATAATGTAATAAAAGGAACAAAGATAAACATCGAAAGCCCTTATAAACTCCCCCATCTTTCACGCGTGGTACATTCCGACGTCAAATGAAGCATTGAAGTGAATGCGACGGGCAATCATGCATCTCGGGCATTGAACGCAAATTATTAATCCATAACATAACGTGAAACACGAAAGCTTGTTTGCGCTTCCTGTGAGCTTTAAATATATGGCTATACGCAATAAGATATTCCACAACGAGTTTGCTTTATTAATTTTTCATCTATTAGTTAAATATTTGTTATAATTAAAGAATTAAATTATATACGTTAATAAATATATAAATAAAATAATATATGTTATATATTACGAATAAATGTATATATTATTTTTTTATTTATAAATACATTTATTTATAAATTTATGTAAAAATTTATTTATATTTATTTTATTTAATAATATTGTAAATATAATAATTACAAAATAATATAACCTATATAATCATTTAAATCAAATTTAACAAAAAATTTTTGTGTAATGAATAAACTAAAATTCAAAGTTTTTCTCATGTTACATGTTTGGATATGTTTTTGTATTTTTTTTTTTTTTAATTTGAACATCTTGTATGTATATTTGTAGGGATACTATAAGAGGCATACACCTATGAGCTTATTTCTTTTCAAAGATTACATCAACCTGATGGTTTCAAAACATCGAATTTTTTTTGCATTTTTTAAAGTTTCAAGTGTGTAGAATATTGTAATAAAGCAATATATCAAAATTCTGATGAAATATCTGATGAAATTAGGTTCTGCGCATAATGAAGGAACAGAAATAGAAATTAGAAATAAATATTAAATAAAAAATAGAAATAGAAATGAAACATAACGCAAAATAGACATAAGTAAATATAATTTATAACTATTTCATATACTTACTTGTGTTTATTGTGCATTATGTTTAATTTCTATTCCTAATTTTTATTTCCAAAATTTAATATTTGTTTCTATTATTAATTCTTATTTCTGTTCCTCTATTGTACCCAGGGCCTTACAACGATCAATAATAGATCCGGTCAGATAAATCCACTCGATTCCATTTATATATATTCAACATTTTCTTTTAAAAATGCAATCATTTCTATAAACATTATAATTTTCGAAAATTTTATATATAATTTAGATAATACATTTTAGTTTACAAATAAAAAAGAAATTTTGATTTTCAATATCTCAGTATTCTCCGAAATAGGCCAGCTATCGGTGTTTTTGAACGGAAGAGGTTTCAAAAATATTCAGTTATTCCACCATTTTTCAATATTTTTACTTCACAAAAATACGAAATAAAATTAAAAATTACATTAATAACCTGTCAAAAAAATCAAAGCTTTTCATTTATTATTTACTCGTGTAAAGAATTTGAAATTTTACCTACTTTTTAGTAGGATTCAATAAGATGGTATATCTGAATTATCTACTTTATATCGATCTGGATGTTTATATCATTTTATCTTCTTCCTCTCACATTTCCTCATACTTATTCATACTCACAGAATATCTCTAGGCAGCGTCTTGTAGAGCACGTAAAAGAAGTGCCGGCGACTTCCGGTGAGGAGAAAGCCGCCAAGCAGCAAGCTCAACGCGGTGATAAGGACTTGATGGAACTCCGTCGTTATCATTTTCCATACACTTCCTCGTCCTGGAGCTCGGGATAATTAATCGAGCGTGCAACCAAGAAATGGCGCCAACAGTCACCGATCAGTCGCGTTAGCTCGTAAATGCCGCTCCGTAAATATACTGCATAAACCGGCTGAGTACTGATACACGCAGACGACGTTGTACGACTGAAACGAGATTGAAGGACGACTTCGACATATATTGCACTATTCGTGTCTCTCCCACGTTCACGTGGACAGAGCTGTATGACGTGAGTAACCATCGGGAGTTCACTTACCATCCTACGGGGCTACTCCGAGGCGGTGGGGCTGATAAAGCTGATGTTGCATGCTGCGATATATTACACATGCGCAAAAGCTCTTTTGAAAAGCTCTTAAAGGCGGATGCTCCAAAAAGAGAGGAAATGTGGAATTACCGCAGGTTTGATCTTACAGCCTGTGTGTGTGTAATCATATATATATATATATATATATTGAATTCTTTTTAAATAATTCCAGAAATAATTAACAAAAATAGCGCTTGCTCAATTATTCGTGCTCTAATAACAGAATTGCACTACTACGACATCTTACGCGAAATTACAGCAAGTCGTTGAGACTTAACTGTAGTTTCTACATAAAATAATTTAAAAGAGAAATTTTATACACATTTAATAATTGACAAATTACTTTATCAATCATTAAATGCGAGCATGTGCATGTATTTAATATTAATTAATATTTGATGAATATCTTTAGCTATTAGCAAAATTTGCTTAGAGAACAGTAAAAATAATAAAGAAAATATAACAGTAAAGAACAGTAGAACCATTCAGAACATTTTGTTTTTCATTCAATAAAGATATCAATTACTGAAGAATTTTTCGTAGTATATCGGTGAAAAAGATGATAAATTAAAATGTGCGTATTGTGCTGCTGATACAACGATACAGAGAACGCTCGTCATTGCGATTCATTGGCGTAAACAATGACGATAGGCAAATCGGTTATTTTGAACAGATCATAAATCGTCTCACGCGCCTATCATAATTTATAGGTCACATATAGGGTGTCCGGAAACCTGTTCACACTATTTGTTAAAGTAATTCAAGAAATGAATTGTTTCCGAGTTAATATGACAAAACATGCATGACGGTAATTTGCACTTGCGCATTTTAACCAATGTAGCCGGAAATCATTTGAATCGAAATTATGGCCAACAATGGATAGGATGTGGAGATCCAGTTGCTTAGTCAACAGACATTTCCATTTGATTTCCATTAAATTTCCATTTGACTTTTATCTATAAGGTCATATAAAATCAACGGTTTAGAAATACTAATAAATACTAATATTCATGATTTAAAGTAAAGAATAATTCATGGAAAAAATAAGGAGAATTAAATATTTTTCAAAAACTTCGGAATTCTTTTGACAAAAGAATATGGGTCTGCATTCGTACTGAAAATGGTCATTTTGAACATTTTAGTTAATTCCATTTAAATATCAGTTTATGTTTATCCATGACTTTAAAAATAATTTAATCATATTTACAGATATCGAAAAATTGAAAAAAAAAATTAGAAACTGAGATAAAATTAATTTAAAAAAATGTAAAATAAAAAATAATAAAAAAGAAAAAACTTATAAAAGAGGAATGTCACACGGACTATACCTCCATGTAGTGCATCTCACTCTAACGCCAAAATAATTCAAAGTGAAGTTATTTCTATTAAAAAGCTATAACATAAATTATGATTATTATAATTATAATTATAAAAAATAAATTATGACTTTTTTAACATAAAAGTGGATATAATTCGGAAACAACTCATTTTCGGACTTAGCTTTATATAGCTTTTTTTCCTTTTTTTTTAGGTCCTGAATCATTTCAAAAAGTAGTGCGGACATGTTTACGGACATCCCGTATAAAACTTGTCACATATAAGATAGCTCTATAACATGATTGTTTTCTGTTGCAAAATTGCATGTTTTAATGAATTTTAGTGATAGATTTATACATCATATTATTATAAATAATTTAAAATTTTTCATACATATTGTATTTACCATTCTTTATCTATTTATATTTACTCAATATTCTATAAATATTTTATTATATTATAAACATTTTAAACATAAAAAGTTTATTTATTAATCTTAAATTTAGTTAAATAAATGTAAATTTTAATTAATTTTCTAACATTTTCTTCAATGTTTTTTTCGAAAAAATATATCAATAAAGCAAGAATAAATTTTTCAAAATTTATCAATACCGTATATGCGAGAATACATACAATTAACGTAAAGCAGAAATAAAAAATAATTTGTGCGTGATATAACTTTGAAAGACAACAGCTTAAAAGCGTTACTATGTCTTATTTTATGATAAAAAGTAATAAGAATGAGCACGTACGAGCAAGTCACATTATATTCACAATTATGTGTATTATCTCATTGTATAAAACCGTGAATCATCATATTTTCAAATTAAATATTAATCTTATTTAAATTTGTTTATTTTAACATTTAATATAAAGATAACTTTTTATAAATATAAAAGATAACTTTAACATATAAAAAATAACTTTTTTATTCTTTTTTTATTCTTAAATATGTAAATTCTATCCTGCATATTATTCAAACATGAACATAAAAATTTATACAAATGACATATGTATAAACTAGCATTATCAAGATGCTCATATATACAAATTATGTACGTGAAGTATGCGAATTTGTTTCTCAATAAATACAATACAAAAGATTGTTGATGATAAAGATTGTTGATATAGAATATTTATATCATTCTACAATTTTAATTCAATATTAATATCAAATTATGAAATTTAAGCATTATAATGTCAAGAAATACATGCAAAATTATATTATGTATCAAAACTTTTGGCCGGAAAAAAGATTGATTTATTAAATAAAAAATAGTAAAGTAAATAAAATAAAAAAATGACTATATTATCTAACAAAAATGTTGAAATATAAATATAATTTATTCGAAAATAATAATTATTGATACAATAATCATTCATATATATAATATAATAAATAAAATGAAAAACAAAATACGCGTTATTTCAATCATATGTTTATATTGTAATACGAGATAAATGTAGATGATACTTTTATAGTACAATTTTTATAATAGAACAATGTACAAAAACAATTTTAGACGTGTATAGACAAAAATATTATAAGCTATATATATATATATATATATATATATATATACAGAAAAACTTATATAACTACAATACTTATAATTGGTTCGCGGGAAGATTTTAATGTACAACATGTAGATAAATTGATGGTTCTTCAGTCAAATGTGATACTCACGCGTACTTCACGACGATGGATACTGAAAAATAAAAAAAATACTATCATAATATCTTTTATATCACAAATTCATAATTCATATAACAATGAATACGTGATGAAATCATAGCAATGATTATATGTAGAAATGCAGTTACATTAACGTTAAAATGCAAAAAATTGATGAAAAGAAGCAAAAAAAAAACAGCTTTAATATATGCGCGCATAGTTAAATCATACATTGAATGCGGACACTGCACCAGTGCAATAAAAATTTTAATGACTTTTAAGTACGAGATTATTGTGGCCCCTGAACGGAAACGTTATTGTATGTGCAAAGTTCAAAGGAAATGTAAAAGTTCATGTACCTTAATTTGAATAATCGAGGTGTAAAACATCGCTATCTGAGAACCAAGTAAAGAACCATGATGTCCAGAACTGAAAATGATATGCGATAATTTAACTAGACAGCATTTCAAAAATTAGATAATTTAACGTTGCTTTAACATTAATACTTTCAAACTTTTATTTAAATGAAATATCATCCATGTAAAGAAATTGTGTGAATAAATTATATATGTAACAAATAATAAAATAAATTAGAATAGAAATAAATAGTATTAAATAAGATAAAAAAGAATAAAATTCTTTAACTAGTAAAAATTAAATTTTTTTAATTAATAGCAATTTTATATTTTTTAAGATTAAACTTAAATTTAATTTTAAGTTTAACTTTACAGAACAGACACCTCATAAATTATTTTTAATTAGTATTTTATAAAGATTTTTATTTATCTGCGTTGCCGAGCCACAATATCAATTTTAATTCTTAATTATTAATACAGGATATAGAATTATTTTATGCTAATAAATACCGGAAATAAGGAAAAGATACCGAAGGAATAAAACATAAATGAGTAAAACATGTGCTGATTACAACAGGAAGGTTATAAAGCCATCCAAAGAAATATTGAAAGAGATGAAACATTATAACATGCGCTGTTATCAATTACCGTTATCAATTGTATAAGTAATATACATTGCTATTTTTCTTACCAACAATAAAAAGCACAATCGTAACAGTAATGCTGATAATAATAATCCTCGATTTTACGTTCTGTAACCATGCTCTTCGTTGTGCTCTTTTCGCAGCTTCTCTAAACTCAATTCCAGCCATATTCAGACGATCGCTTGCCTCTTGCAAATCCTCTAGTCTTTCACCACGGTCCATCACTTTCTGTACATTATTCCGCATTATATCCGCTACCTCCTGAATTTGCAGCTTGACGCTTTAAATGCAAACATTTGATTAATAAAAATCACATTTGCCAACAGTTTATATGTAATAAAGCATATAATTAAAATAAGCTTTAAAAATCATTATTAATAGTGTAAAAAATTTAACACAAGGGAACACACACACACACACAAATACACACACAGACACAATATTTAATGAACTGGGAGCACGTGTTCCCATTGTTTGATCAAGCTTATATTTGGAATTATATTTATATTTTTTTGTCAATTGAAAATATTCTGAGAGATGTGAAAAAGATTCAAAAGATTCAAATAATAATCACTTTAATGCACAAATTATATATAATAAAATAAATATAGGTGATGTTATTTTTTTACTTACCTATCCATTTTATTATCATTTTTATTTCCACTTGATGTACTGGGCCGACTATAATTACATAGCCACTTATTAATGCAATTTGTATATATATTAATTAAAATTTCAAAAAAATATAACAAGAATCAAATATATTGTAATATTTCAATAGAAAAAAATATATAAATTGATAGTTTGTAAACAAAAATTACTTCTGTCTGACTATTTCTAAAAATTAGGATTTCAAAAAAAGCTTTTTAATTAATTGTAATTATAAAATAACTTTTCTATCTTACGTGAATAACATTTCCTCATCGAGATCGCTGTCATGCTCCAATAGTGATTCCTGCAAAACAACCGTTCCAGCATATGTCAAGTTTCCCGCCATGCATGACGTCATTTTTAGAATGCTGCGTGTTCTTTGATGTACGCCAATGCAATAATGAGTAATACTCACTTTCTCATCTTTGTCTGCAGCTTTGATATCTTCTTTAGATAAACTACGTTTACCGGACGACAACATATTGTTGAGAAAATCGGCATGCGCGTTATTCGCAGGCTAAAATAATTATTTCATCCACTCAAACGATTTCTTTTGACGATCAAAATTTAACCGACCACGAACACTCGGCCATTTTGACAGAAGCCATTCTGTTTTACCGGCTTCGTGATAAGCAGTATATGAACCGTGGATCAATAAAGCAGAGGACACTATCGCAAAGCGATTTACACGTATAAAACGATAAAACAAAATTATTTTTAATACATGCAAATTATTTATATTTTAAAAATTAATAATTTTTAAACGCTTGAAAATATACTAATGAGAAGATTGTTTTGATATTTTTATTCAAGTAATATATAACAATAGCATTTTCGTATAATATTTCCGTGCATCAGAATTCAGGAAATATATATTTCTAATATTTTATATTATTATTTTGATTTTATACAAAAAATATTTACTTATACAATTGACTTTCAAAATATAATAAAATATATAATATGTTTAAAGAATAACACAAAGGTTAACTTAAATTTAAAAAAAACTGCTATCTATATCTCGCATATTGATTTTATTTGGACATAAACGTTTACAGATCTAATTACAAATACGTAGTATAGCACAAAAGATAAAAAAATAATTTGATTGTCGTATAGATGCGCATAAATTCGCAGAAAATTTTGGAATAAGAATTAATATTCTTTTTATCTTATATTAATTTTTTACATAGATAATTAAGATAACTGAAATAGAAAAGAATAAAAAAGCGCAGTATTCACAAAAGTGTTCAGTCGTGTATTCATTATTACAATTTAGGAACATTTATTCAGAAAAGAATTTTTATGTTTCTATATAAAGGAAGAACGGAATAGGATCATAAATAATTATAAGATCTTAACATATGTCCAAATCGTCATATACATTATGTCGCCGTAGCAATCTTTAGAAGATAATGAATTACATATTCAGAGATATTTGCACTCGAATTACAAAATTGTAACGATTCACTCGTGCATTCCTCAAAGTTCTACTAATAAAAATATTCTCTTATACAGTAAAAATTGGCATAATAGATGATAGATTATAATAAAGATAGAGAACGATCATATATATATATATATATATATATATATATATATATATATATATATATCTATACATATTTATAAAAATAGACCAGCTTTGGCAGGGATATTTATGACGTTATGAGGTACGTTTAGTTATTATAATTTCGTGAAGTGACGAATGATACGTATTTCGATATTATCAATTTATATTGATCTTGTCATTCTCTTTTATTCGCATGGCTTTTTGATAGAAAAAAAATTTAGTACATTTTGCGAGATTGCGCACTGCTAGCAAAATCAATCGGAAATTGAAAACCATTCTTTTCTTTTGTGTCCATATAAATCGTTTAAAGCGTAGTGTATCATACGATGGTTTTCCATTCGCAAGATTAATCTGTTTTCAAAAACTATCGCGTAAATACAAAATCCCATTAAATGCAAGTTTGGGTTAAATAAATCAAACACCTCATATATTGTGTCCAAAAATAATTGAACAGTTCTCTATAAATAATTGATCTCAAGATTTTAATAAATAAAAAAAATATTTAAAAAGAAAAAGAAATTTTAATAGATTTAAAGGTTTTTTTTTTATTTTTGGAATATCTGATTGTTTATGTAAATTACAAAAATGCAATAGTGCATTATATATTGCACTTTTGTGTAATATTTCCAAAAATTCCAAGATCATTTATGCATTGAAAACGCCGTTCCTCACTTAGGCATTTATACAAATGTACATTCAATTGATACACATAATTTTAGTAATAGAGTAGTAATAGAGAAAGGGAGAACATATGCGATAGAGAGAACATCCAAATCTGAAATTTAAAGCCATGCATTTCGTTATTTAACATTCGTATATATATATATATATATATATATATATATATATATATATATATATGAGACTGTACTTTTGAACATACCAAACATGAGAAGACTCTTGATAGGAGCTATATCTCTATAGCTATATAGATCGATATGTGTAATATCGTTTTACACTGTGCACTTCGTGTTATTACTACGCAGTAGATATATTATGCTTATCGCGAAATAATATTTTCGCTCATGATAATCGTTTATATACGCATATATTTAGATGCTTGAGACGCGTCGGTCTCAATGTTTTTATATTTTAGGCCGCGTCTACTTGAACGCATTGTTTTTCATCAACAAGCGTGAGGAACGATAGAAGTTACGCGTTCGTCTCGAGAGAAAGATAAGAAGCGACGTCGAATCGATAGGCCGATGTCATTCTGATAAGAAAATCCATATCAAATCCGCAAATCTGTGTGTAATACTACGCATTTTGATAGGTAAATTTTGCAACGGTTGATTGCAAAGAACGGTTTTTAAAGTGCAATATCATCTCTTTGTTAAAATATTGTGCTCAAAAACATTAATTTTATCTTATCGCATATATATACATACATACATAGAAAAATTATAAATTAAAATTTTTTCGAAATACAATTATAATAATAAAGTATCTTGAATAAATCATGTTGCTACATTTTTCAGATTCAAGACTACTAACAATAAAATAAAATGCTATATTCATCATGTTAACAAAACTGATTTTTTTTAAATCTTAAAGACACTAAAGACTTTACTCTCCTGTTATCATAATAATTAAGATTATCAATAAATATTAAATAAAAAGATAAAAGATATAATATATATATATATATATATATATATATATATATTTTATAGAAATCAAGTAAAAGTATTTATATTAATATTCAATATATTTATTACTTAAAAATAACAAATTTAATTAAGTATCATAATTGCCTATTTGTATTAATTAAATAAATTGATTAGATCATTTATAACACACACAAAAATATCAATTTTTCGTTCAATTAAAAGTTTTTTGTTGAATTATAATAATTTTAAAAAATTATAAATAAAAAATGTATACTATTTTTCCTAATATTTGTGCTATATCAATTTTTAATTTTGATTCTTTTATGCTAATCGAAAGCTATTATGGTCAATACTAATTAATGATAGTGCAATAACAAAATACAAGGAATTTAGATTTGTTACATAAACATTGTTATAACTTCAGTTAACGAACTTCGATTAGTTGTTCGTATTTAGGTCATAGCTGTAGTTAGGCAGAGAATGAAAATTTAGGTAACTGCAATAAATGAGAAGATAATACGATGAGAATGTTAAACGTGACTTTTAACATTGTTTCATCGCAACGAGCATTACTTTATTTTCTATGAGACATATATCACGATAGATTACATTTTATAAAGTGAAAAGACGACCAGCGTCATATTGGGACGAATCCTGCATCCTATAAATATAATATATATATATATATACCTATAAATATATATATATATATATATATATATGTATGACTTAATTGAATTAATTAACAAACAATTAATTGTCATACAATCGCATAATCTTGCTATTGGTAACAAGAAGCGATATACTTTATTTTTTCATTTTTTACTTAGTGAATCAATATTTAATTAGTCAATTATGACCAATATGATAATATGCACACAAGTACTTATTTCTGAATAGAAATTGTAGAGACGTTTATAGATATTTGTTTTCTTTCTTTACAAAACACTAATACAATCATATATTTTAAGTTGAATAAAGCTCGTGCAAATTTAATCTAATATCAAAGGATTGTCTAATAAACATTGTCAAATAAACACTTTCAAAATTAAACACTTAAAGATTAAGACAAAATAATGAATAAAAATAATGGATAAAATAATCTTTATATAGATATAATATTTACCATTATTTAAACTCAAATCTCATTTTACTTTTCGCGATATTTGACTAATGATATACGCATACAGATAATTTAAGAGAATTGCATGATATTCACGATTGTTATGGAAATATTTTATTTGCTAAATATTCGTCAAGTATAATTTTTAGTACGCGTGTATGTTGTTTGACATAAGTTTTCATACTAAATAATTTCTGAGATATATTTTGGACTGTTGCGCATATATACACGCAATATTATTGCATAAACCTCCTATAATTATTTTGAAAAGATGATCATAATTTAATATCTACAGAATAAAGTGTTTTAATGATAAAATTGAAAAAATTAATTAATAATTTTAAAAAATTGGCAAAATAATTCAATTATTTATAAACAAAACGTTTTTTTTCTGAAATATAAGAATTTTATAGAATATTGATATTTTTCGTCATCTCATCAGTTTCATTCTGTAAGTAAACCTTATTCTAGAATATTCAGCCAGCGAATCACGTCGTTCAAAGCCGGCTTTATTCGCAAAACGCAATTATCGCAGCACCGCACGGTAAGCACCATGGAGTAACGCGTGGGACCGGGTGCACGTGCGACTCATTAGGCTCTAATAAATAATCAAATCGCTGCATTGCAGACTGACGGCGCGCCAGATTTACCTGCGCTGCTATTTGTCTCGCACTTCTAAACGGAAGAGAAATTCTGTCTAAGATCGTTAATCTTAAATTCTAATTTCAAGATCACACGCACATGCACACGTACACAGAAACACACACTCGTATTATATAGATCTTACATTTGTAATGATGTATATTAAGGATCGATATTTATTCCGTGCTCAATCCGCTCTTGCCTATTTTCCGAAATGTTGATTAAACGAGCAAATACGGAAAGAGGAAACAACGAAGAAACGTGGACGACGGCGAAGGTTAAACCCTTCATGAGAATCTTTTTAATCCTTTAATCAAGTATACTCATCTGTGCCTTTCTCCCGAAGCACGTTTCCAAGGAGTACGTTGATCGCCCCTTTTACAGAGGCTTAGATTTTAATTTGTAATTTATTAACTATTACACACAAGATCTTACACACAGAGGCTCGTTTACCACGAGACATAATATTAGATACAACAAGAAAATTGACTTATTTTCGAATAATTGATATTCTACTTTGTACTCGTTTATTACTAAAAAAAATCTATTTTATTATAAAAAAAATAAATATATGAAGACGATATATTATTATATAATTTCTCTAGTGTGCATAAAAAATATTTTCAAAAAAATAAACTTAATAACATCAATATTTATAATTAAATAAAATATTGATATTATGAAGTTTACTTCCTATTATAAGTTTACTTTTCATTTTTAACATTTAAAAAATGAAAAAAGATGATCATAATTTACATTTATTTTTTGCATTCAAATTTTAATTTAATATCTTCTTAAACGACTTTTTTAATTGGTAACGAATAAAATCTTGTAAATATTTCAAACATTTGCCTTTAACAAATTTTTTAAAAGTTAATTCTTTGTATCCAGAATAAAGCTTTCCGAATGTTTTAAACCAGGTCAGACTAACGCTCTGTTACCGTAGGATAGAGATACATCACATAATGTCAGATCTGCTACCGGAACAAAAGTCTGCATAGGATGATGAGCGGTGAACATGGAATATGTAGGTAGTAACAACGACTCCTTACCGGAACGTCGAGACGCGTAATCAGTGCGCGAATCGTAAAATCATTACGACTCTGTTGGAAAGGTTTCCGTGGAACTAGTACGTGGATAAAAAAAAATGAAAATGTCATGCTTGTGATGAAGCACCGTTTAGCTTCTTGATCTTGATTACCATTATGTTTCCACTCGAGAATTGATTTCCGATTGTAAAAGAGAATCTTTCGCGTATTTCTCTCCTACCGTTCTTCCCTTTCTTTTACTATTATATTTCACAGTACGTGCAGATTTTCACAGCTCTTGCTCTTGCTGTCGTTCAAGCATATCTTATTAAGAATTTCCTTGGCGGTGTTAAAGCTCAAAACGGTTTTGCTGTTGTGCAACTTTGACATCAATTTGCTTTTGCTACCCTGACGCCGAAGTTTCTTCTCACGACTCTCTCTTAGGCGAATTTGTTTCAAGACGCCGACTAAAAGTTCGTCCACATTGTGTTTAAGTCCACTAGATGTCTCGATGAACTTGCATTCACGCGATGTAGCCAACTGCTTTCCCTCTTTAACAGCGATTGCAATTTTAAATTAATCGAACTCGCATCGCAAAGTATTAGTAAGATTGAGTAAAAGTCCAGCTACAATTGGCTTAAAGAAATTTACATAATTTAAATCTAAATAAACATATATTACAATAATATAATAAAAAAATAATCTGCGTACTAATACTTTCAATCACAAATAATTTTGTATTTTTTTTTTATGTAACATGTAAATTATTTACTAAACTTTTAATTCTTAATTTTTTAATTAAAAATTATGAAAAAATAAAAGAATAAACAGGTAGAGTGTCATTTGCTATTCTATAACTACTACTTTTTACCATTTGCCGAAATTATCCGGCTTCTGGCAAGATCAGATTTGTTGCCGACGACGATAACCGTATGTTCCTGAGTATAATGTTCTTGCCATAAGTAGTTTAGTATTTCCTCAGCCACTTGAAAGCTCGTACGTGAAACGATGGAATAGACAACAATACAGGCATGTGGCTCGTATGTCGATAAAGAATTCTCAACCTGCAGTTTCCCAATAAATTTTTCATTTTTTATTTTTCACTTCCAAATTAATTGCATAACATTATGTTCTCTATTAAAATTAAATGCTTACATAAGAGATAATAAAAGGAATTTTATGAATAAAATAAATTAAATAGATTAAAGAAATTCATATTGAATCCTTTTTATTTTTATATTATTTCTTCTAAAAATGGATTTCTGATAATCAAATATTAGTTGCACCATAATAAATTTAAATATTGGCCAGAGATTAATTGTTTGCACAATAATTTGGAACACATTTACAATACATTATATCGAAAAAAATGAATGAATGAAGCATTACAACTTTCGCAATATATTCATCTTCCATAACTCTCTTCACAAGAAAAAGAATAAAAAACTGAAAAATATATGACAGAAGGCTCTAAAGTCTGACTGAATTAAAACTTTGACCGAACAAAACTCTTTAATCGAGAAATAGTGTGATAAGTTGCAAAGCTTGTAAACAAGAAAGTGAACTCGATGCTAAAGTATTTGTGCAGAAGAATTTACATAACCTTAGTGTTGCAGTTGTTACATATTATATATATATATATATATATATATATATATATATATATATAGAGCAAGATACAATAAATTCTGCTCATTGAATAAATTTGTGAGAAAAAACTTCAAAGTAATCTAAAATTCTCGAATGCGCTTCAATTGTATCTTATAATTTCTACACAGTATTTTATCACAATTTTGTTAAAAATTATCTTCAAATTTTCCTTTTTATAATGTTATTTACAATATTTACATTAAATATATTTGTTGGAAAAACAACAGTTGTGCAAATACAAGTAATTTGATGAATTTAATAACTGCGATATTAAAGTTACAATTCTTGTTGATTTCTATAGCTTGGTACACGAAATTCGCATTATCGCACGCTGTGCGGATCTAGTCAGATAGTTCAACAAATCCCGCAGGTGGTTCAGATTAAGAAAGTCGATTTAATAAAACTAAATGTCAAAGTATCATCAAAAAGGATTTTATTAAAAATTTAAACTTATAGAAGTGCAAACTTCGCGATAGAACTAACGTTTATTGCAATTAAATAATACTTTTAGATGTACATTTAATTCATAGCTTCATGAAACTATTTCTGTCAATAGAATTATGATTTAAAAATAGAATAACAAGAATACATCAGTAATTTTTTTTAATAGAATCACGATTTAATATATTGCTTTAAAAGGAAAAATAATCTTTTGATGTCGTTAATTAATTAATTTATATATTGTAACAGATTATGTATAAAAACATAATTTTTTTAATTTTGTGATTATCGCAATTTATTATTAATTTTTATATTCAATAAAATTATACAAAATATCAAAATATCCAAAGCCAGAAATTAACAAAACCAATGCTTTCAAAACAATTATCCAAGAAATCTCCTTTATTTCAAAGTGCTTGTAATTTCATCCGTGTGTTTCTTTGAGTAATCCAATTCAGTTTTGTAGCATATTTTAAATTACCATTCTCTCTGTTTTCTAAATTCTTCTTAAACTTTCAATGAATTCTAGACCCATTATAATTATAAATAACAAATTACATCGCGATAACATAAAAAATAATTAAGATATCGTTTACGAATAGGAAAATTTTTATCTATGCAACTTTGATTTGCACACCGATGATGAATTCACAAAACAATTTTATTTATGTAATACTAAAAATAATTGAAAAAAATAAATTCAAAATAAGTAACATAATAAAAATTAATGAAATATTATATATATATATATATGCATATACATAGCAGACACACACACACACACACACACACACACACACACACACACACACAAATTTATATATATATATATAAAAACTAAGTTCAAGAAAATAATAATAAAATAAAGATTATTTTGTGACCATATTTGTATATATATATATAATAAAATTAATATTATTACAAGTTCATATATAAAATAATATACGAGTATAAACAAGATCTAGATTAAAGAAATAAGAGGAAAAAAAATACAATCGACAAATACAATATATCCTACAATATATCTTTTTCCTATTCTCTTTCTTTCTCTCTCTCTCTCTCTCTCTCTCTCTCTCTCTCTCTCTCTTTCTCTCTCTCTCTCTTCAATGTGAAATTTTATTATAAAACGACAATTGCAAAATAATCGAATACAACAAAATTAATCTACTTCTAGTGATAAAAATTTTCGAAGGACATTCTCAAAATTAGCGTTTGCATGATAAAAGCCATCAAATGTCACCACAAACTTTTCATATATTTGCATTTATAAGTGAATTTATATATGTCGAGTAAACTGCTTAATTTATCGATCCGTTGGAAATATTCTATGTCATATCTTATATCCTATACTAAAAGTCTTTCTTCCTATTAAGATCATAGATAGTTTAATATATTAGTAGCTAATCATTCAAAATTGAAATTATAAAAAATATAATGCTATAATCACATAAATCTCATTAAATTTATGCGTTAAAATATATGTCTTATATATGTCTAATATATGTCTAAATAGATTCCACATGCTTTTGTACAAAGTTTCATTGTTGACTTATCGTAAAACTTATATAATAAACGTTAGCTACATATATAATAAAAAAAATATATATATATAATAGAGACAATATAATAAACATACATAATAGTGATTAGTAATTATTATATATTACATATATAATAACCACTAATCACTATAATGCATACATATATTTCAAAAGACTTCAGTACTTACGCTCATTTCTATATGTGGATGATCGATAAAAATCATATCCGATTCTTCACCATCTAACAAAATCGAAACAGTTTTCTCGCCAAATTCGTCGTCTACAACATAAAGGCGAAGGTCTGTGCTGAATGTTGTTGAATATTGCTAATATTGCTCGTGAATATTTACGATATTACGATGCAAAAGCTCCATGCATAAACATTATATAAATTTTCGTTCATTCTCAATCTTCAATCATATGTATAAATATTTATTTAAAAGACATTATTATTTAGTGTACAATAATATATGTTTGTTTTGTGATGCAAATACTCCTGAATTAATGTTAAACTAATTTGATATCCCTAATTAGATATGCTTTGCAAATCAATAAGTAATTAATGCGTGTTTAGAGGTTTAAATATTTTTCTTATTCAATTAATGTAATTAGCTTTATTTTAAAATTGCTATCTATCTTATCTAATTTGTATTGCAATTTGTATTATATCGCATAGAGAAAATGATTTTATAGAAGTATCTACAAATTTGAATAGATACAGATCTGAAAATATTGTTGTTAGTTCATCAAAATGATTATGTGGAACGTATAAACATTATGATATGAATATTGCAATAACTTTATAATATTTCAACAACCAATTTGAAGGATATAATTATTTTGATAGCGCAACAAAATTATTTTCAAATACGTATATCTGTATTTATTTATATCTTCAAATTTTTAGATACTTTAGCAAAAGCTGTTCTTTTCGTGTATAATAATTTTTTTGATATAAGACTTTATCATATAAAAATTATCATATAATTACGTAATCATAAATATTAAAAAAGAGAAGACAAAATGTATATTACGTATCTGCACAAGATATAATTATATATTCGAACATGCAAAGTGAATTTTCAAGTGAAAGGACAACTGAGTTTAAAGACAAATATCAAGTTAGTTGATGCACAAACTCTATAATTTGTCATGCATTAGTGTAAACTATTAACAATTTTAAACTATGGCTTACATTTATACATATATGTTTATTAATTTTAAAAGATCACAATTCAAAATCAATAAATTATTTTATAATCCGAATATAAATATAATAAATCCTTATATTAATTAAATAACAACATATACTACGTATATATATATATATATAAATACGTTGAGATACTTATTAGATAATTAAAAATTTATTGGTCAAATACGATATATTTTTCGTAAAAAATTTTTTTTTTCTAAATAACATTCAAAAAGAAATTTAACACATGATAGTACATAAATATACTACAAAATCACAAATTTTTATATAAGAATTGTCATAAAGGTATATTAAAATTAATTAACAAATAACACTTCCGCATATCTGTCTGCGTATAAAATAATTCTTAATCATAGATGTCGATGCATTTCGCAAGCTGGCGTATATTAAATCTGTATAAAAAGAGATAAATTTTCCATTCATAAATAGAAGTGATTTCTGACTGGTATGCTTTTTATTTACGTGACTTTAATTCACAAATAAATTAAAATCTATTGCGCACGCGAAACGATAAAAATAACAAAATGTATATGAACTATGTATATGAACTATGTATATGAACTATGTATATGAACGCTATGTATATGAACGAGTTGCAAAATAAATAAATGTTAAAAACTGATGTTTTGTGACGCCATGATAAAAACTCTACCAAAAAATTCACTGTGCAATTTTATAAAAGTATTCTGATTCATCGATTTTCACTTTGCCAAAAATCAAATCAAAGCTTCGTCCGTTTTGTTTTTTACATTAAAATTGTTTCATTGGAGTGTGTTCATCATAAAAAGCAAGTCATGATAAATTTTCCCTCGGTGAATATATATTCTATTTTTCTTCCCTAGCATCCTCTTTATCTCGGAAAAGAGTATCCATCACTGCCTCCCGTCTTCTCCTTTTTTTTCCTCCCAATGACATTGTGAATTGAATTTATTTATGACAGAATATGTGAAGTATTTCGGATATAGAATAGAAGATAAATGAACACATAAGAGAAGTTACGTTTGACAAAGAAGTTGTGTAAATTCATTTTAAATGAATAATGCAAAATTAAAAAATTTTGCTAAAGCTAAATGAAAGATAGATAAAGATAATATTATAAAGAAAACAAACTTTTTTAGATAAATGACAGAAAGAGAGAGAAGAAGAAAGAGAGAGAGAAAGGAGAGGAGAGAGAATTAATTTATTTGTGTGTGTGTGTGTGGGGGGGGTATATATACACACA